>NC_139780.1:10519937-10982437 GCF_965231275.1 Zosterops lateralis | reverse complement strand
GTTTCCCCCACGGGCCCCGGGCCGGCTCCCGGTGCCCGGTGGCGGGATGTGGTCCCGGTGCCCCGCTCTCCCCAGGCGTGGGACTGGGGAAAAAGGGCTTTAAATTCATTTGGTTAACTTGGGCTTGACCTGAGAAAGTTCCCACTTAAACCGCGGGCTGGGGGGGCCGGGGCCGTCCCGCATTCAGCCGCCCGGGACAATATCTTTTCTCTAGCCCCGGCATCGCCGGGGCGTCCCAGCTCCCTTTTCCCCCTCTCGGATTTCTGTTCCTCTCTTAATTTACCATGAAGGCTAATTCCATTTCTATTCACGATATGTCAACCATCTCATCTCCCCATTTTGTAAGAGGAATTCCTGGGCCCTTTTAAACAAGCCCTCGCGCCATTCAGGCACAATGTACCGCTACAGCATTCCTAAAGGACTAATGAATTTAGAATTAGCAATTTCTTTCTAGTTGAGTTTAATGAATGCAGATCACTTTAACGGCATGACAAATTGCTGGATGGGCCGAAATAGACACCATTTAACCTCCTTTCCCAGCCCCGCTCCCTCGCCCAGTCCGGGATGCTTTTCCCAGGTACCTCCTCAATGCCCCGGGGGAACCTTGTAGCGCTTTGTGGGAGCCCGGTTGGGCGTTTAAAAGGCTCAGCCCCGGGGTCTGGGCTGGGGTTGGGCGGGGTCCCTGTCGCCGCCGGTTTCCCCCCTCTCCCCTACCCCTGTACCTTTCTGAGCCATTTTCCCCCCTCGCAGAGGTGCAGAAGCTCTCCAGCCTGGTGCTGCCGTCGGAAGTGATAATCGCCCAGAGCTCCATCCCCGGGGAAGGGCTCGGCATCTTCTCCAAGACTTGGATCAAGGCTGGCACCGAGATGGGGCCGTTCACGGGCAGGGTCATCTCCCCCGAACATGTGGACCTGTGCAAGAACAACAACCTCATGTGGGAGGTAACGACCCCCCTGAACCCTAAGCCCGGACTGGTCTGGGGAGAAGCAGGGACGGAGTGCTGGGACTCTGTCCCGTGCTTGGGCACCATCGGGCACCATCCATGTGCCTCAGTTTCCCCATCCATGCAAATATCTATGCAGGTGGGTTTAGGAACCCCTTGCAGGAGAAGGATGAGGTTTCCTCAGCCCTCGGGGTGCAGCCAGCCCGAGAGGAGCTCTGAAATGCTGTTGCTCATGTCCCAAGCAGCCAGATCACACCCTGCCCTGCCCTGCCTGTCGTGTCTTGGTAGAACATCCGACTGGTTGCTGCCTGCACTGGCCACAGTGGGTAAAACCAGCTCTGCCCTGTCCCCTCCTCCCAGCCCTGGTGAGGTTAATCCCAAATGAAATTGTGGAGTTTGGGGGATCTGAGATGCCAGGACATTGTGCACTAATGCACAGCCAATAGAGAGGATATTTCCTATTTTTTATTTGTTTGATTCAGACTTGCACTTCTTAATTATTGTTAATTATTATTATAATTTTATGCCTATCAGAAACTTGCCTCATCTTTCCTGGTACCCTGCCAAGCATCTTTCTTGGCCTCGCATGCACTTTCCCCTTCCGCCCAGGGATTCTTCCACTCCCACAGCAGTTGCAGGATGCTGAACAGCCCCTTTCTCTGGGGCTGAGCTGCTGGTGGGGCTCTGATGAGAAGGGAGATGGAGGAAAGGAGCTGGATTATCCAGGGAGATAGAGGCTGGCAAGACCAGCTATGCCAGTCAGAGCAGGGCACATTTCTCAGCCCCACTGTAGTCCAGCACCACAAAGCAGGAAGGGTTTGGCATCTCCCAGTTGCTGTCAGGATCTCAGCCCCGAGGCTGTTCTGGCTTTGAGCCTGTCTCTGTCCAGGGGCTTTATCTCAGACGGAGGAGGTGGAGGGCATCATCCTCACCAAGGGCTCTGTCCCCTCGCAGGTCTTCAATGAGGACGGCACAGTGCGGTACTTCATTGATGCCAGCCAGGAGGATCACCGCAGCTGGATGACCTACATCAAATGCGCCCGGAATGAGCAGGAGCAGAACCTCGAGGTGGTCCAGATTGGGAACAGCATCTTCTACAAAGCCATTGAGGTAAGTGGGGCTGAAGGGCAACCGGGCATCTGCAATAGAGGAGCAGGGTGGTGGGGTCCCCCATCCTACAGACTTTCCCTCCCTTGTTTTTTGGGTTGTTGGTGGGGTGTCCGTGGAAGGACATGGCAGCTTTTCCATTCTTGGTGCTCAGATCCACCAGCAGAGGTAGAAACTGCAGGGAAGGCTCATTGCATTGGCTTCAGGGAGTAGTAAAGGTCCCTTCTCCTCTTTGCTCCCTTTTTGTGGGCTTGTGGAGTGATGTGTGTTGAACAGGAGGAGAGTAGATCCTTGTTTGGGATATAAAGCATGAAAAGAGCTGCAATTCTGGCCCACATGGGGCTTTGGGCAAGGACAGGGCTTGGATGCTCCATTGAAGAAGTGGGATTTTGTGCAGAACCTTCTTTATAGCAGGGTAAAGTCTAGGGGGTTCTGTGAAACCCAGGTGCTGAGCGCAGGCTGTGCCTGACTCTGCCCTACTTTGCCTGGGCATCACACTCTGGGCTGTGTAGGGAGCAGGGAGCCACAGAGAGGGCAAGGAGTGGTGCTGGTGCAGTTGTGCCTTGGGCTTTACACTGAGGGGAAGGGACTCTTCCTGCCCCCTCATCCCTGTGCTCCTGTATGAAGTGCTGGTCTGGTGTGGTACAGGAGCAGGGTCCCAGGGGTGGCGCAGGCTGCCGTGCAGTGGGGGGAAGGCTGAAGGCTACCCATAGCTCCCTACAGGAGACTCTGGGATGGAGGTGGGTGTCTGCCTCCTTGGCATAATTGATGACACATTCATACAAATCTCAGTGCTAGAGTGGGGTGATGGTGGGGATCAGCCCTGCTTATGTGCAGTGTCTCCATAACCCAATACTATTGAAGGTGGAGAAAGGTGGTGGCTTGGGGAGATGCCCCGGTGCAGCAGCTTTGGCTTAAAGAATCACAAGAGGGGACATGTCCCAATCCAGACCAGCACTGTGGGATTGTCCCCCTCCAGTACTGGGTTCAGAGCCTCACCTGATGAGCATTTGCAGCTGGGAGAGGGTCTCAGCCAGGAATGACCAGGAATGACTGCTGGTTCCATGGGCACAGGCAGCTCTCCAGATCTATCCAGGCTCCTGCACTGGTTTACAGAGTGCTCCATGGCTTATGGAAATTCTCCATGGCACAGGACCACAGCCCAACCCTGCGCTAAGCAAGCAGCAGGGCTGAGTTAGGGATTGCTGCTGTGGGGTGGCAAAGGAGTATGGGTGGGTAGAAAGAGGATCAGATATTCTCTCCTGCTGCAGGAGACTCCCGTGTGTCCCCTGGGCTCTGCCACCTTTCCCAAGCGCTCCAAGCATTTCCCTGCTGTTCTCATACCAGACACCCCTCTACAGGCTTCAGGCGTTTCTAGTTTTAAGACCTGATATTTTTGTGGGCAGCTGTGTCTGTTGTGACAGCACATTAAGTGCTTTTTACTATTGTTCTAAAATAATGTAAACAAGTAAAATAATTCCAGGTAGCTGTGGTGTCATTAGGAACACAGCTGAGGTTTTTACACATTGTGCAGGCATGAATGAGGGGATGGGTGAGTGAATATTTGGGTATAGCCATGTTCCAGCTGTGGGCTTGTTCCTGGGGCTGAAGCAGTGAGCAGTGGAGCAGGGTGAGTTTAATTCTCCCAGCACAAGCAGTGAATTTGAGATGCTGAGAGTGCTGAACCCCAAGTGATGTGCTGGAGGAGGTGGGCATGAAGGGTGCCTGCTGTCACACTGCTCCCCAAGCTCAGCAGGACATGCACACACCAACCCGAACTTAAATACTGCCCTGCTCAGCACCACAGGTGTCCATGTGTAGCTGTTGTCACCCTCCGTCCCCTACCAGCCCTGGTGGCTTCCCCACCTCCTGCTCCCCTGCACAGACTCCTGCCCATGCCTGCGGTGCCCCTTAGCAGTGGCACGGTGTTCCTATTGCTCTGCACCCACCCCTGCTGCACCAGGGCTCCAAAGGCATCTCTTTGGATGCCTTTCTCACCTACGTGCCAAAAAATCAGATTTATCTGGTGCTTTTTTTTCCTATTTATGTTTGATATTTTAATGCGTTTTGCCCGTTCCTGCCCTTATTTGCCGATTTGTTTTTTCCATCCTCTTTCTCAGCAATACCAAGTTGCTGCTGTTGAAAAATAAAGTGAGGGCAGAAAGTTTTAGCCTTTGATCTGAAGGCCACAAGACTCCTGGGGGGCAATTTGAATTTGGTTTGGGGTGTATGCCCATGCGTGCTCACCCGCTGCTGGTGTGGCTGCAGCAGCTTCAGCAGAATAAAACACACCCATCTATGCACCCATGCAGATTGTTTTATCCTTTCAGCAACATTTTATTTGTTTGCATTAAAATTGACTAATTTTCTTTTAAGAGTAAATAATGCCAAGAAACAGTGTCATCAGTCTGGGATGCAAAAGGATAGCGGCTTTCTCTGCCTCCCAAATTCCTCCTCTGCAGCCCAGTGAGGTCTTTATGCAGATGGACAACAATATGAAGTCAAATTTCTATTGATTTCAGATGCTTAAAATTCAACATATTTTCAGTGTTGAAGTGATTGAACTTAGGATCTGTGTTTCATGTGGATGATGCTTTACTTGGATCTAACATGCTCAGTGTACAGAAAACCATCCTCCAAAATGCAGGATGTTCCTATTTCTAAATTAAGTTCTTAACAGTAGGGACTGCTAGGGAAAATATCTATTTTTTTATAAAGTGATGTTGTTATTAGTGTTGTTTGAACTGGTCTGAGAGGATCTATTTTCCCAGCCATGGCTGCTGCAGGAGGGGAGCCTTGAGCAGCATTTCCTGGCTGCCCGCCCCGGCCATGCGAGAACACGGCAGGAACAGCAGAGACAGGAGAAGTGCCATTGCATCAGGAGAATGAGAGCGTGGATGATGCAAAACCCCTGCCCTGGTCCTGTAGCTGTCCTTGGGCTGTTGCAGGCACTGCAGCTTTGGTGGGGGATATAAGCAGCATTTCACACCTGAGTGATGGTCTCTTATAGCAGCCCTGAGCTCTCCTCTGCTCCGCAGGCTGGTGAGCCCTTTGCTGGCGGATCTGCATTTCCGTCTTCTAAAATCAGTCCCAGCAGGGATGGGTGGGAGGTGCTGCCTGTGCCCTGCAGCTGGAGGGTGCTGATGGCTCTGTCCAAAGACAAAATGCTCTGCTGGAGCCCTGAGCTGGGGCTCAGCTCCCTGCTTTGGTCTCTGTCATTAATGCTGTGACTCCACAAATCGTTTTTTCTCCATGTCTCTGTGTTTCACCCTGTCCTGGTCTTGCATTGCTGGGGCCTTTGGGTCCTGCACTCTGGAGAGTCCAGATCTGTCCCTGTGCTCTGTAGCTGCATATTTGCCCATAACCCCATTTGTGTCCTAGCCTGGGGGAGAGCCTGAAGTGGGTTTGTGGCGGTGCTGGGTGGTCCTGAGCTGTGCCATCACTTCCAGTGCTGCATCCTGGGCTGTTCCGTGCCTGCCTGTGGGAGTTGGGGACTGCTGGTAGGTCCCAGGTGGCAGCAGGGTCTCACAGAAATGGGGCACACCCAGGGTAGGTCCGAATGGATCAGTGCAGCGATGGATGTTCATTGCCCCTCCCAACAACCCTTTCTTTATTTATCTCTCTAGATGATTCCTCCAGATCAAGAGCTGCTGGTCTGGTATGGGAACTCCCACAACACCTTCCTGGGCATCCCAGGTGTGCCAGGGCTGGAAGAGGAGCAGAAGAAGAACAAACATGGTAGGTAACATCAGAAAGAGCCATAAGCCAAGGAACAGTCATCCTGTTCATCCTGTGCCCATCTCTGAGGCCGTTGAGTGGGCACAAGGCAGGGCCATCCCACGGGTATGTCAGATATCCCAGTTCTCTGTGGACAAGCACAAGGTCTATGATCTATACAGCTTGAGCAGGTCCTCAGTAATTCAGAGCAATGCCTTCCAGCCAGTTTGCCTGTGGCTGTTGCTGGTGGTGTGTCTGGCAGTGGCTGCCTGACCCAGCCAGGCAGGGAGGAGCAGCGCAGGGTGTGAGTGCAAAGCAGCCCCAATACTCTGTGAAACACCAAGTGGATGCAGCCTCTACTGCAGTGGATCCCCACTCTGCATTTAAGGGATCTTAATCACCAACACAGGATGCTTTTCTCTCCTTGGGCTTTTGCTCTCCGCTTGTCTCAGTGGCTTCCTGAGGTGCTTCTCTGTAGCACAGCAGAGCTCAGGCTGTGTTTGGAGCCACTTCTGCGTTCCCTGACTCTGCTCCCCACTCTGACAGAGCCATGTTTGAGCCCAGCAGAGCGAGGGGAGAAGCTGGGACTGGGGCAAGGGCTGGACAGTGTGGCTGGGAGTTCCTGAGAGCTCCTGCACCCACTCCCTCCAGCTCTGCTGCAGCCCAGGGAGAGGAAAATTGGTTTCGTGTCCATCTAGAAGGGATTAATTCAGCTCAGCTTGAATGTTCCCCTTACCTAAATCTGCTGAGCCCATTCCCAGCACTGGCTGCATCCCAAAATCCTAAGAGCCAGCCTGGATGCCAGTCTGCCCAGGATAGGTGACCTCAGCAGCAGGGAGCCAGCAAGAGGGTACTGGGGGCTTTCCAGGGCACCCAGCACCGGAGGGACTCGGGGTGGGGTGAGCTGCTGTGCTGGAGGGCCTGACTGTCCCCTGTTGTCCCCAGAGGATTTCCATGCGGTGGAGACAGGGGCCAGCACGACGGGGCGTATGCGCTGCGTCATCTGCCACCGCGGCTTCAACTCCCGCAGCAACCTGCGCTCCCACATGCGCATCCACACCTTGGACAAGCCTTTCGTGTGCCGCTTCTGCAACCGCCGCTTCAGCCAGTCCTCCACCCTCCGCAACCATGTCCGCTTGCACACGGGCGAGCGGCCCTACAAGTGCCAGGTTTGCCAAAGTGCCTATTCCCAGCTCGCGGGGCTGCGGGCGCACCAGAAAAGCGCCCGCCACCGGCCCCCCAACGCCTCCCTGCAGGCCCACTCACCCGCCCTGCCCGTGCCCCACCCTGCCTCCCTGGCCCATCACATCCCCACCATGGTGCTGTGAAGCCCTGGTGTGGCTTTGGGACAGCAGAGACTGATGCTGAGACATGCAATGAACTGGGGGGGGGGGGGGCGTGGCCCTTGGCTGAGCTGCTTTGTGTCTCAGAGGAGTGTTGGGTTGTTTTTGGGCATTGCTGAGCAGGGGTTCAGAAGGAGTGGAACCCCCAGCTCTGGAGTTGAGTTGTGTAGGGTCATCCCCAGGGAGATGCGGCATAGGGTGGGCTGGTGGCCCCTGGCATTGGCAGGGGAGAAGGGATGAAGTGGAATGTCCTGTGTGGGTTTGCCAGTGCACTGGAGAGAACTGAGGGAGCTGAAAAGCTGGGCCTGGCTGAGTCATGCCTGGGTTTTACAGATAATTTGGTAGAAAGGAAAATTCCTGTTGTCCATCTTCCTCTGCTCTAGCAGACACATGCCCCATTGAAAGGTTGGCACAGCCCTGATGCGGCCACCCCAGTCATGCCTGTTTGCCTCGGGAGGGGCTTTGGCTCTGGTAGCTCCTTCCAGGGGACACCTTTTCCTCCTTGGGAGCCCTGAGTTAATGAACGTTTGTGTTTTCCCGCACCCGAGCCCCCCCTGCCCACCCTGCTCCAGCCCCAGCCCTGCAGTGGGATCTGTCACCGCTCCAAGTGATGCTGCGGGCAGAGGGGACACCGTGCCAGCCGGGAATGCCCATCCACAGGCAGGTTTTGGGGGGACCCTGAGCTCTGCCGAGCTGTGCCTGTTCCAGCTCCGGCAGCTCTTCTCCCTATCCTTTTCCCAATTGTGAAGGAACATTTTGGTTGGAACTGCTACTGCCCTCTGGGGACAGAGAAAACCTGTTCCCGGGCCAGCTCTGTCCCCAAGGACAACTCTAAGCGCCCTCTGGAGTCTCCACACTGCGGAGGAGGGCTGTGTATCATAAATCTTAAAAGAAGGTATTCTAATATTAATTATAAGTCTAAGATGTATAAAGTTCTCACAAACCGTGTTTCACTTCCAGAAGAAAATAAAAAAAAAAAAAAAAAAAAAAAAAAAAAAAAAAAAATCCCCGAACAACTGTCACTTTAACTTTGTAAATATTTATGTAAACATTATTTACAAGACTTTGATATTATATATTATTTGATTGTATATGTACACAATGTAAATACATTTGTACCTCTCTTGTATTCGAAATAAAAATTACTTGGAACATTTATCATTTAGAAGAGGGGTAGCATGGAGAGCATTATTTTATGTGCCAGGGGAAGGATGTGGGTATTGGGATGAGTGAAGCTCTTAACTAACACAACAATCTGTGAGTGAAGAGATGTGGAGTCATCTGTTGGACCAAGAAGTGCATTGGGGAGGGGAAAAAAGCCCAGGTTTTGGCTAAAAAAGCCCTTTTTGGGTCTAGACGCTGAGGTAAGTGCTGGCTCACTCCGGAGCAGGTGTATCTACTGATTCCACCTTGCCAGTCCCTCTTTGAAGCCACAGCTACCGCTATCCTTTGACACATCCCATGAATCAGCCCCCATATTTTGGCTGCGATGGGATAGAGGAGCAAGCCCTGCTGGAAGGAAGCGACATTTGCTGACGGTCACCGCGGGCAGCTCTTCCCGTGGCAGCTCCCTCCGAAGCTCTGAGAGCCGAACGGTGCTTGAACGGATAAAACTTTTCCACGGACGGATCAGTTCCCTCTGGCACAGCTCGGCCGAGGGGAAGGGCTCAGTCCCGAGTCCCCGCGACGATATTTAAGCCAAGCCTGAACACTGGCCGGCTGGGGAGGGCATCAGAGGATTGCCCTCAGGGGGACATCTTGTGTGAGGGGCGCCCAAACTGCGGGTGCCGCTCTCCGCCTCGGCCCGCAGCGCTTCAGCCTGGCCCGGTGAGCCCCGGGGGAGGCCCGTGGTGCCGCCCCGGTTTGCCAGGCGGGTTCTGGTGGAGCGGGTCACCGCCCAGGGCTGCCCCAAGAGTGCAGCACCCTGCCCGCACTAAAGATGGCGCGGTCCCCTTTGGGCTCCCCCGGGGCGAAGCCCAAGAGCCCCTTCTTTGCCAGGAATAAACGTGGTTGCTCCGTCACCGCCCCTGCCGCCCTTACTCAAGATGGCGGCGCCCGTGCCCTCAGGCGCGCTTTTGCCAGCAGCCAACATGGCGGGCGGAAGACACGTGAGGCGGGACCAAGATGGCGGCGGTCACCATGAGGCTGCCGGCGCTCCTTGCGCCCCTGGATTCCAGCGCTCTCCGGGGCGGCGAGAAGCATCTGGTGGCACCGGGGGACACGATCACCACGGACACGGGATACATGAGGTGCGGTCAGCGGTCGAGGGGAGGCGGGGAAGGCGGCGGGGTGGCGCGGCTTCGGGCAGGCCTTAGGGAACCGCTGTCTCTCCGCAGGGGCCACGGCACTTATGTGGAGAACGACAAGCTGATCGCCTCGGTGGCCGGCGTGGTGGAGAGGGTGAACAAGCTGGTGTGTGTCAGGGCGCTGAAGGCCAGGTGAGCGCGGCGGGAGCGGGCCGGCGGCGGGGCCTGGCCCGGCAGGGTCGGTGAGGTGTGTGACCGCCGCTCTCTGTGCCAGGTACAACGGCGAGATCGGCGACATCGTGGTCGGGAGGATTACGGAGGTAAAGCCCCGTGTTTGCCGCAGAGGAGGAAAAAGAGGGTGGCCGTGGCTCAGTCCGGCTCTAAGCGCTTCCTGGGATCCTAGAACACTGATACACATCGGTGTCCCCGCGCAGGGTACTGGGAGCGTGTGGACTTTAACCGGGATGAGGCTGGAAGAAGCCGGCAGAGCTGTCCCCTCCTGCAGCTCCCATTCAATTTTTAAATGTGTACCTATGAGTTTGGGTGGTTTTCTTACTCTTAGGTTCAGCAGAAGCGATGGAAAGTGGAAACAAATTCCAGGCTGGATTCAGTCCTGTTGCTGTCATCAATAAATTTACCTGGTGGGGAGCTGGTGAGTATAGCTGGTTTTGTTTTGTATGGCATTCTAAGGACCCCCACAATGAGCTACTGATGGGTGTTTTCTCGTTCTGGGCTACCTGTAACTTTTCTTGTGATATTTCAGAGAAGGAAATCAGCAGAAGACGAGCTTGCCATGAGGGACTACCTGCAGGAAGGAGATCTCATCAGTGTATCCTTCTGCTGCTCCCATTGACACAAGAGCCAAGGGCATGGGAAGAACAGGGAGAGCCTGGCTGGGGGTGAGAGCTATGCTGGGGTGGCACTGGGCAGCCTTAGGGACTCTGTTTCCTTAAGTGGCACCAACAGGCAGAGGTCCAGTCAATATTTTCTGATGGTGCTGTATCACTGCACACCCGGAGCCTCAAGTACGGAAAGGTGAGTTACTCCAAAACCCTTGATCCTGGGTTAATTCTGCACCAGCTGACTCGTATGAGGCCTTTTAGAGGCTTTTTAAAGGAAAGAGCTCTGGGTAGAGCAGGATATTGTTATGACCCATTCCAACATGACAAGAAGACTCTGAGCTTCTACATGGGAGCACCATACAGAGTTTCCCCAAAGCAGAGGAGGTGTCCTTGAGTTGCCCTTTGATCCACTGCTCTCCCTGTCCACAGTTTCAGCCTGCTAGTTCTGTTTTCCCCATTACCCACTTGGGAATTAAATCCTGGGGAGAGATCTCCTCACTCCTCTTCTGCTGGCTGTTGGCCCTGTGACTTGTTCCTCTCCCCAGGGCTCTGTTTGAGGCTTTACACAGTTGGCATTTATCTCTGGTTTTGTGCATTGAAATAAGCCAAGGGACCGTTGGAGCGTAGGCTGCAGTTTGGGATTACCAGGCCAAGAGTATTAGCACTTAAAAGATGAAAGAGAAGTGTGCTTATTGCACAAAGTGTGAAGGACAGTGATTGGATTATGAGGGAAAGTGTTCTGCTAAATTGGGCCTCTGACTCCTCATTTTTCTGCAGGGATGGTTGATGTGTAGTTACGATCAAGATATTATTAACATTTGTGCTAAGCACTTAGAGTATTCTTCATCTTCAAAGGGCTGCACAGGGATTAGTTAATCCTTCCAGCACTCCCAGAGGCAGGCAGGTTTTATATTCACTGTTTCACAGGAAAGGTGTTAAAACAGAGTTGCTCCTAGGCCAGGAATGGAGTGAGTGTGTGCCAATGGCTTGGTGTTATCTGTGGTGGCTCATGATGTCTCTCATGCTGAGCCTCGTGGTCTGCTCTCCAGCTTGCCCAGGGTGTGCTGGTGCAGGTCTCTCCCTCCCTTGTGAAACGCCAGAAGACTCATTTCCATGACCTGCCCTGTGGTGCATCTGTGATCCTTGGCAACAATGGCTTCATCTGGATCTACCCAACTCCGGAGCAGAAGGATGATGAGGCTGGAGGCTACACTGCCAACTTGGAGGTGGGTGTTCAGGGAAGGTGAGCCTTATACCAGTGATGGTTTTTAGTCTGACATAGTCAGAGGCATGTGAGTAACCTGTTAGATTCACAGCAAGGCTTTTTTACCTGCCTTATTTCCCTGTGCATTCATCCCTTTTCCTCTGTCCTTCCTCAGCCAGTTCCCTTGTCTGACCGGGAGGTGATCTCACGGCTCCGAAACTGCATCATGGCTCTGGTTACTCACAAGATGATGCTTTTTGACACCAGCATCCTGTATTGCTATGAAGCATCCCTTCCTCATCAGGTACAGGAACCAGTAGTGTTTATTCCACACTGAGGGGAGGGAACAGAAAGGCTGCATCAGTTGCTGCTGAAGTCAGAGTTTCCTTTCAATTTACCAAAGCATCCTGTAGTGAGTGACAGTATGACCTCTCCCCTTCTGCATAAGTTGCCTTGCACAATTTCAGGGATAGTTTGAAGGGTTCTGCCTCTGGCAAAGTCTAACTATTCCTGAAGAGAGATCAGTCCCTTTTTTAATGTTGTGTATCCCTCCCTGGGATTATGGACCCTTTAATTCCTGTGAAAACAGTGTTAAATTTGGCATTGTATGAGGGTACAGTGCATTTTATGAAGCAATGAAAAAGTAAATGTCATGCATTGTACAGAGAACAGTCTCATGTCTGTATCTATATCTTGCACTGCTGAAAGGATGCCTCCATTTGACCTCTTGCTGTGCAGCTTTTCACTGTGATTCCTGCCAGCACAATCATGGGCAATTCTCTTCCCATAAACAAATGAGATCTGAATTGTCTTCTGCTTTCATTCCCAGTGAGGTGTTCTTTTGAAGTATAACTGTGTTTAAGTCATCTCTGCCCTTCCCAAATATGGTGTGTGTCCTTCAGGGAAGATGAGGAGGATTAGTAGCCTCTTCTTTTGATTTCCTTTGGTCTCTCTAAGGATTTCCAGCTGGCAAAGTTAATTTTGCCTTGAACCCTCTGCTATGGGTCTTTTTTCACCACAACCCTCTAAACTTCCTTGCTGGTTGCTGCCACGTGTCAGAGACCTTTGTCTCCCCACAGAAGGCAAAAATAGTAGTTGATTCCTGGTGCTCATATTGGGTTTTTTTCCCACTGCAGATTAAGGACATTCTCAAACCAGAGGTGACAGAGGAGATCGTTCTGGAAGCTCGACAGAGGTTGCTGGATTCAGAGGGATAGGGCATGTGGCCAGAAGCAGTCATTTGAAATCCCAGCATGGCAGCTTTGATTCTCAGTATTATGTGGTTTTTTTTCAGTGTTCTAGTCCCCAGCATTCATTCCACACTTCAGAAACCACCAAAATTCCTCACTCCTAGGACACTCCTGTGTCCTTTTAGTACAAAGTAGTACTTAAGTACAATAGCCTTTTAGTGCAACGGCCTGAAAAATTGATATCTGACCTTTATAAAGATGCAGATGCAACTGGGACATGTCTCCTAGCACCTGTTGCTGTGTCTAATGTCCCAGAACTTTGTGCAGAATGACAGAGAGAAAGGGATATGTTTTGTGATGTTTCTCTCTCCCCAGAAGATGATTTGGGTTTTAATTTACTTGTGATACAGATCTTCCAATCTGTCCCCTGACTGAGAGCTCTCGTTTTTAAGAATGTAAATCCAGGCACATGTGTTTAGAAAACAGGAGTATCCACACCCTTGCTAACTACAGTTTGGGTTTGACTGTTCATGGCTTGAATGTCTCAGAGGTATGAGATGGGATGTGGCTGTCACTGTCCATATGAGCCAGGAGCTGTAAACAAGCAGTGGCAGTGTCCTGGTTTGTGTGTATCCTTCTGGGTTGGTGGTTTTTTTTTTTTTTTTTTTTTTTTTTTTTGTTTTTTTTTTTTTGTTTGTTTTTTTTTTTTTGTTTTTTTTTGTTTTGTTTTGTTTTTTTTTTTTTTTTTTTTTAAATGCGTGAGAGCTGAGCTCCTCTTCTGAGGAGACACCAGTATGGTTTTGTATTAAGTATTTTGCATTCCAATAAATTTTTTGAAACAAATTAGTCCTTCAGCAGTGTGTGCATTGGTTTGTTTTTAGTCTAGCTTTAGAGCTGTGGTTCACTTGTTTCCTTGTGCCAGGACACTTGGAATGGTTACACTGTCTTATCTCCCCTTCAGCTGCTGCCCTTCATCCCAGCAGGACTTGACCTTCCTCTTCAGCCCTTACAGGGTTCCTCTGTAAGGACTGCCTGGTGTTCACAGTGGCTTTCCAAGCACTGCCTCCCTGCAGGATCCCTTGGAGAGGTGAGTCAAGCAGAGGTGACTGGGGGATGACAGGGAGCCCAGTATGACACTGGTGAAGATCTTCAGGCCAGTGGTTAGAGGTGGCCATGTGGAGCCAGGTGTTGGCAGGCAGGCAGTCATGTTCTCTGTGCAGAATGTGATGTTTTCCCTGCAGAATCCTCTCAGCTCCAGGTGCTATATTAGAGCTGTTTTATTATATATGTATTCTGTCTATTTGTGATAGAATGATAAGGATGATAAAACATCTGTCCCATTTGTCCCTGAATCCAATTGCACGTTGCAGATTCGCACTTTTGCCTCAGGCACAAGGGAAAATTCTTTACTCGGGTAAAGCTTTTCCTGGGAACTAGAAATTCCCTTTGTTGCTATCTCTCCAGCTCGGGCTGCTTTCCCTGTGGTCCCAAGCAGGCACTAGATGGCACCTTTGGATCGTGTTTGTGGCACTTCCCTTCGCCAGCAGCTCCGCCTCGCTGCCCTGCCAAACAGCAGGGCCTGGATGGCTGCCACCAGCGCTGCTGCCCAAATCCTAAAGCATAATGGGGCTAAGGACAAGCAAGGACATGGCTAATCTGTTCTGCTGCTGCACAACTGCCCGTGCTACCTCTGAAAATAGTACTGAACTCATTGAGGGTATCGCTGGAATGATCCACAGAAGACCTGGGAATTGTTATTGAATTTTAAGGGGATTCCCTAATAAGTGTTGCAACAATCACATCCTCAAGATGACTGGGGAAATTTGAAAACCAAGGCTTGATGGTGACACTTTCAGGTCTCCATGAGGCTGCTGGTAGCCACATAACACACATCTGCATAGACAAGACTGGTTCAAAAAAGGTAAAAAGGCTTTAGCAGTCTGCATCTTTTACTTAGAAAAGTACTCTTTTTCCCCCTTACCCAATTGTTGTAGTTTAGCAGCTGTTTATCTTATTACCACATGGGGAGATTCAGGGATTTCTGCTAAAAAACAACTCAAGATCTGGACTACTTCAGGTCTGAGCTTTCTGATTCCTCCAACTTGCTGCAGGATTCCTGATAATTTGGCATTAATAATCTGTTAAATTGGGGAGGCATGTGACTCATCCATTTCCCTTATTCCTGAATACCTGGCACTCTTGTTTTTAAACCCAAGAAGAACACCAGCTGGTGAGGTTTGGTTGTGGATCTTTCCTGATGGGAGGGAACCAACCGTCTCAGTGTTTTCCCCTGTGACCATGCACATTCAGCCAGTGCTGCGCCAAGACCTAAATTCTGTAACAAGACCTCAGCAAGGTCATTGCTGGCAGTTCCTGCAACCCCATCCAGCACAGCACTGCAAACTAGCAGGTAACAACAAGCCAGCAACAGCAGAGTCCCCTCAAATTCTTGAAATAGTCTGTGGGATTTTGCTGGGCAACTTCTAAGCAGGAAGGGTGAAAAGGAAGAAACTTTGGCTTCTCTGGTTTAAGGAAAAAAAAAAAAAAAGGTAGTTGAAAGCATGGTGGGAAAAACCTAGTAAATGTTCATTTTTATATATGGAGCTAAAAGGCCCATGCAGGCATTAAAACAGCTCAGACCAACCTGATTTCTTTGTTCACCACTGTCTGACACTGTAAAGCAGCTGTAGCACCTCCTGTGCTGCTTACTCCAAGTTAATACATGGTGCAGTTGTGCTCAGAAGTGGAATTGGTAGCTACTTCCCTTGCTGGTGAGTGTTGCCTGTAGGAATGAGAACACAACATCACTCATCTGCAAAAACGATCTTGTTTCTTGGTCCCAGTGTTCATGTACTAATAGGAAGAATTCCTTTACTCATAGGAATAACCACTGAGATTTTAAATTTGTGCTAATGGGTTATTAATCCAATTACTGTTGCTTATTACATTACTTCTGTACCATCCATGCACAGTTTTGCTGCTCAGCTGAGAGTGGTACAAATAAAAAGCTTTGTGCAGACCTGAGAAGAGACTGAAATTCCACTGAGATTAGAGACATCTTGAAATGGTTCTCTCAGGTTCCTGAGGACTGTTAATTAACATGCTAAGTTTTATTATTTGGTGAAGAGGTTGAAGCTTTTAAGATACTGTTATGGAGAAAACATCACTGCAGCTGTTGGGTGAGAACCCACACTTAATGGGAGGTAAACAGAGAAAGTACTGAAGTATCTCTTAGGAAAAAAATAAATGGTAGGATGTACATGGACTTGATTGAAAAAAACACTCTGTAGCTTTAAAAAGAAAAACTTATTCTGTAATCACATAACTTTTCTGTCTCTATCTTTTCTAACAATTTCTGAATCTACTGGACAACTTCCAAGTTTAACATGAGAGTCATGTTCACAAAAACTGGCAGCAGGGTTGAGGGCAGAAAATGTAATACCCTTCAGGAAGGGGAAGAAAGCAGGTACCTCACTCTGACATTTGGGAGTGACCAGCTGACTCATCTGCCTGTTTATTGTCCCACATTAACTACAGCAGTGCTCTGGGAAACAGGAAATGCTTTTGGAGAAACTGCTGAGTGGAAAGAGGCTGGGAACTGCTGGCAGAGAACCTGCCCCACTTATGATTGCACAGCATTAGAAGGAATAACTGCCTGTTGGTCTGAATGATAAACTCACCTGGTCTGTTAAATAAAAAGTAACTGCATTCATCTGCACAGATCTCAGGCAAGCCAGGGAAGAGCATATTTACAGCCTGCACTGCCCACAGCATATCCCTGGAAGTGTTCAAGGACAGGTTAGATGGGGCTTGGAGCAACCTGGTCTAGTGGAAGATGTCCCTGCCTGTGGCAGGGTGGTGGAACATGATGGTCTTTAGGATCCCTTCAAACCTAATCAATTCTGTGATTCTATGAGGTCTTGCACATTTGCAATTATTTTTGCTTAATTTGGTGAAGGTTTTTCTGACTATTGTGAACCCATGGTTGTTTTGTGGAGTTTACTCTGTTTCAGCCCTGCCATGGTAGGAGAGATTATCCAGGATGTTCCAGTCAGACCCAGAAGAGAGTAACTTGACAGCTTCATTTCCTCACTTTCCTTCAATCCATGGGAGCCAAGCAGGGTTATATCACCTCAGTGAGAAGCTAATCTCCATTACTGAGATAAACCTGGAGAAATTCTGCAGAGTTCAAGAGATGTGACCCTGGATTTATCTCAGCATGATGTACCAGAATTTCTCTCTCCTGTGTGGGTGTGTGCAGCACAACCAGCCTCAGTACCTGCAAATTGAGCCATTGATGGAGAAATCCAATAGAAATGTTTTGAGCTCAGTCTCCTGACTAAGAATTAGTGATGTAGGAGCAGCCTGGCACAGCAGAGATGGAGGATCCTGCAGGGCTGCATGAAGTGCTGCATTTTGGATGCTATTGTTAGAAGATGAAAAATACAGGTCTGCCAGAGACTTTGAATATGGCGTAGGAGACATGGAGTGTGTTTGGATTTGTCACAAGGGAGGAGTCAGTATAAACAAGCTGCTCTGTGTCCAGATGGTTGCCCTGAGCAGGAGGCTACAGCACAGAATTGCAATTGTGTGTTCTCCTGTTGTCAAGTGGGAGCAACCACAGACCTTTGACCAAAACATCCTGACCTCAAGCTGCTGCCTTGACCCTCTTCTATCCCAAGGTGAACTGGAGAATGTATGAAAAACTAAATACCTTCAGCAGCATGGTCTGCTCTTTAGCTCTTCTCAGTGTCTGCTGAAGATTTTGGGGGTTTAACTCCATCTTTGTACCAAATGGTGCACAAATTTTTTTTTCATTTGTTACTGGCCTCTATGGCTGGTTTTGGTAACAAGTTCTGTGTATGCTGAGAGCATTCATAAGGAAGTGAAGTCCTTTGTGCAAGCAGGGTGACAGATTCCTGCCTGTGCACACAGCTGGTCCAGTAAGGATCTCTTATGCCTTGTCCATCTCTGCAGGCATCCAGGGTCCAGAGCTGGCCAAAGGCTCTGAGACCCCTGCAGAGTCAGATCTGTGGGAAAACAACTTGGGTGGTCCTTCTAATGAGGTAAGGGATTTCACATCAGCTTTTTGGGGCCTTTTCACAGGTTTTTTTTCACGGAATCACAGATTAATTTGGGTTGGAAGGGACCTCTGGAGATCATCCTGTCCAATCCCCCTGCCAGGGCAGGGTCACCTGGAGCAGGAGACACAGGAATGTGCCCAGGTCGGTTTGGAATGTCTCTAGAATGGGAGACTCCACGCCCTTCCTGGGCACCTGTTCCAGAGCTCTGCCACCCTCAACCTACAGAAGTTCTTCTTCATGTTGAGGGGAAAGTGTTTGTCTTTCAGTTTATGTCCATTGCTCCTCATCCTGTCACCGGGCACCACTGAAGAGAGTCTGGCACCATCCTCGGGCACGCCGGGGAGATATTTACATGAATTGCTGAGATCCCCTCTCCCCTTTCCCTTCTCCAGACTAACCCGGCCCAGCTTCCGCAGTGTCTCCTCATCGGAGAGATGCTCCAGCCCGCAAATCCTCCCCGCGGCCCCCTCAGGACCCTCTCCAGCAGCCCCTTGCCCAGCACTGGACACGGCACTCCAGACGTGCCTCACCAGGGCCGAGTCAAGGGAGGATCCTCTCCCTGGCCCTGCCGACCACGCTCCTCAGAGGCCTCTCCCCGGGACCCCTCACCACCCTTCCCCGCCCGGCCAGTCCCCGGAGCCGGCAGCGGGGCCGGGCTCGGGCAGCGCCGGGCGGGAGGCGGGGGCGGTGGAGGAGGAGGGGCCGGAAGGGGATGTGACCGCCCGCCCGCCGGCCCGGGGGTTCCGGGATCTCCCTCGCCGCCTCCGCCGCCCCCCGCCAGTCCCGCAGCCCCGGGGTACCCGCGGCCCCTCTCGCCGCGCTGCGCCCGCCCGGCCCCGCTGCCGCCCGCCCGGGGATGCGGCCGGCGCGGTCTCCCCCGCCCGCCCTGGCCCGGCTGCTGGGCAGGAACCGGCCTCCCGGAGCTCCCCGGCCTCGCAGCCCCGCGCCCGGCTCTGCCTGAGGCAGCGGGCACGGGGCGCCGGCCTGGCCGCCCCAGCGCTGCTCCCGACGCCGCCATGGCCCCGCCGGGCCCCCCGGGCCCGAGGTAGCGGCGGTGGAAGGAGCCGAAGCCGGTGATCGAGGATCCCCCGTCCCGTGCCTGCGCCCCGAGGAGCGTGCGGAGTCCACCCGGAGCTGCTGCTGCTTCTCCTGGAGAGCTGACATGGTTCCAGCGCGCCCGGCCCCGCTGGACCTCAGCGATACTTGAAGCCAAACCCGTGGCTCTTTGGCCTTTGCTAACTCAATGCTATGCAAAAGAAAAGGAGGAGGAAAAAAAAAGAAACCTTGACACTAGCCGTGGTAGGAATGGCTGTTTCCCGCCCTGGGTGAGCCCCATATGTGGTTTCTTGCTTGTGAGATGAACTAATAATTCTCCTTTACCTGGTGGAAAACACGCTACATATGGCAACCTGAAACTTTGGTAATGCTTGGTCATTGCTGAGCGGTTGGAACTTTTACTCGTTCGTTCGTTTGTTTGTTTGTTTTGCATAAAGTCACCTAAGGAGCCTTGTTGCTGTCTTCAGGACCATTGGAGGAATTTGTCTTAATTCTTCACCTCAAGTGACTTTATCCCACTGTGAGTGCAAGCAGTGCACCCACCTCAATACCTTCTCCTTCAAAACTCCTCCCCAGCCTGGAAGATCAGGGATCACAGACTTCTTCAAAAACTTCTCGTCCTGGGAAAGGCTGCCCATAGTTACTTTATGGGGCAGCAGCCTGGAAAAGTTCTTGGGGACCAAAGGAGGCCAAGTCTGCCTGCCCTGCACTTCATCAAAGGAGCGGGGAAGAAGGAGTCATCGAGGCATGCGGGCCCACACTGCAACGTCTTCGTGGAACATGGTGAGAAGTTTCTATTGGTATTTGGTTTAATTTTGGTTTGTTGGGGTAGGTACAATATGGATTTATTCAAGACCATGGAGCAGATGCAGTCATGTACTTTATGGAAGTCTTGTTTTCTTTCCATTGCTGCTTAATGCGAATCTTCTGTGATTGTTTATTAAGCAAATACTTGGGTCAGATTGCTCGAAACTTGAGGAGAGGCTATTGTACAGCTAAAGGTGAAATGTAAGGAAGTAACTTTTTAACATTGTACAAGTTTCTAATTTCTGCCTTGGTTATGTTCTGGTTTGCAGTCTGGGAAAGTGTTTGATTCCTTTTTGAGTTGTCTGTGTCATAGTACAGACCAGCCTCGGCCAGTGGTGATGCTGTGGTCAGTGACAGGTGCTCTTTAATTATCTTTACTGAAGGGACTTTGCTACTTGGAAGGGAAAAAAAACCCACCTTATTTTGGAAAGTTTGTGAACTTATTGCTGTTGTGAAAAGAATTTCGTGGTGCATTTGGAACACCTTTGCTTAGTGGTTTCTCACAGCTGGTTAAACCTTTATCCTGTGCTGTGGTGGACTGAAGTGCTAGAGGCCAAAAGTTTGGGGTAGAGCAACCTTGTCACTTGCTGACCTTCTGCAAAGTATGGGGGGGAGTTCAGAACCTCAGGAAAGAAGCCAGATGAAAAACTCAGTGGGACTCAGAGGTAGATTTGGTCACTGCATCAAATTCTTTCTTAAACAACCAAAACCAACCAAACATCCCCTTCCCCCAAAACCAAAGAAACTGTAAGCTGAAGGCATCTCTACAGAAGGAAGGTTCAGAAATGCATTGTTTCGCTTAAACTCTTTGGAGTAATCCTTGCTTTTGCACAACACTTTTAAAATTCTAATGTTCTTTGAGATGACATGCTGCTGGCTGCTGTCTTTGGCTGGAGAATGTGATTTTGACAAAGCTTCTGTAACAGTTTTTGTCCTTTAGAGGAAGTTTATCTGTGAACAAAACAAAACTGCATCTGTAATCTTCATATAACTAAAAATTGAAATATTTGCTGTGTCTGAGAACACAGTCTAGTTAAAGGAAAAGTTTTGATTTGTTCTTACTTTTTAAGGGCTTTGCTTTCAAACTTTTTCTCATTCTGTGTTTCTAGAAGGGCCCAAGAAATTCCCTGCAGTGTTCAACAAACACACAGAGATCCCATGTTTGTACTGCTCTGCTGAAACATTGTTTTGAGTTACTTCAATGTTTTATTTTCCCATACAATGTTTGTGCACTGAAGAAACTCGAGGTAATTAAGGGAAGGTTAGAGAATATCAGGGCTAACTTGGCCCTCTGATGTTAAGCCTGCTGCTAGATTTTTCCTTGCTTCCAGTCCTGTGATATACCCACTCCTCCACCCCCAGTTTGGTTCCTGCTTTTACTACTTTGGACAAAGTTTCAAGGTCAGATGAGATACAGCCAGAGCACTTGCTGCAAGCAATACAATATTCTTAGTCCCTTTGGTGTTTTTGCTGTAGCAGAAAAGCCAGAAACGTTCTTTTTTGATCATCTAACAGCAATAGGCAGATGGTAACTTCTTGCCAGTGTGACCTGAGGTCAGCAGATCCCAGCACATTCATGAGGAAAAATGGCATCTCTAATGTCCATGTGCCATATGTCCACGAGAGACCTTGGTGTCTTGATTTAGAAAAGAATGAACTTGAAAGAGGACATCAGGGCTAGGACATCTGTTGAGAGAACTGCAAAAGATCAGCCTCGCTTATACACATGAGTAAAAGTTTCTTCCTTTGAGTGGATGAAAAGGTTCTTCCAAGTCCTGGCAGTAGAAGGCAGTACCACCGTTGTTTATTCAGCTCTCTTCTGAGTTTGGGCTGCTCCTGTCCTGAAAAATGCTACGTTAAAAATCTGGACAAATGGAGAGGGAACAAAGTTCATTTTAGAAAGTTCTTCCTTTTCCTTTCAGTAATTTACCTTTGAAATACACATATTTTATAATTAATGAACAGATCAGTATTTAATGCTTTCAGTTATTCACTTATTGTGCCATGGGCTGTAGCTCATAAAAATAAGTTTGGTGTTTTTTCAGGGCTTAAATCTGTTATAAATGCAATGGCAAATATCGGATTAACAAAGAAACAATTTATTAATAACACGATATCAATCACCAATAAAAGAGAAAACCACAAAATAGGAAATTAGCAGCGCCGCGCTGGGTGGATAGGGGTCGGCACGCCAGGGTACAGGACGCCCAAATCCACACCGAACGGCCCTCAGTCCACCGCTTTATAGGATTTTTCTGCCCTGAGGCAGTCCATGTGTCCAGGGTGGGCCAAATAGTCCAAATTTCTTTTCGATGGCCTTCCCGGATCTTGTCAAGTCCCGTTGATCCATTCTGGGAAGGTTCTTTCTTATGCCAATTATACAGGTCAGTCTTATGTTGATTTCAGTTTGCATATCGTGCCAGGGCGTTGATGAAATCTGCATTGTTGTTAAGAAGGAATTCTCCTTGCATTGGAAAGGGTGCGATTCTTATCGGGGCTGGCTAGCGTCTTTGTTCAGTCTGATGGTCCTTCTCCTGTTTTGCAACTGAAGCTGTGCAGGCTGGGGATCAGATTGCTACCTACTAGACTTTACATTTTATTAACATCATTCTTTTTATACATTGGATTATTATTTTATACACGAATTTTTACACCAAATTTATCACAGTCCCCCGCCTAATAATTCATCAAATTAAAAATTCGTATCCCTTATTTATTTTGACCTCAACTCCAATTGAGGTCACATTCTTCCCAGTCCTCTTGTGAGGATTCATCACCTGGTTGAAGTTTTTGTCCCTCTTCAAATCTCCTCAAAGCTGCTGCAGCTCTCCCTTTCCCTTTTTCCTCCTCTAGCTTCATTAACTTGGACACTGTTTTCCCTTGTGCTGCTCCTGGGTCTATGGGAAGGGATGCTATCTGCATCCCTTGGACGACCGAATGAATCAGTCAGATGAAACGGGGGATCAAACATGGGAGGAAAATAATGCCTGCTTCATTTTGCTCTCAGGGTCCATCCCCTCCTCGTTCCTTGAAAATCAAAAGGTCTGATCAAACTGCAAACACACGCAATTATCACCCGGGGACAATAAGTTGAAAACGATGGGTTCAGTATTAAAGGAACCTATTTCCTCGTGTTTGAGATTCTTCCCTTCCCAATACAATTTTCCGCCCATGTTACATATTTTCAGTTTCGTTTTGTCGTAGCACAGGGGATTCACTTTGAAATAGGCAAGGAAGGTAGATTGCCTTTTTCCTCCCACCCGTACAGTTTTGTTACATTGGTTACATGTTTGCACCGGGTAAGGAATTTCGAGTTCGTGCCTCTGTCTAATGAGTGAGTGAGCAGGGTCCCTGAACGATCCGCCCTTAGGACTTGCCCCTGAGTGTTGGCACCGGACCCTTCCTTCCAATTCACAAAGGTGAAATCGAGTGCCATTGGCCCAACAATCACCCAACTGCCTTTCCAGAGGACAATCCATTATCTGTCCGGTTTCTGGAGCTGTTAAACACCATTCACACTTCGCGGGAGGATTCTCCCCCAGGAGCGCCCCTGGAAGGGCCCCATTGGTCCAGCACACGGCTAGACTCAGGACTGTCAGGATTCCCCACCGAAAAACCCCTCTGCCTTGCCCATCGCCCGTATGGGAACATACGGCGGGGTAAACCATCTTCTCGGCAGCAAGGGTATGCTTCAGGGGCCCGTGTAGTCCTGATGGCAAACCTTCTTTTGTGGGTTGCCCACCAGGATAATTTGATTGTGTCCCCTCGGCAAGGTACTTTGATGGTCCTCCGGCACTCAATTGCCAAAGCCTCTGCTTTAGCGTCCAATTTTCCCCTTATTCCCTTTCTGTAAATTTGGTACCACTCAGGAGAGTCTAACTCCAAAAGTCCGGCCCAAGTGGCAAGTGTTAAGAGATGGCTTGTGTTCTCCTGCTCCTCAATTAGACAGTTAGTACACAGACCCCTAGGTCGATTCCCTCCCCAGCAATGGGTGACCCAAACTTGTTTACAGTATACACATTCAAAATGAATAAAAGGAAAGCATTCACAGTCTGGGGTATTGCAACTTATTTGACTGGTCATTTAGGTTGACGCCGGAGCTTGATTTTGAGTTCTCCTGGAGGAGTGGTGACCTTCCAGTCCGAGGTTTTTGGGTCCTCGATCTTTTTCACCCTTGACATGTGAGTCCAACCCTTTTCGGCAGTTTGAACCGCGGTGTCAGTGGTTAGCAGCACCAGGAACGGTCCTTCCCACTGCGGGGCAAGAGGAATTTCTTTCCAAGTTCTGATCAACACTTTGTCTCCCGGCTGAATCTGATGGATTGCAAATCCGAGAGGGGCACTTTGGGGAATGAGTCCACGCCTTCGAAGCTCCTGTAAATTTTTGTTTATAGTGATGAGATAAGGTTGCAATTGCACATCCTCGACTCGGGGATGTCCCACCGGCATTCCGTGTTTATATGGCATCCCATACAACATTTCAAAAGGGGACAGCCCCGTATCGGAGTGGGGCATGGTTCTCACATTAAGCAGAGCAATGGGAAGGCATTTCACCCAACACATTTTCGTTTCCAGCATGAGTTTTGCCAGTTGTGATTTTAGGGTTTGATTCATTCTCTCCACTTGTCCCGAACTTTGAGGGTGCCAGGGAGTGTGATATTGCCATCTGATTCCCAAAGCCTTGGTTAATTGTTTTATGATTTTTTGAGGTGAAATGAGTCCCCTGGTCTGAATCTATGCAATCCACGATTCCATACCTGGGGACTATTTCTTCCAATAATACTTTGGAAACCGTTTGGGCCGTAGCTTTTGCCCTTGGGTATGCCTCTACCCAATGTGTCAATTTGTCTACTATTACCAATAAGTACCTATATCTTCCGACCTTTGGTAAATCAGTGAAATCCACCTGGATCCTTTCAAACGGCCTATATGAGAGAGGACGACCTCCCCAGGCCATTTGTCTGGATCTGGACTGGTTCACCTTCTGGCAAATCACACACCCTTGTACCTCCTGTTTTGCCAATTCAAAAATTCCCTTGCACCCGAAAAACTTCAAGAACTGGTCAGCCAGTGCCCGTGTTCCCCAGTGAGTATGTTCATGCAAACGTCTCAGGATCCCTCTGGCTGCACTTTCCGGGACCAATTCCCTCCCATCTGGCAATTTCCACTTTCCCATCTCCAATGCCCCTCCTATCTCTTTGAATCCTTCAATGTCCTTTTCTGAGGGACATATTTGGATTTCGGAGTCCTCCTCCCCGATCACCTCGGCGACGCTCACCGTGAGCAATGCTGCCCTTTTCGCCTCCTGATCAGCCAGGTTATTACCGCGGGTTTGAAATTGCAGTCCAGTCTGATGCCCTTTCACATGGACTACCGCAATCTCTTTGGGTTCCCTGATTGCCTCCAAGATTTGCCGAATCATTTCCCCGTGGACCAGACCTTTCCCCTTCGTATTTATCAAACCTCTCTCTTCCCAAATTTTTCCAAAAGTGTGAACCACCCCAAACGCATACCGAGAATCAGTGAATACGGTCCCCCTTTTTCCCTTCAACCTTTTGAGAGCCTTTAGGAGAGCATAAAGCTCACAAGCCTGGGCCGACCATTTGGGTCTCAGGAGGCCAGATTCCACCACTTTTCCTGTTCTGCCATCCACCACTGCATACCCCGATTTTCTCTTTCCTTCCACTACTCTTGCCGACCCATCCACGAACCATTTTTCTCCCCCCTCCAATTCCTGGTCCTCCAAATCAGGTCTTACTTTTGTCTGGAGTTCCATGATCTCAGCACAGTCATGCAACAGTTCCTCGGAGGGGTCTCCAAACATGAACTGTGCAGGGTTCTGTGCCGAGGTGGTTTTTAACTCAAATCCCGGGGAGCTGATCAGAATGGCTTCATATTTCAGAAGCCTAGAGTCGGTCAACCACTTTTCTGCCTTTTGTTGTAGAATGTTTCTCACATCGTGAGGGGTGTAAACTATCAAAGAGGCCCCGAAGGTGATTTTCCTCGCCTCCTCTACCAGGAGTGCCACTGCGACTATGGCCTGCAAGCACGTAGGCCATCCCCGACTCACAGGATCTAGGATTTTAGATAAAAATCCTATGGGTTTTCTTTTGCCGGCCCATTCCTGAGTCAGGACTCCCTGTGCAGTTTGCTCACTGACATCTACAAACAATTGGAACTCCTTAGTCACGTCTGGGAGGGTCAGTACTGGAGCAGTCATGAGGACCTCTTTCAATTTTTGAAAATCCAATTCATCCTGATCAGTCCATTTCACTCTGTCGGTGTTTAACCTTTCATAAAGAAATTTCACCTTTTCACTGAAACCTTCAATCCATTGCCTGCAGTACCCCAGGACCCCTAATACTTGGCGTATCTGCCTTTTAGTTTTTGGAGCAGGCAATGCTATAATTCCCGCGACCCTCTCAGGGTCTAATTTCTTTTTCCCTTGGGATAGCCAATGACCCAAATATTTCACTTCGGGCTCCGTGAACTGCAGTTTGGATTTTGAAACTTTCAGGCCCTTATCTCCAATGAAATTCAGCAATGCCACAGTACATTCCCTCACACTTTCCTCAGAGGATCCAGCTATTAGCAGATCATCCACATACTGCAACAGTTTTGTCCCTTCCTTCAGGGTGAATTGAGTCAAGAGGTGCTCCAGAGCCTGTCCGAACAGATTAGGGGATTCCACAAATCCTTGGGGAAGCACTGTCCATCTTAATTGTTGTTTTCTGTTGGTATCGGGGTCCTCCCACTGAAAAGCAAAGTAATTTCTGCTTTTCTCATCCAAGGGGCAAGTCCAAAATGCGTCTTTTAGGTCAATCACACTATACCACACATCCTCGGGCATGAGCCGATTCAATAAAATATATGGATTGGCCACTACTGGAAATCTAGTCCTGGTTCGAGCGTTCACCGCCCTCAAATCCTGAACTAGCCGATAACTTCCATCTGCCTTTTTCACAGCCACTATAGGGGTGTTATGGGGGGACATGCATGGCTCTATTGTTCCTCCCTTCAAAAGGTTATCGATTACCCGTTTCAATCCCTTTCTCCCTTCCAGGGGAATGGGATTCTGTTTGACCTGTATAGGGTCCTCGGGGTTCTCGATTATGATGTGAATGGGGTCTATTTCTAGTTTCCCCACCTCTCCTTTAGAGTGCCATACCTCCGGATTGACGTCTGCCTTGTCCTTCTCAGTGAACTTAAACATTTTCACCACTAGATTGGAACTTTTTACAACTATGCTAATTCCAAGGGCGATAATCATATCTCTCCCTAGCAAGTTGTAATCGGCTTCCTCCACCAACAACAAGTTCCCCAAGCAGACTTTGTTTTCTGATCCAATTTCCACATTTTCTATCACTGGTACTCTAAAAGGATCCCCTTTTGCACCCACCACCATAACTCTCTCCTCACTGGCCGTACACCCCTTTGGTAAATGCTGTAAAGTGCTCCTTTCTGCCCCGGTATCCACCAGAAAAACAGTCTCTTGACGCTGGAGACCTACTTTCAGTTTTACCAGGGGCTCGTTAGATGTCCTGGTCCCCAAGGTGAAGAGCCCCTGACACCCCTAATCCTCCTGAAAAATCTTTCCATCTTTCATCCTTTTCTTACAATCCCTCCGAAGGTGTCCTGCCTTCTTGCAATAGTAACATTCAGGCAGTTCCCTTCTCGTGACTGGGGTTGTCTTGCAGGGGCCTTGAGGCTTTCGGGGTAAGGTTTTATACTTACCCGAAGCCTGCTCCTGTCTTTGGACCTCCTTCACAGCTGCTACCAAGACCTTAGCCTGAACTTTCTGTTTTTTGTCCTCCCTCCTCATGTACACTTTCTGTGCTTCCCTCAGCAATTCTTGCAAGCTCTTATCTTGCCAGCCATCTATCTTTTCCAACTTTCTCCGGATGTCCTCCCAAGATTTTGCTACAAACTGTGTTTTGAGCAACACTTCCCCCACAAGGGAATTAGGGTCCGTCCCAGAATATATCTGCAGACTTCGCCTCAATCGCTCAATCCATTCGGTGGGGGACTCCTCTTTCCCCTGACATTCATTGAAGGCTTTACTGATATTCTGACCCCTTGGGACGGCTTCCCGAATGCCTTGGATTATGATATTTCTCAGGTCTATCATGCTCCTTCTTCCGTCCTCTGTCTGAGCGTTCCAACTCGGACTAGAGCTGGGCCATTTTTGATCCACGGGTGTCCCTTGTGGGTTTCTCCTGTCCCAGTCTCTGATACCCGCCTGTTTTATCATTTCTCTTTCCGCGTTGTTGAACAGAGACCTCAGGATTGCCATCAGATCCTCACAGGTATAGATGCTGCTCCCTAAGAACTCATCCAACCTATCTGCCACACCAAAAGGATCATCCAACAATCGCCCCATTTCCCTTTTAAAAGCTCTTACATCTCCTGTGTTGAGAGGTACATTCACAAACCCGATGACCCCGGGGACCGTCGGTACCTCCCTTAGTGGAAGTAAACTGTGTCCCTCATTCTCGCTCTCTCCCCATTCATCACCCATCATCCTTGCTTTCAAGCGGATTCTGCTAGCAGGGGGAGAACTGGTAGTTGTGGGTTGTCTCCCTTTCCCGGACTGCGGGGGTGGAACTGCCGCCTGTGTGGCAGAGGGGAGTCTCTCCTCCGCTCGGACCAACCCTGGTTGCAGCGGAAAGAGTGAACGGGAGTGCTCCCGTGCTTGCACAGACGGGATCTCAGAGGGGGCTCTCGCGGTCATGGCGTCTATCGACGGGGGCGCCGCTGATGGACCCAGGCCGGACGGAAGAGGTAAGAGAGGGGGTGGCAGCAAAGGGACTGCCAGCGGGGACAATGGATGGGAGACCTGGCTCCCTACTTGGGATGCCTGTGCCTCCAAAAGCTGGTTTTGGGGGTCCAAAGGAGCCGTGGGCACCACTTGATCTGGAGAGGGTGGGGAATTTGGCCCATTGTAAGAAGGTGGGAGGTGATCCAGGGGGTCCCAGGGCTCGGTCCCAGTTCCGGGCCGCCCTTTCTGTTTCATCGGGAACAAACCTGCTCGGGTGTTCAGCCAGAGCCGAGCGTATTCCCTCTCCTCAGGGTCTGAGGGGCTCTTGTTTTCCACATAGCGATTCAACTCACTACATGTCCAACTTTCAAATGATCCCAACACTGGCCACGTAAGGTGGCTCCTCAATTCTTCACCACCCCACACATCCATGCAATAGTACACCAACTTTTCTTTGGACTTCCCTTTCCTCTGAGGGCAATCTCCCCAATGTTCCAACATCCACCCCAAGGGACTGTTTCGAGGGATTTTCATGGTTCCCTTTCCCTTACCGGAGGGGAGTTTTTCTGAGGTCTTTTTCTGGGGTTTACTCTTTCTCTGTCCCATGTTTCACAAATTTCCTTACCAAGTCTTCAAATTCCCTGCAAGTCGACTTTCTGCCTGTGCATTGTGTCTCTGGTTCTTTCTCAGGGGATGGGGGCTTTTCCGATCATTCACCCCTCCAGCGAGCTGTGCTGAGGGGCCCCTGATCGGTACTCAATCCTTTTTGGATTCTCTTTGGACCCTTACCTTGGTCCGCTGGCAAAAAGGGTTTACCAATTCCCGAGCTCAACAGGACATATCCTTCCCCTTTTTACCCACTCTGTGATCGGTCCCTGAGACTTCCCTAGTCCCAGTTTTGACGAGCGTTTTCACACGAAATCGCTTCCTTCGCGGCCGACCGTTCCCCTCGTGGGAAAAACGGAAATTCGACCTTGAAGCCCACACTCGCTTCGTGATCAGATCACGTCTCACACACTCGCTCGATCACCCGCTCAACCAGCAGTACTTACAGCTCCTTTTCCTGCGTGGATGTCTTCGTGCACATAGACGTTTTACGAGCAATGTCAGCCGTGGCTTTTCGAAGGCCCTTTGCCTTCCCGAGCTCTCTTTGCCCCCGGATCCGTCCTCTCCCCTGTCCTATTTTGTGGTTTTCTCGTCCTAAATTTGGTTCGGAGGTTCGGGTGGAGCCGTGGGGTCTCCTCACTCACCAGGCTGCCAAAATTGGTGGGGGTACCCTCCTGGATCGCAGGTCCCCGCAGCTTCCTCCGAATCCGAGTCACGGCACCAAATCTGTTATAAATGCAATGGCAAATATCGGATTAACAAAGAAACAATTTATTAATAACACGATATCAATCACCAATAAAAGAGAAAACCACAAAATAGGAAATTAGCAGCGCCGCGCTGGGTGGATAGGGGTCGGCACGCCAGGGTACAGGACGCCCAAATCCACACCGAACGGCCCTCAGTCCACCGCTTTATAGGATTTTTCTGCCCTGAGGCAGTCCATGTGTCCAGGGTGGGCCAAATAGTCCAAATTTCTTTTCGATGGCCTTCCTGGATCTTGTCAAGTCCCGTTGATCCATTCTGGGAAGGTTCTTTCTTATGCCAATTATACAGGTCAGTCTTATGTTGATTTCAGTTTGCATATCGTGCCAGGGCGTTGATGAAATCTGCATTGTTGTTAAGAAGGAATTCTCCTTGCATTGGAAAGGGTGCGATTCTTATCGGGGCTGGCTAGCGTCTTTGTTCAGTCTGATGGTCCTTCTCCTGTTTTGCAACTGAAGCTGTGCAGGCTGGGGATCAGATTGCTACCTACTAGACTTTACATTTTATTAACATCATTCTTTTTATACATTGGATTATTATTTTATACACGAATTTTTACACCAAATTTATCACAAATGTTTGCGTGTTTTCCTTTCAGTACTGTCATTACACAGTTTCTTCTAAATACCAAACATTGTATCTGGTTTCTCTGTCCCACTGTGGGAACTAGTTTGTCCTATGAAAATCATGTTTCTGGCTTTTCAAACTAGGAAATGCTTAAGGAGAAATTCCATGGTGGGCCACTTAACCCTCTAGAGACAGGTGAATTCTTATATGTACTTGTCCAGAGTTCTTGTATATTAAAAGCCCATGATAAAACAAACAGAAGAAGTGGAACTTTTGGTGTGGCAGGGCTCTCCTTTTAGGGTTGTAAAGGTATTCATGATCCTGTTTTGGTGGGACCATTATCTGCAAAGTTCTACTGAGGCTCATTCAGCAGGCACTCAATGAAAGATCTGGATTGCTTTAGTGGTATCAGATTTTGCCTGAAAGGGTTAGTAGTGAATATTATCAGATACTAACAGTGCAAGGCAAAATAACTTTGAGGAAAGTAATTCCATTTCTCGGTCATCGCACTCTCCGTAGCACCCAAAGCAACACATCGAGAGGCCCCTGAAAAGCCAAGGAGGCAACTGGCCAGAAATCAGCTCTGCTGGTGCTCAAATGTTCTGTGAGAATAATGCAGAAAGGCTCCAAATTTTGTCATGAGCTGACAATTGAGGAGTGCCTTAAGGGGGAAAGAAGTAATCTATGGGCAAGTTTTGGGCTTCTCTCTTTGTGCTGTTACTTTCCCCATGGAGGGAGTTTTACAAGCTGGAGTTCATGCTCGTGTCGTTACCCTGGGCAGCAGAGTAGCCCTTGCTGGGATTTTACAAATTTCACCCTGAGATGCAGATTACTCCGGCTCACAGTTTGCTTGCAAGCTTGAACTTGAGAGGAATTATAAAGGCAAAGTTTCCTTCTTTCTCTTTGCTTTTCTTGGTGGGAAATGAGTCTATAGTCACTGCTTTTTGGGGATATCCAGCTGAGAAAAAAGTGTGGTCAGTAGACTGCTAAGGGGAAAGACACTGTCAGTGCACCTTGAAATTTGAACACCAGTGTATCTTGTGCCTTACCAGAACGTTAATTTTGGCAAAACTCAAACTTCTGAGAAAAACGGTGTGTTCTCAGAGGGCTCAGATCTGATCCCAGGGCTGACAGGAGTTGACTGGAGTAATTGGCAAACACCCCACCTTCTCTGACTGTCTCGTGGAGATGTTGCTGTGCTGAATGATGAGCAGATCCCCTAAAGCAGGTTCGTAGAACAGTATCTCCAAGCAAAAGCAGAACATGAAGGCTTTAAAAATGAACTCTTAATCATTGCATACGTGATACTGTTATATGTGTGTATTATAAAATTGGCTTTTCGCAAGATGTATGCTATATGATTAATAACATAGTAAGGATATAAGTTTATTTCTGCTATTGGTAAGACTAGATATAAAGGGAGTAGTTGATGTAGCAGCTGCTTAAACTGTCTGTTTGGTTGGGATGACATCCAGTGAACATGTAAAGAAGACTCTGCTACTGATAACACCAACTATCAGCATCTACCACCCGCAGAAGGCACGGACCAAGGCCCAAACTGGAAGCAATAAAAAGGACACAGCCACGAAACACGCATGCTCTAAAAAGGCGGACCCAAGGAGGGACCATGCAAAGCAGTTCCTGGAATATGGAAACTAGTTTATGGAATTTTATGAATATTCATATATCGATATAACGAAAAGGGTATTTAACGAGTATCCCTGAAAAGGCAAGGTGTGGACTTGGCTGAATGCCAAGTCACTCGTCCGGCCGTTCTTGGTTTTTTCTTATCTCCTAATTGTCTTAATTATTTTATTAAACATATTCCTTAAAATTTACTAAAAAGTGAACCTCGTTTTTCACAATACGGAGATGAGGATGAGATTGATAAAGCACTCAGACAAAAATGGCCTTTTCATAATCTTTCATAGTGATAAAATGTCTCAGAGTTTCTCTTCCAGCAGGTGAGTGATAGGGAAGCTCAAATGAGCTGTTTACCTCACTGTAAAGAGAGATAAACTGCAGAACTGCATCCATTTTTCTTATACATTTAGGGCTGAACATAGCTGAAGTCAGCCAACTACAGTCTCTGTCATATGAGATCTGAATTCTCTTTCTTACAAGGGTGCTGAAAGTTTTACTGCTTTAATTAGGAAGTAATTGTGCAAAATGGATCTATAGCACCAGCTTGCCACAGCTGCCAGTTGGAGATGTGCCCTATACAGTTCACTGTGAGCAAAAATCCCAACAATTAAAAGTACCATTTCCTACATTATTGATTAAAAATAAATTTTAAGGATCTTTATGTTTAATAATCTATCTTGTTTTATGTTGTTAAGTTTCATGTTTCAAGTACTGCCATCGTGGAAATGAATAAATTACATTGTAATCAGTTCTAAGCGTATCCTGGGCTCCATCCCACAGTGTGAGCAGCAGGGCAAGGGGGGAGATTCTCCCCCCTCTACTCCACTGTGCTGAGCCCCTCCCCCCCTGCCCTGCAGTGCGGACTCCAGCATGGGAAGGACTTGGAGCTCTTGGAAGGAGTCCAGAGAAGGCCATGGAGATGCTCCAAGGGCTGGAGCCCCTGTGCTCTGGAGCCAGGCTGGGAGAGCTGGGGGTGTTCAGCTCAGAGAAGGCTCCAGGGAGAGCTCAGAGCTCCTTCCAGTGCCTCAAGGGGCTCCAAGAGAGCTGGAGAGGGACTGGGGACAAGGGTTTGGAGTGACAGGACACAGGGAATGGCTTCAGACTGACTAAGGATAGAGTAGATATACAGAAGAAATTCTTCCCTGTGAGGTGGGGAGGTCCTGGCACAGGTTTCCCAGAGAAGCTGTGGCTGCCCCTGGATCCCTGAAAGTGTCCAAGGCCAGGTTGGACATTAGGGCTTGGAGCAGCCTGGGATCGTAGAAGATGTCCCTGCCCATGGCAGGATTTTGGAACAAGATTATCTTCAAGGTCTGATTTTTGTACTCATTATCCTTTATCTGATAGGTGAGCTCAATATGTCTTCCTACTATGCAACACATCTATTAGATAGTCAATTGCCCATACATGGAAATGATTTAAATTAGACTCCTTCCGTACCAGAACTGTTTCTCCAAGCCCATGTACTTAAAACCCCTGCATTTATCTCTTTCCATTGTACCTCAGGGCATTTTTATACTCTGTCTCTGCTTCACCAACTGCAAAACCTGAGACTTCAAAGAAACTGCTTTACTACTTCTGACTCCACTTTAGACAATTCACCTGAAATTGGATCATTAGCACCAGCCTAATTGGAAGCCGTTCTTTAGAGTCTGCCTTCAGTATTTCAGGTTTTCATTCTGAACTGACAAAGACTGGAGATTTGGCAGCTCCCAAATTTCATTTTCCATCTCTATTAGAAGAGACTTATCCCCAGCTTTTGGGATCATTGCTTATGGTATCCAACTTCACTGTGCCTCAGTATTAGCCTGGTTAATGCTGACATCTGCTGCATGATGAATGCAGATTTGTTTACTGCCTCTGACTATATCCCTTTTCATCATAAAAATCACTTGCTGTATTTTATCCTGCTCCAATTATCAAATACCACTAGGTTTTGCTAAGAAGCTCTTCCACAAAACTTGATCTATGGTTGGAAATATGTTTGGAAAGAGACCTAAGACTTTCTAAACTGCTTTTCCACAGGCCGAGGTGGATGGTTATGATGATGGGGAAAGGCTAATCCCTTTCCTGAGCAAAAGCAGTTCTGTTTTGTGCACTGACTAATCTTTGATAACTTACCATGTTTAAGCAGTTGATCTCCTTTATGACAAATAGGTAGCAGTTGCTTGTATGCCAGACTTTCATTATCAGATTATGCTAGTTCTGCATTCTTATTTACAAATTTTAATAGGAAGGCTATGGTAGGAAATGAGGACAGGGAGGCAAGAGAAAGCTGCAGGGTATTAGCATAGAAATCTTTCCTTGTAGGCGATCATCTCTTTCAGGACACTTCAACATTCGCCATCAAACTCTCAGTATTTTACATTGGAAAGTTTAAATCCTAAGCTTGAAAGTGAGGAGTTGACACGGTCCTGTTGCTGAGAGCCCTAAGTTTCATCCTTGGTGCTCTCTCAGTGTCAGGCTCTGTGGCATGTGGCAAATCATGAGGGTGCAGAAAGGTGAAAAAGGCCTTGGAAAGTCTTGTCCTGCTGACTTTAGGGTGGGGATGCTGTTAGGTTGTGCCTTGGAACAACAGGGATGTGTTTCCAGCTGTGCTTGTAGGATCTGTGATAAGGCAGACAAGAAATAACTGGGAGAGTATTTTGATAGCCCTGGTGTGGATGGGACTGTAACCAGTGCCTTGGCAGGTGCCAAATGAGGAATGCTCTTAGCTGACACCAGGCAGTGGGGATGCAGAGCTGCAGGAGTTAGTCCAGCTCTTAACACCCAGCTGATACCAGTGTTGTGTTCAGTAAAGGTTCATAGCACTCTGCCGTGAGTTTTGGGCCCTGTCTGGAGTGTTTCAGCATCGCCAGGACATTTCTGCAGCTCCATCAGTGTACTCAATCCACCCTGTAAAGTTTAAAACCTGGATGGCTTGGTGCTGTGTGGGTGGACACTGGGTGTGTTGCAGGTGCCGTCTCTTTCAGCTACATAAAACTCTCTGATTTGCATTTACAAAGAGCGAAGGAAATGTTTGAAACACTAGTGACCTTCTGGAGTAGTTTTGCAGATGGACTTTGCTTTCCTTTTTCTTTGGCAGGGGGAAGGGGCTGCCTTCTCTCTGCAGCGTCTGTTAAGAGCCGTGTGAGGAGCACCAGGGTCTGCCCCCAGCAGCATTTAGTCAGTTCAGCCATATAGAAGTAGTCTCCTTATAAAGGCCTGTTGTGAATCCCAGAAGTCCTTTGCTGTAGGAACACCCAGAGCAGGTCCTGCAGAAGTGAGAGGGACTCATGCTTCTTTTCTTCTGCAACTCTCCCATCAGTCAGCTCTTCCTCTGCTTCATGTTGATTGAAGATCAATCTAAACAATCTGTAGAGGCTATCAGTCTGCTTGCCAGAGTGTCCATTTAATTGGTTTAAGGAGGATTTTTGGGCAAAAAGGTAACGAACATTCAATTTTAGTGAGTAAAGCTGCCTAAGGCAATGTCTTTCCTTAGTTCTTAACTAAATTAGTTCTTACTTAGTTCTTAACTTTGATCTTTCTTTAAACTTCTGTGTTTAGTGTCTGTGTTGCACTTAGATATTAAGGATAATTTTTTGTGAGATGGCTGGAAGTTTCATCATTCTTATGGCAAAATTTGATATAATTCTGCTAAAATGGTGTCTTGTGCTCTGGGAGGAGTCCCTTTCCACACATCTTGTAATGCTGAGGCAAGTGTGTCCTGAATACCAGCTTGCTTTAGTTTTTGCTTAAGTACTTTCTGAAATTAGTGTTGAAATTAGATTTAGGGGTTTTTTGTGCATGTTTTCTTTTTCCCCAGCATTTTTTTCCTGGCTGTTACCAGCTGGGTTGTGAAAAGCAGAAGCCTTGCTTTTATGCAGAGTGATTGCTGCTAATTTACATGGATGTGAGCAAGCTCATCACTCTTTCATGAGTGAGGAGACTGCCTGATTTATGTTGTGTCATCTCTGACCATTGTTTTTACCTAATGAATAGAGTTTCACAACAGATTATTAATCATTAAGACTTCGGTTTCATTGTGTGTATTAAAGAATCAATATTGCTACATGTTGCCTGCCTTGAGAAGCCGCTTATCCATTAGTGCCGCTTTTCTAAGGCATTCTGCTGCATTTATCATTTGGGCTGGCTTCAGTTCCTATCTTATTCCTGCCACGTCTTCCCAGGGCCTGAGCTGTGTCCAGTCTGCCTCTCTGTAGATTTCTCCTTTGAAGTGCTGTCTGAGCAGTAGCAAATGTTGTTTGGTCCAGTCTTTCCTTAGAGCTCATGAAATAGTAAAAGGCTGAACCTTCCTCCCGCTGCGGTTTGCACTCCACATTTGCATCAAAGAGGGAGTGATGGCCTCAGAAACTGGGAATAATGTGTGGTGAGGACTATATGGAATTACATACTCTGCTGTCCGTTAAATGGCTGGGTTTTGGATGGCAAGGCTTGCTGGAGGACAGGATTCCCCCGTTTTCTGACCTGCTGTTTGTTCCCTGTCCAATGTCCATCTCTGCTGGAAGTGCAGAGTGACCTGGGCATGTTCCCTGTGTTTCCTGTCATGCTGCTGCTGTAGAGGAGGAAATTTCACTTGCTCTGCACATGCAGAATCCAAAACACACTCTGTCAGGTTTTGTAGTGACCCCAGTGATCTGATCTCCTGCCACTCCACACCTGGGGGAACTGATGGCTATTTCATGGCCTTTTTTTTTTTCTATATGTGTTCCCAGAATAAACAAGGTTATTTTTCCAGAGGCCGAATGTGTGAATGGTGGTGGGATGAGGACATGGAAACTTTAAATAGGAAATTCCTTGGGCTTTCAGGAAATGTTTGCTCTGTCATTCGTGTTCAAGTTGCCCAAATTCAAAGGCTGATTGTTAGGTTCTGCCTCATTTAACATACCTGGTGAAGGGCTGTTCCCAAGTCAGTTCCTGGCCTCATCATGGAGAATTATCACAGGGCTCTTGTGCAGCAAACACAACTGTTTTCACCTTGGTTTTTATGAATAAAATTATTTAATTAAAGTGTATAAAAATATTTACTTAATTAAAATTTAAGCTTTATGACAAAAGTGTAAAGCAAATGAAATTGTCATTTGGGGCACTGGCCACCAGATGTCTTCTGTGACTCTTCACTAACTTGCTCTGATTAAAACAATCGCTGCAGTGAGAGTCGTCTTGGAAATGAGCAAAAGTTTAATGGTGAGAACCAGGGCCAGAAGTGACAACTGTGAGTTTCAGAAATAGTGGCTGTCAAGTCTTTTTAGATCCTATTAGAACCTGTAATCTTACTGTGCCTTCTTGCTGATATAAAAAAGGTTGGTAGGTGATGTTTGCTTTCACTGTTAATGGGAAAATCTTGCTCCCGCATCTCAAGCTCTATTTCTGCCCATTCTTTATTTAAAAAATAAAAGAAACAGTTTTCAGTTCTGCATCCCTTTTCACTTATTGATGTGTTCTGCATTTGGTCTAATTCCCCTACTTCTTTTATTATGCTGCACTGACTTTTTAAAAATATAAATACTTCCTTAATATTAAATATTTGTTTTCTCTCAAAATAAAAATTGATTTGGTAAGTCCTCTTGTAGCATTAAGTTCAACTTTTGTGAACATGAGCTTTTTATGGCAGAGATGCTCTGGGAATATCTGGAAATAAAATCAGCCTGTGAGACTTATTTACACAGTTGGTGTTGCCTGAATGTCAGAATTGCTCTCACAGAGCTAATTGTGGAGTTAAATTGTTAGGAAGTCATAACAATGCTTACAAAGGCAAAGCTGTAATCTAGTAATACTCTATTTTACTCAAATCTCTTTTGGGTGGGAGAATTTTATAATAACAAAGATGATTTAGTGCATCTAGCAAAATAGTTTAGGCTATAAATATGTATGTGTGAATGGGGTTTTATTTTTATTATTTTTATTGGCGCTAAGTTCTTTTCACTCCTGATATAAGTCTGACAACACATAATGTTAATTGAAAAACTACATCCCATTTTAGCCTGAATAACTGGAACAGCTATTAGAGCTATTGTTGTCTGACTACACCTCATGTTTGCAAATAACTTAGGAAAGCTCAAATGAAAAGTTTTGAATAAATGCCAAGCTGTTATTTCTTTTTTAATATATTTAGCTGGATGGATAAGAAGCTGCATTTAAAAGTTTTTGCAATCCAACTGTTATTTCTTAAAAGACTTATTGATGGATTGCACTAAATGTGTTTGGTATATACATTTTTTTTTCCTCAACGTGCAGCTGTTTAATAGAAAATAGATGTCCTTTACAGGAAATGAACTGGAGGGAAGACAAAGCTCTTCCCATCATTTGATAGTGTTGATGTTCATATAGAAGCTGTAATTTCCCTGGGCTCTGCAGATTGTCTGTTATGTCTAAATAGTGCCTTCCACGCAGAGGCTTGGATGTCAAGGTGCTATCATGTTTCAGGTATTAAGTAGTAATTATTATTATGAGGTGATCACATAAGACAGTGTAAGTGTTGCTCAACCTTTCAAATTCCATGTCATTAGGGAAAAAAAAAATGTGCTGGGGAAACTTCAGTCTAATTCAGCCCTTACTGTGGGAACTGCTGGTGGTTTTTACCTTGCTCTTGCTGAAAAGTGGGATAAAAAAGACTCTTCATAACCACAGGTACACCACTAGATGTGGTGTGGGTTGTTGTGCTTGGGAAATACAACTTGGAGACATAATCTGAGAGTTAATTCTGGTTTAGCTGCAGCAGTGGGTCTGGAAAGGGCTGAATCCTGAAGGCTGTTGCAGCTTAGCAAAATGTACTGAGCTACCTCTTAAGTAGGTAATATTTTGAGCCCAGCAGAAGGAAGAATTAGAATAATAAAGGCTGGATTTTTAGAGGCAAATGCTAGCTTGAAATGCTAATATAATCGTCTTGGTGACTGCAGTTTTGCCTCTGCAAAGCAAAGGTAGTGCATGACATTTCATTGAAGACCTGCTGCGATGTTGATAAGCCGACCTCTCCTGAGAGAAACCGTGAACTTCACTGAGCAGCAGCGTGGCTTTGTAATTGTGGTTAAAAACACAGGATTTGAAAAAACATTAAATGAAAATAGATCAGTGCTGCATTTATTATGAGGTAACGATTCAAAGAACCATGAAATGTTAACTTGAAACGTTTGCATTCCACTCATAGGAATAAGTAGCACAAATCCAGTGAGGGTTTTTTTTTTTTTTCTAATTTGTTAACTTGAGCTACTTTTCCTCAGAAAAGTGAGTACTGCATTGTGTTGGCCATGTCCACATCACTTAGTCCTAACTACAGAAGCCTTAAAAACATGGAGGTGAAAGTCACAGACACCAACAGAGCAGTTGCTTTCCAGCTCAGACATCCCTGTCATCCGCAGTGTTCCCAAATTAGGAAGTGGTGGGCTTCAGCAGGGCTCGGGAGTGGGATGATGTGCAGCCCCTGGAATGAGACACATTTCATGGCCTTGGAAGTCTTGAATCACCTGGTGCTGAGGGAGCCTCGTCACCTCAGTGCCTTGAGTCACTGCAGAATTTTGTCTGCTGGGAGATAAAGGGTGGATGTTGTGGCTGAAATGGGGAGATCACCAGCAAGCCACTTCTGAAATAACTACACTGAGTGGTAGCCAAAGTGGTTGGTTGGGCTGAAATATCTTGGCCATCCTACCCTTAAATTGCTGCATGGATGTCACAGTTTTTTTAATTCCAGATTTAGAAGGAAGGTGGCTCTTCTGTGGTTATGAGGCTTTCATCTGCTGAAGCTGTATTTCAGAAAGTTGATATGCTGCTTGTGAAATGCTCCCCTAAGGCAAACAAGCCCTTTGGGGAGGGGGACTAAGGGCTGGAGTGAATCAAACAGGCATTTTACATTTCAATTATTAATACAGCACTCTTTATGATTCTCAAATTGGAATTGCTAGCAGCTGAATTTTAAAAATGTACTAACTCCTAAAATTTTTAGGAGTAAGACTCACCCTGTGCAAGTAAAGGTGCTGTCTGCTACTCCAAGACCTCTTTACTACAGTCTTGCACAATCACACTTGGATTTGAGTTCTCTTTATCTTGCTTCAGTATGTTCTGTTTGTATCCACGTGGAGTGGGTCCATATGGGATGAGTCGAGGGGAGCTCTGCAGCCTCCTCTGGAGCGTGAGGTCTTACCTGAGAGGACTCACACTCAAAAGGTAATTGAAGGGTGCATTCTTGACTTGTAATCAAATTCTGACTTATTGAAAATGGATTGAAATAAGCAGTGCTGTTAAAAATTATTATCACAAGGATGCTGAATGCAAAGCCGAACAAATGGATTTCTTTAGACTACAACAAATTGGATTTGAGTATGTTGGATGCTTCCCCTTGTGCCTCTCTCCCCATCAAAAACGGTATTTAAAAAACCAGTCTGAGTTCAATACTTCAGGAAAAAAAGGGATGGAGGAGGAGGTCTGTGAGAGAATTTTTGCTGAGGAGTTCTGTCAGTGCACCTACACCTTGACTCTATGTTCTGGTGGGGCCAGGCTGTGTGAATGCAGCTCCTGCCCAAACAAAGCCCCACAGGAGCCAGGGATGTTGGAATTCACCTCCTTGTGTCATGCAGCACTTCCGACTCCTCTGGAGCACAAATCACCCGCCCTGACTCTTGATTTCAGAGGCTGACATGTCAATCTGAGCATCCAAGGTTTGCAGCCGTGGAGAGGGAATTGCTTTTAGCCTGGGATCATACCTGGGACGTTTTATGAAGCTTAGGCTTGAGGAGCTGGCCTTGCCAGGGGTTGGCCTGGGGGTGTTTTATGAGATGCACAAGTAAAAGCAGATAACAGGGCTGGGGGAGGAGAGCCGTGGAAATGTTCTCCGGGGCTCTTCTGCTGCTTCCTACTGCGGGGGTGGCTGCGAGCCAGCCTGGGTGACAGAGCTCCTGTTACTCTGACACCACAGATAAACCGCCACAGGGATTTTGTATCCTGCTTTTCCTTGTGCCACCTCTGCTTTTCCTCCCACATCTGGCCCTTGCACACAGGAGCGATGTGTTACCAAAAGCAGACCAAATAATGTAGGAGGAAAAGCAGCTTTTTCTTTGTACCTGACATCAGTGTTATGTTGCAAAGAATAATGGAGATTTTTTTTTTCAATCATTTCTCCTCTGTGTTGGGGTTGTCCTTGGATAAGTAAAATGTATATTTTCAGGCTGGGTAATTGAGGTTTGTGTAGGCAGTGATTCCAGGGATGCACTGGTGCTGAGGCAGATGGACTCTTATATTATTCCTTGTGGCAGGGAGCAGCATCACAGATAGTACAACAAGTACCTGCTTGGATTGTTCCTAAGTCAAAACCAGATCCTTTATGTTCTTCATCAACATAAAGCTGCTACTTCTTGCTCTATAACCCATATAAATCAGTAATAAGGTTTCTTCTTAGAACGGGTAGAAGGTTGAAAGTGTGGAAGTGCTTGAAGGTCCTCAGAGATGGAATAGTTTGTGTTTGCTGGTTTAAATTGAAGCTCTGCCTTTTGTACAGGTACCGATGCCAACATGGAATGCTGTGTAGGTTTATTTGGCTTTGATTTATTCCTTGGGGTGGGGGAAGATTAAACTCTTCCTGGATAATGCCTCTAGTAGGTGCCTATCCTATAGCCACCCAAATTTGATCCTTTTTGATCCTTTAAAATTCTGTGTTGTATATCCCTGATATTTCACACTCATCTTGTAACCGCTCGCCTTTTGTCTTCCAGTGTGCTAAAGCAGTGTATTTTTATTTCTTTTGATTATTTGGGGGTTGTCTGTCATTGGCTTTCTTTGTCTCTATCAAAATTGTTGCTTTTTCTCTTGGAGAAACAAGTGTCCATTTTCAAATTGGATGCTCTTGCAGGTTGAGTGATTGCTTTGTATTATGTAAGACTATGGAAATCCTGCTGTTGAGCTGAAGCAACTGAAATCCTTGTTTAGAAAGGAAGTAATAATTTCTTACTGCCTGCTAGAGAAGCTGTTGGCCTGCCCCTGCAGGTGATCTGCCAAGGATTTAAGAAAGAAAAATTGGATTTTATCCTCTTTCTTCCTGGTTTTAAGATGGTCAAAGCTGGCATGAAAAATGGTGGTTTTCAGAGAGGGGCTTTGTCTCCCCAAAGCAGCAAAAAAGAGCAAACCTAATCTTGTTTTTCTTCTCAGGTCAGCTTTTAAGTTCTTGGATATATTAGCTTGCTACTGAAAATAGTATTTCTTTCTTTCTACCCTTTTAAGTAAAGGAAGATGGCTGCTTTGCCCACTCAATTTGATATTTTAGCATCTTTCTATACTTGTTCCTACTTGCTGCATTTTTGGGAAGATAGTCCTTAGAGATTGGCAGTGTCCTTTTGGGGATAGCTGGACTTGAAAGGCTGGTGGCATTTGGTTAAGGTGACATCCAGACATCCCTAACATCCCTGCTCTCCTCTCCCACCACAGCCTGTGACCCTTGAGCTATTGATCGTTGTTTCTGTAATTAACATGCAAGTTGGTGTAACTCCTGAACAGCTTGATGGTAGAGAACACTTTAGCAGTCTCTGAGGTGCAAAGTACCACCTCCAACAGCTCAGTGGAACCAGAAAATCAAACATGTTCTTGGGAAACTTGCTTTTTAGCTTTCTTGATGAGATGGATCAAAGCTTTTAGCCAAACTCTTCTGTATGACTGGATCATGCTGTCTGAACGAAGCCTGAAGGATTATATGGACAGGAGGCTGTTGTGAGTTATAACAAGAAGCTTGGTTTTGAAAACCTGTGTTTTTCTCCTACATTGCAATTACAGGAGATAGGACTTAGATTTCCACTTTGTTCTTGCCAGTTGTTGAGGCCTGACCTGGAGCTTGCTGGGAGGTTGGCAGTGTGATTGCAGCACTTTGGAGCAGGACAGACACTTGGGACTTCCAGTTCAGATACTTTTTCTCATCCAGCCTGCAGTTTTTTATCTCTCTTAACAAACAGTTGCAGAAATTGAAGAAACAATGCACAGGTTCACATCTCAGCTATTTCTCTGCTTCCATGAACCCTGACCAACACAGCAATGGGAAAGAAGGAATGTAATTGTAGCAAAATGTTACGTGTCTCTCCTTCATTCTGCAAAGCCTGTATTTTAGGGAAGATTGTATTGCTGGACTCAATAGTCCAGAAACATTGTCCTTCCATTTCCTCTACATTGTCTCTTTCCTACAAATATTATTTTCGTAAGATGCAGTCTGAATTAATGCCCTTTTTAAAATATATGTTTTTTCTGTGTCATAAAATAACCATTCCAGCTGAGATCAAGTTCATCCTCCAGCATCCATATTCAAAGGAAAAGTCTTAAGGATTATCAAAAAGCTAAAGCCCGAGGAGCCCATCTTCCCTTCACAATCCTTCAGGCTTTGAGATTTTGGTTGGGAGCATTTGGTTGTTTTTTTTTTTTATCTCATGTCTGGGGACATTTTATCATCCTCCTCTTTCCTGTTCCAAGCACTTACCATTTATTTTATCTTCAAGCAGCAGCCTGTGGCAATAAATTTTAGGAAATTCCTTCCCGCCCTTTATTAAGCCCTACATAATAGCTTCCGCTACTCACTCATACATTCATTAGGAAGAATTAAATGAGTGCTGGCGCCCATTAGCAGAGCATTTAATAACCTCTCCAAGGGAAGGTGCAGCAGATTGGAATAAATGAACAGGAGCAAAACCAAATGAAATAACTTCAGAGAATATGCTCAACTAATTTATTCTTAGAAAAACTACTTATTTACATGAATGTAGCACTTCAAAAGATGTCGGTTTGGACGCCCTGGCAGAAGAGTCCCTGCAGATCTACAGGCAGTGAGAGTGTGGCTGTGGTGGCTGGGGGAAGGGTTCTAGGCATTTTAGGGAAAGGGTGTTTTAGTGTGTCCTGTCCATTTCCCCAGCTCTGGATGGCTGTGCTTATGGACTGCAGGGAGGACATCTGTCCTGTAGGAGCTGGGCCATAACTAATACCTCATCTCATCTGGTAGCAGCCACACCACAGTCCTTGGATGCCTGTGATGGCTGATCCCTGCCAGGATGGGCTATGAGGAAAACACAGACCTCATAGCAGTAAGGAAATTACTCCTCCTCCATTGGTCCTTAACTGTTGCTTTAAAGAAGATTCATGCTCAGCTGACAGTTGGCATAGGAGAGATCAGAGTCTGAATACCCATAAGTGGCTTTTCCAGAATAAAGGTAATGTTGGAGGCATTGCTGTAGGGAATTTTCTTAGGAAATCTCAACTCGTAAAGCACCAGGACTACAGATAGACCTGGACCTGCACGTTGGAAGAAGAGTTTTGCCACTAGTCCTTTCCATTATTTGTCAGTATTTTAATTTTTATATATATGGTCTGATCCACGCAGATGAAGGAAAGTTGCTGGGACTCATGTGGATTCAAGTGCTCTTTTGCTGGGTATGCATTTCCTCTTGTCTTGTTGGAAAACAAGCAGAGCTTTAAGATCTGCTCCTGTGTGTAACTCGTGATATCTCTGTACCCTGATGTAAAACAAACACTGTACCCACGGTGGCCTTGCAATGTCACAGTAAGTGTCTCTCAGCCGTGCTCAGCAGCCCTTCCTCCTCCAGGATCTGATACTGACACCTTGTTTTCACACACGTCAAAGCTTCAGATTGATTCTCTGGGGAAAAAAAAAAAAAAAAAAAAAAAAAAAAAAAAAAAAAAAAAAAAAGTAGTAAATAAAGGAAATGAAAACTTTACAGTAGCAGTGTTTATAGCTAACATTTCATAATGGCAGTGCTGACAACCTCATTTTCATTTTGCTGTTACCTGTTTTGGAGACAAAAATGTCATTGTTCGAATGTAATTTAGGTCTTGTGGATGACAGATTTTTTTTGAGATATTGTGTTGGGTTTTTTTCTGTAGTAATTTCTGATCTCATTTGAGGAGCTCAGCGAGTTGAGAACAGTGACACAATAATTGCTGTTATTGAACCAGATATGCAGTTTAAGACTTTTACCTGGATCACTACATTTGATTGATATTTTAATTTAGTTTTCTGGCAGATGAAAGTTAATGAGAATCAGTTTGAAATATTTGGAAATATTTGCACTGGAGAATTCCTAATTTTTTTTTTAATTATTGCTTTTCCTCTGCTTATACTACATGTGCAAGTTTCCTGTTTGAGACCCCTCATTATATTTCAAGCATCAACAGTATCTGAACGGAAGGAATCTGCACAGATCATTTCAATATGCTGCTGCTAATATACTCAGAACACTATCTTTTTCTAGTCTCTGTGCTGGATAATAGCTTGGATAACAGCTTCCAGACACGTAAATAACATTGTAGAGACATGGTGCAGACTCCTTAATGGATAAACGTATTTATGAACCTGGTTATTTGCATTGCTTTTTAAATGGCCCGATCACCCTTCCTCTGAGTGAAGAAGTAACTCGGGTAAATTTTGAGCAAATTGGTTTTGGCTCTGTCTCCTGCTGTGATAGGTGGACAATGAAGTGTTTGAGCAGGACTGAACCTGCAGAAGAGCCGAGTGAAATGCTGCTGATGAGCTGATTTATTCCTGTGGGGTCACTCCCCTGCTAGCAAATAGCAGCGTTGGTAATTCTTGCTATTTTCTTGCAAGTTTGCAGTATTTCCTAGTTGAGCCCTGGCTGCTGGATAGAGGCAGTAAAAGCTCTGATCACAACCTTGGAGCACAGGTTGTGTGCTCCCTCCACCTCCAGCTTTTCCTTCTCCCCCACTGCTTTCCTTGTGGTGCCAGTTGGTGATACTGGAGGAGATCTCTTTCCCTTTTAATTGCTCTGGAAGCTTTTATCCCGCATTTGAGAAACTTGCTCAAAGGCACAGCATAGATTGCAAATGGTTGCCCTCGTGCTAATATAAGCAAAAAATTGTAATAATATCTTTATCGCCTTGGAACAATTCCCTGCTCCTTCCATCCTCTCGAGCAACAGAAGCCATTCAGCGCTGTGATATTCGATCAGGAGTTCAGGCGGAGCAGCAGCTTGCTAATGGATTTCTGATTGTCCTCCCGGTCCATTCTCCTGATGAATGGTGCTCTGGCAGTCTGGGGAGCCGATAGGAACACGCTGTCATCATGTCATTGCCTTTCTCTGGGAGAGGACAGGAGCAGCTTTCCTCTCCTGTGCCCGTGGCTTGCTCTCCTGCTCAATTACAGAGATAGAGAGGAGCCGGCTCCCTGTTCGAAGCTGAAATTAGTTTTCCAGCTCATATTAGCTCTTTCCTGGGTGTCTGGTGGAATCCCTCTTTGCTCTGGGGAGGCTTGAGCAGGCTCTCCTATGGCTGTTTCATTCTGTGAATGCCCTAAAGCAGTGCTCTTACAGAGCTGGCTGATGTAGAGCTGTTTGTGGGAGGTGTGTTTTGGGTGGGGGGTTTCTCTGCCTCCTGGACAAAACACCTTTTTATGCCAGACCTCTCCATTTCAGGCCAGGGAAGCAACATCTGTCTAGGGTCAACATGCAGGGTCCCCCTGCAGAACTGCCTTCAATAAGGCTTTTATCCAAGGGGTTCTTTAATGTGCCGTGGCCGTTAGTTTAATAACTGAGGGTGTATGGTTTGGCATATTTACTTGAGGGCTTTTGGGTGCTAGTGGGAAAATTCAGGGGGATCTCTTTATTTCAGTCATTACAGGACAGCAAACATCCTTGAAATAAAATGACATTGTAAAATGAAAAATTTGTTCTTAGGAATGATTAATTAAAATGTTTTTATCAACTTAAAATCAGCATTTGTGGCCCCTTTACCATCTCCAACAACCTGAATCAGCTCATTCCTTTCCCCTGGAGGATTGATTCCCTTCTGAGAACTCCCAGAGAGCCACGAAAGTGAATTTTGGGCTTTGTAATTAAGATACCATGAGTTATTTCTGATTTGTCAACATGACTGATCTCTTTTCCTTTCACTGATAAACTCCTGCACGTGGAGACATTCTAGGGGCTTTGTGGGTGTCAGTCTGCAGAGTGCCAGCCTGCAGACTTCACTGCTGGAGCAGTGGCACAGCTCTGCCTGGGGAGATCCCCTTCAGGCTGGGCACCCACGTATTTTGTCTTCCGGAAGACTCCAGGCTAATTCAGCCTGGGGTGTCGAGCCTGTTGAAAATAGCTGGTGATAAACGGTGTTGTAACAGAGCTACATAATAAACATTAATAATACCTTGCAGGCTGTTTTATTTCCCATGCATCTGAGAAATACCTGCTGAGTGATCTAGCTCACATTTCAGTAGATATTCATCCCTCCACTGCCAGTTTTAGAAAAAGTAACTAATGAATTGTTGGCTTAGGTCGGTTTTGTGGCTTAGAAGTTCAGGCTGTGCATTTCTCTCCATCACAATCTCATTGTATCCCACAGCTGCTTCTGGCCTAGTTCAGATAAGCAGTGTTAACTTGTACTTAACCCCCAACCCTGTGTGCATGGGCTGTGCTGCCTTTCCCTTGCACAGGTGAATTGTACCAAGGTAAATCCTTTCCCTGCAGGCAGCTTTCCCTCGAGAGAGCTGATGGGCACTACAGGAGTGCCTCATGATCCATGGGGTTTTAGAAGCAATTTTGATTGGATTCATCTCCTTGTGAGGAGAACATCATTTTCTCAGGACAGGCTGTCTTTTGGTAGGATTTTGAAATGGTGCTCCCATAGTTCTAAGAAGCTTTTCACCAAGATCTTCCTGCTTCTCTAGGAAGGAGAAGGCCGGTTTATCCTCCTCTCTTTCTATTACTCACTTGTTTTGACTGGTATCGCTCTTCCTGATTTTTTTTCCCTGTTTCCATGATCTTTCTGCCTCTTTGATTCCCTGCAAACCTAATAGAGCTTATGGATCAGTTTCAAAGCCATCAAATAGGGACCTCCTGGGCTCCTCGCAGGAGGGCCAATGTTCGGGCCACAATACCTGACAGTGTCACATTGCCCACTCCTGTCCCTGCTGAGATGTGCAGCTGGAGCTCCCCTCTCTGCCCTTTTGTTTGACTCCTCCATAAAAGCAAGTTGATTATTTCAACTTGTAATAGTTATACCCGTGTCCTGTGGACAGGCTAATACCAGGTATCTGTACAGGCTTCCATTATCTCTTCATTCATAGTGCAGAAAATGTGAAGAAATATGTGAGTTTTTTTTCCCCCTGTCAATCTGTAGTGCTTTGGTTTAGTAACTGGTTTGAGGCCTCGTTTGCTGTTTGAACTACTCATTTGGGTTTTTAGTGCTTTCTGAAAGCATGCCATCAGAACAGCTTAGTCAAGTATTCCCAAACTTTCCCAATTACGTAGAGAATAATCACTGCGCCAGAACCACCAGGCATCTTTCTTATCGTACATGTGTTTTTTTCCTTTGATTACAGTCTTGCTGAAAGACAGCGTTTAGGCAAACATTCCTCTTTGTGTTCCCTGGGATGGGCTGTCAGTTTGTTAGGCTTCCAGCAGTCCTGTTTATTCACGTGTGTCTTTGGAAGAGTTGCGACACAGCAGGCCCATTTTGCCTTTGTTCACTGCTAAACAATTAGAAAATAATTTATGGCTTTGCTTTTGCTTTTAAATCTCCTAAGAAAATGATGGCATATTCTTACCCCATGAGCTACAGCTCTGAGCCCTTTGCATCAGAGAGAAGCTGTTCTTCATCTGTGTTGGCACAGCATTGGGGCACTCTGCTGATGGTTGGGCCATTTGGCTGTTACTTAGAATTAAATGAATAATGAATTTTCCCATTCATCCAGAACCGGACAATTGTTAGAAGTGATGTATGTGTTAGATCCCTGCCTGGGAGCAGCAGTGTGACTGAAGAATTGAATGCAGTTCAGGCAGGCTGGAGTATCCATGAGTGTGTGGGATCATTAGTACTTCAGGGTCCATCTGCCCCTCACTAGCAGGCAGTTGTGTCTAACAAGCAACTGAGGGTTTATCCTAACCCAGGAAAACATTTGTGTTGTGTGTGTGGAATTAGCACCTGGGTTTATTGATCATCTAATAGCATTTTCTTGGGCTGTTTAAACTGTTCAAGGTTGACTAAGAAAAGGAATGGCCAGCATAGGGACCTGATTGTTAATCTGAGTATGACTGTGCAGAAGTAACTTCTTTATGCACTGAAATTGGTTTATAAGCCTTTTCTAGATTGCTTTCCCTCCACCTCCTGCTCTGTGCCTGGCATTTTTTTCCCAGCTTGACATAAATATTTGGCTAAGGCTAAAGGGATGAACAGAATTACATACTATCAGCAGAATTAGAGGGGGGAAAAAGGTTATTCTGCCAATCACATCATGCGCTGGGTAAGGCAAAGACTTGACTTAATGCATCTTATTGTATTTGGCATATGCTAAGCAGGATGAGGATCCAGTGGGTGCAGGTCATCGCCCACTGCCAGTTTCCCAGGCTTTGGGAGAACCCTCCATCCAGGAGTTTGAGCGAGCTGCGGGCTGGAACGAGTGGCATGTGTCGGTACCCACTCTGCAATGTGACCTCTGCTGCATTCCCCAGGCTCATTCCTGGCATAACTTGGCTTCTCCATCCCCACCCCCTGTCCTGTCTGGTTCATGGTCAGGCTGGAGAACCATGGTAACCCTGGAGGCAGACCTGAGGCCTGCTGAACTGTGTGCCTGGAGACCAGCTGAGGGTCTGAGCCCACCACGGCACAGCAGGAATGCTGTGACAGGAGGGGATGGCACCTAGAACAGACTCATCCTGTGACTGATGCGCTAAACCAGCCTGCACTGCTGTCCCAGTAACACAGCCAAGCTTCAGACATCTGCAGTCGTTACCATGCAAAGATACTTAACCTTGTTAAGGGGTAGGGTAACCTCTTCCAAAGTAATTTAAACAGAAAAAGAAACCTGTAGTGCTGGAGTAAGTGTAAATTACTGGGTTATGTGTCTGTAAGTGTGACCTTTGGATGGTAGCAAAGTGTCTAACAGGCAAGACCTTTTGCCTTGGGTTTTCTTCTAGAGTGTGCTCATCAGCCTGAGAACAGCTGCTGGTATGAGATATAATTAAGGTTTAATTGGAGATGTCCATTAGGAGAATAGAGTGAGGAACGCTGGGAGAAAATAAAGAGAATAAGCTGTGAAGGTTGAAAAGAAGAAAGTTTAAAGAATACTAAACTGAGAACTGGGAGCTGATGCAATATTGATGCAATGGAGGAGGAAAAGAAAGGACTGAGGAGCCACACTGGAGCCAGAGGGCATTTGAACAGCTGAGCTGGAAGAGCAGATCTCAGAAGTACAACTGCCTGAATTATTCTGGGATGAGAGAAGAGGAGCTGAGGAACATCAGGGCATGAATTTGAAGATCTTGGAAGTGAAAATAAGTGGATTTTAGATGGCAGAAGTATAAATGTTGAAGGGCAGGAGGCCTCTTGGGGTGAAATGATGAAGTGGAAGGTCTTTTGCTGGAGGGCCCTGCAGTTCTTGGAGCATGGATTGTAATGGTTCTGCCCCAATGGATGGGAGTGGGTGTTGAATTACTAACAAAATGCCTTTTCTTCAAAATATCATTGTTAATCTCTCTTAGTGTCAGTGCTGTGTTCAAATGGGAGTTTACAGCCCTTGCTTTTGTCTTGTCAGTGTTTCTGAGGGGGTTGTTTATATCAAGCATATTGGCAATGGTACAAGAGAGGTGAATTGCTCTTCCAGTGGTTGGTGTCCCTGGTGCTGCTCTGGGACAGCACCACCAAACATCACAACTCAAAAACTCTGCAGCCAGTCCAATGCTCCAGAGCCCTGCTTAGCAGAGCAGTTTATCCTGGTGGAATTGCAGGGGTGAGAAAACCTCAGGGTGTTACTCCCTACAGGATCAGAGGCATCAGGGAACACATTGGATTGTCCTTGGCTGTGCAGGGAGTCCAGACTGGGATGAACTGAAGGCTAATGGCCATTATGGATTGCCTGGGATGTTTCACCCTATAAATTCTAGCGAAAATGAAAATAGTTCCTTTAAACAAAATATTTAGGCAGGCTCTATTTAAACATCCCCTGCAGTTTCCTTTCTTTTATATTGCTTGCCTAAGTAAGTTTGAAATTCTGCTGTTGAAAATGGAAAACTCCACATTGGCAGTTTCCACTGAATTTTCTAAATGTGAGCACGTGAACTCAGTGTCTTCAGATTTTCATCGCGCCCTTTAGGCAGGGTTGCTTCAAGCTCTTTATGGAGGGAAGTGCCTTTTCCTAAGAACTGGGGAATGTTTGAAATGTTGAGAACAGATTTAGTATCTTTTGATGAGAAGGTTAGCCTGGTGCTTAGAGCAAAGTCCTGGGAGCTGTAAAAGTGCAGGGCTATTACGCCAGCGGAGCCAACTGACTTTCCTCTCTGTGTGACCTCCAGCAAGTCCTCAGACCTCTTTGCATATCATTCAACTCAGCTGGAAAACCTAAGTAAACAGCAGGAACCTTGCTTCAAGCCAGAAGCCTCAACTGACTGAGTTATTCTGGGGAAATGGAATAAGTTGTGAATTAGAATCAGGTAAACAACGTGTAGATTGGATTGCTTTAAAGAGAAAATAATTTTGTAAATGTCCAAAACCACTTTAATTTGGCTTAATTTGAATGGGTGAAGTGATTGCTTTGTCCTACTTTATAGTAAAGGGGAAAAAAAAATCTGCTTACAGTTTCTGTTTCCATCAGACTGTTTACAGAGTCTGTAGAAATGGAGTTAATCAATATTTCTATTAGACACATCTTTGGGCCCTCTGCCACATGCACACATTTTTAAACCCTTCAATCTTGTATCATTTATGGAGATGGTTTTGTCAGAAATAGTACTGTAAATAATTTATTCTGCTGCCAGTGCTTTTCTAAAGGTCTCTAGGCATGAGACAAGATTTCCTCCAGGAGCTGTAAAGCTTCCAGATCAGTTTGCTATGGCAGAAGGATTTATTTTTTGAGACAGACAAGAAGGATGGTGGAAATGATGGGTTATTTTAGGGAGTGGCTGGCGACTGTTTCTTTTTTGTCATTTTTAGGATCTAGAGTAGAGCAATTAGTAAAGTGGAATCATTATTTTGTGGGTTCTGTGAGATGAATTGGGTTCCTTGGTGCTCCCAAACTCCCGAATCCACAGATCTCCCTGTCTGTGTCAATGCTGTGTGCAGTGTGGGTCTGATGGATTCCCTGTGGCTGTGCCAGCCAACTCCAGTGCTGGAAGCAGCCAAGGGGCAGCTAAATCGACCTGTTCTCAGCCCTGGCAGGAAGGTGTGTTGTGCTGTAACAAATACCAGGCTGCAGCCTGGCAGACTCCGGTTTTCACTGCATTGCACAGAGACTCCCGTTGGCAGATTTGATGTTTTCCTCTCTTAGGTGATGCTGTTTTTAACTACACTGTCAGTTGCAGAGGACATGTGGCACTGTCTTCCCTTTGTACTCTTCAGAGCAATTCCTTGCTGGGTGGCTGGGGCATCCAGGCCCATTGCAGCTGGGCCTGCCAGCCTGGAGCAGAAGATGGAAATCTGTCAGACTTCTGTAACTTCTGAGAGACAGGAAACTTGGTTGATTGAAGAAAAAACCCCATAGCAGGCCTGAGTAAACATCACCTGTGTACTGGGAGGCTTGCAAGAAAGTCACTGCCTCCAATTTACTCTTGAAAATCTTCCCAGGTCTTTAACATTGCTTTGGATTTCTGGGTAATGAATAGAGAGTGCAAAGAAAATTCCATGTAAACTCACTTGGTTTACTCCCTGAATAAACTAGAAGGCAAGTTTCTAACAGGAAAGCAGGCACAGGTAGCCTAAATTATCTCCAAGCTTCAGGGCTTGATGACCCTTATGCGTCCCTTCCAATTCAAAATATTCTGTGATTTATTGCAAGTTTAGACCCAGAGAGCTGATGTGGCTTTAATGATGGTGCATCAAAGCTCTTTCTAAAGCACTGACAGCAGTTGTCAAGAGACTACTTGGGTACCATGTGCTCCATCATTGTGCTCTGATGGTCTCTGCTCTCTGTATATAGTCTGTGTATAAGCAGTAACCCAGAGATCGGTTGTTGTTGATATAAATCTTGGTGGTTTCCTGGCAATGCCCTTCCTTGTCTTTACTCACCTTCAGTTACATGTAGAAAAATCAACATCTTCAAATGAATTAACATTATAAGCAATTTAAAAGACAAACTGTGGCGTTTTGCTTGGAGGAGTAACAAAAAAAACCCAGCCTGGCTACTGCTGTAGTGCAGATGGCTACTTACAGGTGTGGGATGAAACAAATCGATCCTGTACTTCCTATATGGATCACAATGTGCCTGATGCAGCTGAGGAGTCTCCCATCCCTCTGGGTGCAATGGTAATGCAGTTTGCTAACAGCTTCACCAGCCAGGCTCCAGCTTGATTAATAGATGAATCCTCAAATGCCTGCTTTGCGTAGATGTATGTACTCTTAAAAATTGCCTTTTTGTAGTGCTTTGGGAAAACACAAAGTATAATAGTTAAAAATAACTTGTATCACTTCATGTCAGGTATAAAACATTGCATTTTGACTCAAACTGCAGATTAAAGTGGGAGGCTGTGTCTTTCCTTCTTTTTTATTTTACAGCCCCCAAGGTGGCTGTTTCACATGAAACAGTGTCATCAGGCTTTGTTGTCAGTGATTTTTGTGCTTCAAAGGCAAGGATCAGAATCCGAATCCACCAGTTTTTATACTGACAGAACAAACCTCGCAGTATTTGAAGTTTCCTCCCAAGATAATTTTTTTTCCCATGGAGTATTTTGGTTTAGTTGCACCATCTATCCCAACATTTCCCTCGGTGTGCTAGGATGTCTTGGGACAGTGGATTTTTGGTTGTCTTGCTCCAGCTGATGGTGTGTTTGCAGCTCTGCTGACCTCGTGCAGCTGTTCAGAGCTCTGCCACTTGGTGACAGTCTTCTAAAATAAAATCATCACCACTAAAAGGAAGGCTTGAGCTCAACTGACCAGTGTGTGTTCCTCTACAGCAAATCTCAGAGTAAAGAAGGTTGGGCTACAGGGATTTGTCTGCATGTGAAGTGGAGTGCGGGGATTCAGCTCCTCAATGCCAGTTTGCTCTAAGTACCAGATTATCACTTCTTAATTAACTCACTCCCTGGAATATCACCTGCTGGTAGGACTTTTTTGTGAAGCAGTCAAATGCAGTAAATGGCAGGTCTCCATCATTGCAACGTATCTCAGGTTGTCACCAGAGCTGACTCATATGCACACGTTCCCACCTTGTGAGCAGCCTTCTAAAGGCTGTTCAGGCTATGCTGCTCATCTTTCCCTGGAAAGGCACAATCCTGGTGCTGGTGAGGTTTTTGCTAATTTATTCTAGACAGTGAATCTGTTAGCTGGACTTTTTTCAAGTGAAGAAAATATGTTTCAGGCAGGTTTCCTGCCTAGTGTCTACATGGTAGCTGGTCCATACCTAATAACTTGCAGCCAATTTTAATCCAGGAATAGAGGGAGAAGCAGGGAAAGCTCTGTCAGTCTTCCTGCATAGTAGAAGCTGGTCAGACAAACATTTATGTTGTACTGGACTAACCACAGAATATCTTCATTGAATCATTCCACTTTATCTTCTCTTTCCATTCAAATCTGGCAAAATTCTCCCAGAATGTCAGAGCAGTAGAATAAAATAAAAAATTAATTTTGCTCTCTTTGTGCTGCTCTATGGCAACACTTTGCCTGTTGAAACATTCATGAAACATTCCCATCTAGTATTAAGGTATTTTAGTGGATTTCATGCTGCTGGTGCCAGGAGAACCTTTCTGGCAGCTATAGTCCTGAAGCAAATCAGTAATCTCAAGAATCTGGGATCAGTTTTCTTGGGTTCTGAAATGTGGTGTGCTGCAAAGTGAGATAATTTGTGCTGTGTTCAATTCAGAGCAGAATTGTGGAGGTACTCAGTAAAGTCAAAGCACTAGTGCTTTTCACAGAATTATGGAATTGTTGAGGTTGGAAAAGCCCTCCAAGATCAAGTACAACCGTTAAGCCTGCAGTGCTAAGGCCACAACTAAACCATGTCCCTTTTAGTGGTTCTTTTATTAATTTGCAGCTATATCCCAGGATAATAAACCAGACAGAAAGAAAACCTGGTAAAGGCAAATTTCCTCCAGAATAAACCCACTTAATGGAGATGCTGAAGGCAACAGAGAGATTTTGATGTTGGGCCTGCTCCTCACCTAATGCAAACTTTGATTAAAAAATTACAGTGGAAGTTTCCTTGTTGTATTTTGCTTGTTTGTTAAATTCCCAGGGTGGGAACACTGGTGTAACAGAAAATGATTTTCAGCATCATACCACAGAGCTGTTTCTGAGCCGTGTGACTGGGGACTGCAGGTACTTGCCCAGCACTGGCTGGGTGAGTGAGATTTCCCTTAGCTGAGGGCAGGTGAGCAGGAGAAATCTGGTTTCTGGAACCATGACAGCAATCCCATTATGCTTCCATCTTGCTCAGTCCCAGACAAAAAGTCATTCCCATGACAAACTCTGAGGGATTTTTGTTTTTGTGCAACTTGAGCTGCAGGAGCCTGTCTGGGTGGTGGGTGTCTGCTGGCTGTCTCTGACACAGGAGGACAGCAGGCTCTCTAAGCCATCTTTCTGTCTCCAGCAGCAGTAGATCCTCTGTCTGGGCAGGGGATCCTGTCTGCAGTGCTGCCTCAGCTGCTGCTTTCAGACAGCATCAGCTCTCACCTTCTGATTCTTAATGGTCTGCAGAGGGTGGAAGTGGGAGGAGGGGGCAGAAATCTTCTATATTCACAATTTTGACATGGCAGCAGTGGTAGAGATTGGTTTTTCTGCTCTGTGTTTAAGGCAGGGCATAGTTCCCTTCTGTAAATTCTCTGATGTAAAGAGAAACACTCAGAAAATACATCTTTCTTTTACTGCAGGTGTAGGATTCTGTTAAGCTCTGAGCTTCCTACACAATACAGTGTATTTCTGAGAGCTGTGGATCAGCAGCACCAAGGGTCTGACCCTCTTTCAGTAAGCTGGTACCTTGTTTTGGATTGTGTAAATAATTAGTTTGGGACACATGGCACACAACCATAGCCAGAGGACAATATACTGGATTATTTAGATAGCTTGATGTGCCAGGGAGATGAATTTTGTTTCCATTCCTTTCAATCTTGCTCATACACTGTAGGAGCAGGGGAGCAGCAGCTTCAGCAGTTCAGAGCTGGTCTGCTCCAGCTGCCCCAGAAGAGCTCAGTGTCAACACTGGAGACTCAACTCTCTTGGAGCCTAGGTCATGAAGGATAGCACGAGGCCATTTTCTCTGAGTTCTTTCCCTTTTCTGCAATTCCTGAAATATTAATCAGCCTTTTTGAAATAACTGCCGTTGTTTTCCAACTGGGGGTGTCCGTGAAGCAGCGCTCCATCGCTGGCCACGATGACACTGCTTGGCACGAGTGGCTGCCAGGTGAGTGAAAGTTGATCTGGAGCTGTGGAGCGAGTGGAAATAATATGGCCCAGGACATGTGTATGCAATTTGTGCAGATGATTCAAGTGAGAGCCATGGCAACTGAGATAAACAGAGGGAAAGATACTGGAAAACCAGCAGTGGCTTCATTTTAATAGCGCAGCCTTGATTCCAGACAGCTCAGATGTTTACTAGAAGAGCTCCATCTTCCTGCATCTCTTCCTCCCCACCACCCCCATTGCTCTGCATGCACTTAGTCATGAGATCAGATGGCTGCCTGGATGAAGCACTGCAGGCCAAATGCCACTCTTCCTACTTGAGCAAAAAAAGCCATTGCCTGTCTTCAAATATGGGCTGCAGAATTTCTCTCCCTGTTTGCACACCCGTGATTCAAAGCACCCTCATAAAAATGCATCTTAGAGCTTCCCATGGAACAAAATGAACTTTCTGAAGGTGTTGTGGATTATTTGGCCTAGTGCTGAGCTTGGGATGTGCTTTTGCTAGAGGTAAAACTATTGGGCAAGCTCAAAGCCTGTGCTTGTCTAAAGGTAACGTGTAGAATGGAAAGAGTGGAGTGGAGCACCTCAGGATTAAAGCACACCACTGCTGTTCTTCCCGTGTGAAGTCAGAGTGAAGCTGGCTGATCTGTGGCTGTTGAATAGCAAACAGCCCTTGAGAAGATCAAGTCCAAGTTCCATGCCAGGGCTCCATCGCGTGCTTGGCAGCGGGGCCGTGCTGGTGTGTGGGCTCTGGGCAGGAGAAACCTCAGGCTGCAAGTGGAAACAACCCAGCGAGAGCAGCAGGCACCTCGTGCTGCTCTGCCGGGAGAGGGTTGGGAACGAGGACCTGAGTTCTGTCTCCAAGTAAACGATCCTGCGCTTGCTGCCCGCGGTTGTGTAATCTGGCACAGGGCTGCAGTTTTGGGTATGCTTGTCCCAAATCCACCCCCCAGGGGAGCTGCTGGTGATTCACCTCTCTGCATCATAATTCCTGACACTTTTCTGGTCAATGTGCTCAGTGTGTCCTTGGTTCACGGGCTACCAATCCAGTTTGATTGGAAGAAAAGAGCTTTCAAGCAGTTTAAAAGTTTGCCAGTTTCCTACACCAATGCATTAATCCCGCATCAAGACTTTGTGACTCATTTCTTTTCTCTGTTGCTTTAAGAGTGAACCAGAAGACAGGAAAAAATCAGCATAAGAAATTTAGTTAGCTGTAGATATGTGATAAATAACCAGTAATTTGACTGTGAGCAAAAGCATTCCTTGTATGTAGTTTTCAGTTCACAGTTTGTAAAACAGAGTGTGTTTGTCTGTTTAGAAAATCTGCTCTTTTTCTTAAGAACTGGCAGGATCCTCAATCCTCTGTCTTTCCAAGACAGTGCAAATACTAATTAAAAAGTCTATATCTAAATAAAGTTGTTTGCATATATTAACACTAGATATCTTTTTCACATATGGTTCAACATAAAACTCCCAATTCTGTATGGAGAATGTGAAGCTTTGTATGCCCTTTTGCTTTTTTTGAATGAATGACTGAAAATAAGGATTAAAGCAAGTTCTACAGGTACCCTTCAAGTCTTAGTTTTGCAGTATGAATGGAGCCAATACACTGATTTCTGAACTTTTGGCCCATGTGAAACCATCCTACATTTCTTAACATGTACATGCTCCAGTCCTGCTGCCTGCTCTTCTGGTGGCTCCAAGCTCCTCATGTGCTCCATATTCTTGGTCTCAGATATTGCAGTGTTTGTGATAACACATCACTCTGCAGTGAGAGGAAATGAATGTTAGGTGCTCCCTGTGAGGCAGGAATCAGGAACTCTCTGCTAGCAAAAGGTTTTTGCCTTTCTGCTCTAGAGAGTGAAGTGTGAACAGGTTTGTCTTAGACATTTATCTTCCTTAACTTGGCTTGAATGGAATGAGCAGGCTCTCCAGCAAGGAGGCCTTTTCCCTAGGATGTGTGTTACCAACGTTAGTGGAGATGATAAAACAAGACACTCATCTTTCTCTCTGAATTTGTTCTCCACTTCATTATGCAGTTTTACATTTTTATGTCACTTCCAGTTCTCTTATCATGGTGAAATCTTTCAGAGTGGATAAAAGCTGAAGGCTACAAGCAGAAACCAGAATTTTTCACCTGCCTTTGCTATCAAGCTGCAAACATCAGTCAGAAGCCGAGTGTTTATTTTGCTTTTGTTACCATTCCTGTATGAAAAAAAAAATGTACATAAAAGGGCTGTTTGCTGACTTGCAGTAACTAGGAGAACACAAAGAGCTGAGTGCAGGGATTCAGAAGGAAGAGAAACAGAGTTCAGTCTTGAGTCATGGAAAATGCTTTTCCCAATCCAGGGTTTTTTGCATGCATCTCTCCCCATGGTGGTTTCAGGTCTCTTCACAGAGTCCACGCACGAGCATGTGTGCTTAACCTGTTGGAGTGTTTCCTAAACATTCCCTCCTGGAATAGATTTTCTTTTCTTTTACCTGCCTACTCTTCCTGGGAAGATAGATCTGAGAAACTTGGAATCAGCTTGGAAAATTTAGTGTGATTTTGAATTTTCAGAGCCCTTTGAAAAGGGTCCAGCTTGAAAGCAGAGGTTTGCACTCAATAAGAGAACTGGAACTACAGTCCCATGGGAGTAGGGGCAGAGTCAGAGGAAGTGATGGACCACTGTTTGTAGGTGTTCTGTCAAGACCAAAATATTTTCCACTGGATTCAGAGTGGAAACTTAAGCTTTCCTAGAAGTATTCCCAGGGAGAAGTGCCAGTGATTAATCTGTTTGCAATAAGGACAGGAACAAGTTTGCCCCCTGCTTCATGGGGTGATGCCTGCTCAGGAAAAACACCTAATTTCCATGGTTCTTTGGTGGCCACTTTCTGCCTGGAAATGTTTGGAGCCTGTTTTGAAGCTGTGCAGAAGAGCATGCTTGCGTCATCCAGAAAATGCAGTGAGTCAGTGGAGTCCTGAGGGAGCTGTAACGGCTCAAACAGAAACTTGGAAAATGAAATGGGGATGGATTTAAAGATACAGCATTTGTGGTTGCTGCTCTGTTTAGAGATGGTCTGCATTCATCAGAGGCATTGGTGAGGAAGGGTTCAGGAAGGACTTTGCTGCTGTAAAATACAAGTGGAGCTTTATGAGTGATCCACCCGGGACAGGGTGTGGGACTGGAGGAGGGTGTTAAGCAAGTTCTCCTTGTCATTATACTCAGTAATTTGGTATTCAGGGAATCTCCATGAATTCTTCATTGATACGTGTATTTTGGTATGTTAATGAATAACTTATGGGGATGGACAGGAAGAAAGGTGGGGGCAGCCTCTTGGTTTGGCCCCCACTCCTCCTTTTTCCTTAACGTTTTCAACCGCCTTCAGATTTGGGATGGTTTCCACAGCATTACGAGCTGTATGTTGCTGCAGTGCAGCTGTGTTGGGATTGCTCTTGGCCCAGCTCATCTGGCCCAGGAGATGCCCCAGGTCCTGTCGGGAACCCAGTATGGTTTGTAAGGACGTGCCCAGTCCTTGCTGGGCTGTGTCACCATCTTTGCTGTCAGAGGATGCTGCTCTTTCTCTTTGTGTCCACCCACAGTTAGACAAAGTGGTTATGGGATCCCTGCTTCCTCCAAACCCAGCAGTGATCCACAGCAGGACATTTCAGAGATTAGGTGTATTCTCCTTAAAATGCTTTCAGTAGATGAAATAGTTAAGGTCTGTCATGATACTGTTGGTGTGTTGGTTGTTTTATTTGAAAGCTTTCAGGGATGTGAACCACTGTAACATTTGGGTGCCTAAAACCCACAGATGAATTCATCTTTATGCTCTGCTTCTGGAGGGAAAAAGTACAAAGACAAGAGGGAAAGTGGCCTAGAAGTGAAGTCAAAGACAGTGTCTTGTGCTTATATATTTCCTATTGGTTCTGCTTCAGAATTGAGAGCCTGTTTTCCTCATTTACCAGACCAGGAGAACGAGGCTGTTCCTCCCAGCAGATGTAGAAGAACACAGCAAAAAAAATCCTGAAAAATCTCCCCTCCCGGTAGGCTCTTTCCCTGCTGCAACAGAGTAACTTGAGGGGCTGAACTTAGGTGGTTTATCTAACTGGGACAGGGTAAGAGGCATCAAAGTGAGCTGGCCCTTTACAGGCAACATGAACCTCCAGAGTGACTTTTCTGTAAATAAAAGAATGAGTTTCTAGAGAGCCAATAATGAAGAGAAATGAGAAAACTTGGCTTTTCCCATTCATTTGGGGTTTTTTTGAGCAGGGGCAGCTCAGTCCCTGGGCTCCCTCAGAGCTATTCTGACACTTTATTATCAAGAATATAAAAGCATTTTGTGACTGTAATGTGTATGCACCTCAGCACTACAGTTTAGCTGTTTTATTCAGACCAGGAAAGCTTCATTAGTTCATGTTGATTGAAGAGTGATATAGTCCCCAGCCATGCTAATGCAAATGGATGACTCATTTATATCTTTAGAGTTGAATTTAAATTTCTATAAAATGTTAGACTTAGGCAAGTAATTGCACTACAGTTTTGTGGCTTCTGTGAAAAATCTATTTTTTTTATACCTAAGGCCATATTTCAAACCTGTGACCTCATTTCCATAAAGCAAAGCTATTTCATTACATCATAGCTGTTCAATTTGCCTTCTGATAACTGGCATATACATTTATGTTGGATCCATTAAATACTTGTCCACCTAAAGAGCTGGCAGGCATTAACATGTTAGTATGCAAATATTAATTAAAAAAATAGAAATTAGTATTCTTTTGGTTTTCTTGCTGGCAGTTTTGTTGAAAACAAATGAATTGTAGTTTTCCCTTCCATCATCATCATTCTTGGTTTCCAGAAAAAAATGATTAATGAGCCTTAGCTTTTGCAGCTGCAACATTTGATTGCAGTCTGACATCACTAGTGATGAATACGGAAATATTTCTGCAGTTATTTGGATGTTATCAAATCCAGAGCAAGTGATTAAGACCATACTCAGATGTAGTTGCTGCAATGAGCAGGATCTTTGAGGGCAGGTTTCCCTCCATGGCACTTTACCCCATTGTTTAGTGATACTAGTTCACACTTTATATTAAATAAATACTTAAGGAGCTTAATGTCCAAGATTTGCTCCATTCCCTTTGCTTTGGAGGAGCTTAGTGCCCAAGATGTGCTCTGTTCCCTTTGCTTTGAGGCACTGCTGCTCTGATTAAAGTTAAGTTTCAGATAAGTTGGATGGATTTAGGGCGGGAAAGGATCAACATGTATTTGAAACAGTACAACGTGTCAGTCTCATTCAAGGTGCCCATTTATAGGCTCCACATAAATGTCAAATATTTTAGCTTAGTATTTATCCTTAGCAATGGTCAACCATCTTTGAAACCTCCTGAGTTCCAGTACTAGTGCTCTGTGCTGAAATGACTTAAAACATATTTTGTGGCTCTGCAGCTTTAAACTGCCTTTTTTCTTTCCTTCTCTGAGCCTCTTCTGTCACCTCTGTTTTGCCAGCAAGTCTTGTGAAAGCAGCATCCCTTGTGATTCAGATCAAATGACTGTCTGGCAGCAGGACAGGACCCTCCTGTGGGGAGCAATCCAAGGCCAGACCCCCACCCTGGGACCCTTCACTGCCTGGGGAGAGGATGCTCTGTCCATGGGATTGAGCAAACTTTCCTCCCAGCACTGGGAGAGGGTAGCACCGAGATTAACAGGAGTATCTTCCTGGCACCATCAGCTGGGGAGCTGCGGAGTTAAATTCTTTCCTCAAGCTTTGCCCCTTTGGTAACACCTCCAACACACTGATTATTCATGTTAAAAACAAAAACAACAAAGGGATAGTTGCCCAAATTTTGTAAAATGGCTATTTCTGCACATTCAGCCTCAGATGGCGTTTGACCCTTAATACAGATGGTTTCACTTAATGTATTTTGTTTAAACAATCCCTGTTCCTGGAAGTGGTTTCAGAATAGGCTGTTCCTCATTGCTGTTCATGTTTGCTTTTTCTTATGATATTATAAGAAGCTTGAAGAGAGTGGATTCAGAAAAGGGCACTAATCAGTGTTCACAGACATTTGTGGAAGCGTTTGTATTTTCCAATTAATACGATGTTGACTTCTCAAGCTTTCAAGACTGAAGTGGTTTGGAGAAGTTTTGCCCTCAGGCTGTCGAGCTCCCTGTGCTTGTGTTATTCCTCTGTCTGTGCTAAGAGACCCCAGGGAGTCCCAGCACATTTCTGTGGAACAGCTTGTCCTCTGAGATACCTGGTTTTCCTCCCAGGATAGGCTTCTTGGTGCTCCATCACACAGAAACCTCCTTTCTCTTGGATGCAAACAAAGTGTGTCTGTGCAAGGGGAGAAAAAAATTGCCCGGTGTGCTTGGAACTATCTCTTTCTCATGTCCTTTAGAATTTCTAAATGTGCAGACATTTCACAGGTGGTGCAGGGTGTGTTGGTGATACTGAGCACACCCTGAGCGAGCTGTGAAAAGCCTCCTTCAAATTCAACGTCAGGAATCTTAAAATCCTGCCCTGTGCCACAGCCACCAGAGGCAGCCCCACTTGATGGAAAGAATGTGAGTGCCCTTGAAGTACATGGGAAGTGTGGTTTCTAAGCTGGAAGTTGGTGCGTTGGGTGTGTTACTGAATGTTTCATATTTGTGTGGTACCTTCTAGTCGTGGGTCCCAAGGCTGGGACCTTATTTTTAGTTTGAAGGTTCGTAGTAGTTACATTTGGAAAAAAAAAAAAAGAGATGCCAAGTCAGGTAATTAATTATTTATCCACAGTGATTGGTGAAATCTAAAGAAGAGTTGGAAATGAAATTATGACATGCCTGTTCATATGATGAAGCAGAATAGTTAATTTCCCCTTATTTTATTTCTTTATTTTTCCTAAAATTATTTTTTCTTAAAATCCAGGCCCCATTTGAGGGGTTGACAGTGTAAGCAAAAGTGACCCAAGCTATCATCATGTCTTTCCAAAACAATAACCCGCTAATCCTCCCAGTGAGCTTTAATTCTACTTCAGGTAGAATTAAAAAATGAGAGATCACATGGTCTCTGAGGTTTTTCCATTTTATTAATGGTGTGTTACATGGCTTAAAATCCTTTTGTGTCACCTCCTCAATATCCTCTGTTGTCCATGCCAGTGCCATTGCTTCATTCCCCTTGACTCCTGGGCTGCTGAAGATTTCTAGTCCTGATCCTTTCTATTAATTTTAAAATAGGTTCTCCTGGCACCCTGAGTGCTGTATGTGTGGGAGGGAGGGATTAGGAGAACACAGCAGCTCTTTCACCACCTGAAAATCCTCTGGTCACGCTGAACTTGCAAAGACTGAGCTGAACCAAGGAAGGGAGGAAATCAGGACGTGTGGCCTAACAAAAACCGGTTCATTGACTTTTGCTCTGATGTCAGCTCAAGCCAGAGCCTTCCCTCTCCCATGTTCTAGGCTGCTTTTGTTAGTTCACTATTTTTCAGTCTTTATTCTTGTAGTAAGTCAATATAATATCTCTGACTTGGCTGGGCAGGCAGAGGAGCTTTGCACATCACTGGCTTGAGACCTCAGTATGGACTGGCAATCAATGAGAAATAGGAAAAGCTGTGAATTAAATTACAGAGTTGCAGTATCTTCTATCTCAACTTCATGGAACAACCCCAGAATCAGAAGAGGCTTAGAGTGGAGCTGCAGAGGAACTTGTTACTCCAGAAGGTTTCTCACCAAGCTGTGTTTCCTGGTACTGTTGTCTGTATTGCAGCACTTCTGCATATCTGGGTATCTCTCAGCTCTCTAGGAATTCGAGGCATTGCATTCCCTAGATCCAGACTGGAGTGCAGCCAGTTACTGGGGCTGGATGAAGTACTCCCATTTCAGGTGGAAGCACATCTCCCAGCACAGAATAACTGTGGTCTATCATTCAATCACTGAATGATTGATGAAGTCCATCTATAGCTAGTCCAGCTCTATATTCACATTTATTTCTTTGGGATTTGTTTGTATCTCTCTCAGTAGGAAAGGTTGGTAAGATTAAGCTGTTTATACAACTTGTCAATACAGATGGTTTACTCAGTATTCTGAATTAAGCAACAGCTTTGCTGGCCCCCTCATGATGCCAGCACTGTTAATTGTGTGAGCATACACTGATGAGACTCTTCACATCTTTGAACTGGGTCACCACATGGTTGTGTGAGAACCAGTGCCAGCAAGAGGGAGAAGATGGGAAAGGTGGGACCCAGGCACTCTGTCTTTAGATGGGGTTAACTGGTTGAAGACCCTCACTCTGTGTCAGCAGGATTTCTTCCCAACTCATCTCCATGTTTGTCTGTGCACTTTCCTGCTTCCTGCCCTGCCGCTCCATTGTGCAAGTTTTCAGAGCAGTCACAGGTATTTTAGTTTTGTGTTTGTTTGTTTAAATATTTGTGCACATCATCAAGATCCTCTTCTCTACCTGAACAGTGAAGTGACTCAGCTGAGCCTGACATGAAAGAAGTGTCTAGCTCATCCTTTGGAGCAGGGTGGGATGGCTTGGAGGGTGCCAGTGGTTGTTATGCCTTGATACTTGGCATTTCTCCCTCTTTTCTGTCTGGTATGTGGGCAGACAGAATCAGCTGAAAACCTCAAGACCACATGTAACATATCTGCTCTGGGAATGGCTCTGATTAATGATGGGCAGGTAAAGAGGCAGTGAACAGAGAGGAACTTTTGGGGTTACTGGAGATCAGTAGCACTGTTTTCTTTTTTACTCCTTCCTTTATCTTTCCACTTTCTGCCTGGAAAGGCAGAAAACATGCAGAGGAATTGAACAGTCTTGTGCCATTTTCTAAATCTGTATTCAGATGTATGCATGATTAAGCATACCAAAAAACCTCATCCTGAAAGAGCTTAGCTAAAAACGTTTTCTCCTTACGAATTCAGCATCAGTCTTTTGTTTTGTCTTAATGGTGCAACCTAGGGTGAATGTTTTTTAAAAAATCCAAATTAAAATGCTTTTTTCAATGTGTTTTTATGTTTAGGAATTGGAAAAAGGTGTTGAGCCTTTGTGAGAGTTTAGCACTTGAACTGCATCTGTCTATGCTCAGCAGTGCATGAGTAAATTAGAGCCCCTTTCCTGCATCCCTGCTCCAGTTGGACCAGGACAGAGGTGTATATATACATTTTGCTTTTGCCTTTCCTCATGGTGAAGTAGCTTATTTCTGTCTGAAGTTTCTTCCTGTCGGCCCCAGCCTTCACAGGAAAAAATACTGGTCCTGCCTTTACGTCATAGTCCCAGCAGGACTCTCAAAACTTCTTATTTGTGTCCTGACAACAAAATGAAATGCTGAACTGTTCGGAGGGAACCATTGCTGCAGGCAGTTCTAATTAACTGGAAGCTTTTCCTTTCTGGGAGCATATATTTACTTTCTTACACTGGGAATAATAAGCAATTAGTACTATGGAGCACCAGGCACTTACCTGCACATCTGAGGGAGGCTGAGAGTAGATCCTGAGGGTGGATAAGTAGAGTAATTCAAATCAAGTGACTGTAGATGGCTTTATATAGTGGGTTTTATGCTTATATGGATGCTTTTTTATTTCTATAGTTACAGAGGGCTTCTACTACTTTCTCAAAATAATATGTATTCCCCTGTGGATGAATTAGTGATGTCTGGAATTCCTGAGCAGAAGGCACTGGAGTTTGGGGCTTTGGGTTGGGTTTTTGAGGGTTTTTTTCCTTGGTTTTTAAAAAAATATTTCATTTAAAAGAAGAGGAAAAAAAGCACACTCACTGCAGTGTCAAAATATCTGTATGTTGTAAAGGTTTCTGCCCGCTGATATTGATAGTGTTCAAAGGCACTAACTGTCTAGGATTAAATACCTAGTAAAAAATGATCTCTGCAATCAAATTTATCCTATTCTCTTGTGACTTTATGCATGTTACTTGGATTTTTCTGCATTTCAGCAAATTAGGATAATCTTTGGTGAATTCAGTGCTGAAAAAGCTTAGATGAGTGAGTACAGAAATGATGTGTGGCTGGGAAAGGAACCTTCACCTGCCCTGAAATGGCTGTGAAAATGTTAATACTGCTGGGACACCTCCTTTGTGTGATCAACTTCAAGGCAAAGGAGTTGAATCGCTCCCGGGTTTGATGGATTATTTATTTGTGCATCATTATTTGCTCTGCGTGGCTTTTATCCATTTGCTTTTCAAGTCCTTGGGTGATTTCCACACCTGTGGCAGCGGCAGGACACGTCCATAGATCCGAGCCCCAGCCTAAACTCTCCAGCTGGGAGAGAAAACGTAGCACAACCACTTTGACTGGGTGGGGAGTCCCAGCTGGTCCCATCACTGGAATTCCATAGCTGATGCCCAGGAGGTTTTCCACGTTGGCTCAGGGGCTCAGGACAGGTCGGTGTGTGTTTACAGCCAGCCCTGGATAAACCTCTCCTCCTCCATGTTCCCCCTAATCCCCGCTGGGTCTCATGCGGCAGTGGTTCAGTAATACTTGTTTTCTTTTCTTCGTCTCCCCTTCCACCCCCTCCTCATGTGTAATTTGATCTCCGAGGCCTGCTCTTCTGCTTTGGCAGATTTTTCAGCTCTTGAATGGAAGAAATTAACCATTTAGTTACTGCCAAGAGTAACCCCTGTTCACTGGTCCTTCTGCCTCTTCCTGCGGTTGTGCTCGGAGATGAGAAAAGCCCACATAGTCATCAGCTTTGAGCTCCCTGTTTAAAATATCTTCTCTTACCTTTACTTTTTCATCTGCATTTCTTTGCCTCTTCATTTAAAAGAAATACGGAAATGCTCCCACTCAAGATCTGAGTCAGTATTTGGCAAAGATCTTTCTCTAAAATTTGTTTGCTGATCCTTTCCAAGCATGTATGTTTTCTGATTGTGTTCTGGCTGTCTGTTATTCCTCCTTTCCCTGGGCTGGCAGAAAATACTGAACTTCAGCAGGATTCCTAAATGGATGGAATTCTACCTAATGCACAGGAACTTCCAGTCCCTGCTCCCTCTTTCACAACCTTAATAAACTTCCTGGACAATGGAAGTCTAGTCATTAATAGTCAGTAGGAATTTATGCAATTTTTGTGTCTTTAAAGTATGCTGCTATTTTTTTTTTTTCAGATCTGAAAAGTGCAAGAAACTGCTTTTTTTTTTTTTTTTTTTTTTTTTTTTTTTTTTTTTTTTTTGCCTGCAGATGTTTCAAAAAGCATTCAGTGGAAGAGGCTGAAAACCTTTTCAGTGATGGGTGATGAGCCCCTTTGGACTTGAATTTAACCTTGCAGGCTTCAATTGCTAATACTCCAAGCAATTCCCTATGGAACTCATGACTCATCTTGTGTTTTTACATGAGTGCAGTGAATACAGATCACCATTGCAGGAATTTAGTAGTTTATAAAGACATACCACCATTGAAAGAATTTAGTAGTACCTTCTGCCTTGTTACTACCTTTAAAAAATAAGGATTCTGCGCTGTTGCTTGAAAGGAATTTCAAATAGTTGAACATTCCAGCTCTGAAATCCCACCACTTCCCAGCCACCTCCTTCACTCATGAAAATTGCAAATAACAAACATCTGTTAAATCCAGGAGAAAAACCAACAAATGCGCATGCGTTATTGCAAAATCCTTGGCTTTTCCTGATGTGTACAGTGGACTCTTTGTAACCTGGCTTTTCTTGTTTTTCTGAAGTTTCTACTGATGAGAGTGGGACTTAGTAAGTCCAAGTACCAGAAGTGTTTAATATCTCCCTGCAAGTGCAGATACCTCTCTGTGCTCTTGCAGGGCTATTCCAGCTGTGCTGGATGGTGACTGAAGGAAGAAAAACACTCTTTACCCTCAGGTGCTAACTTGCCTTTGTTCAAATTCATGTGTGAGGTTTTTATTTTATTTATAATAATACCTATTGTAAAATGATCAGAGTAGTAGCAAGAGGCTTTTGTTTTTAACGTGCTGTTTTAACTAGCTGTTGTAAACATGTCAGCTGGATTTTGAGAAGAGCTTGAACAGGAAGGTAGAAAAAAATGGTTTGTGTGTGAATTGGAAAAGGAGAGGCAGAGGTTTCTACATGAAAATATGGAAGAGAGACAGTGGCAGCACTGGTGGAATGGTTCTGAGTTAGGGCAGTGGTGGAGAAAGGCTGGAATTTACACACATCTCTGGCACAAAGGTTCATCTGGGCAGAGTGGTAAAACCACTCCAGTCCTGTTTGTCTGGGTGTGCATTCCTAATGCCAGTGGTATTATGGATTCCCAGAGCTCACCAAATCAGTGGTAGCTGTAGATCCCTCAGCATCCTGGTTGCTTGGGCTTTCTCCTGTGGTGTGTGAACACACTTGGAGATTTTACCAGGTTGATGAAGAGGATATTCTGTGTGAAAAATACCAGCAAGGGCTTTTCTCACTCTCTCCTCATTACATGGTAGATACTACAAATAAATCCCACATATCATTGCCTTCTTGTATAATGCTGTCATAGCTAAGGAAGTGAAGAACTTGGAGTATCCTGGAAGACTTGGTTTCACCTGTCCTTTGGAGTAGCTACAAGGTGTCTGAACAATCACTTGAGACTAAGAGGCGACCAACTCAGGAGACAGTTGTTTAAATCTGAGCTGGCTTTTAACTGGCTGGGTGTGGGATATGCACTCACCTCCAACCCTGCCAACCTTGGGCTCACCTTCTGCTGTGCTTTCTTTGGCAGAAGGAATTTCTCTACCATAAAAAAAAATTTATGACTCAATGTGCTTGACTCACTGAAGTTGTTGTATTCACTGCAAACAGCTCTACAAGACTCCAATAGAGCTTTTTGTGCTGCACATGCCAAGAAGATAGAGTTGAGTAGCCAGCATTTGAAAGCTGCTAGTCCTCTCTATCTGATAGACAGCACTGTCTTCCCAAATGTTTGGCACTTTGTGTCTAAGAGAGGATGAAGTTGTTTAACAGTGGAGAATCTGAAAATCCAAAGGAAAACTGGAACCTGTCAAACAAAGCAGGACTAACCCCCAGGAAAACAGGGAATGCTGCATTTACTGTCAGATGAAAGCCCAGCTTTGTTACAGCTGCATCTGTAGCACTTGCTATGGTCATTCATGAATTCAACATAGGTTTCTTTAATTATTTGCATATACACATACACACACATTTTTTTAATCAGGTAACAGTGTTAGGATGTGTGAAAAATGCCTTCAGAAGAGAGCTGTGTGGCATGGATGTATTTTTAATCCTAAACAAAGTGACCTATGAATGCCCCAAATCACATGTAATCTTACCACTTACTAAGAAAAATGCATCTTATAAATTACATAATTCTACATTTTGTTGCTCCAGAGACAAAAAGCTGTTTTACAGCTGGCACTGAATTAGTCTTTATCATCTCTGGGGAAATTCTCAACTGCAATTACAGAAGAGAAAGATAAGGCACAGGTAACTTTAACTGTAAGCAAGACTTTGCTCTTCTTGTGGCAGGCTTCTTTACTCCTTTGCTTTAACCACTAGTTTGTGATATTTCTGTTTCAAGTGACTTTCTCCATCCCAAATCAGCTGAATGTGCCTATCAAAACATGCCCAGACTTTAGGACTTGAAACTTTGTTAACTTTCCATGTTTCAGAAGAGGATTTTAAAACAAAATTAAGCTCAGATTTTAAATGGATGACAAACACTCAAGCTGTTTTTAACAGTATTGCAACAAAATTCACTCCAGCTGCTAACATGTGAGATCATGCCAAAACTCACTTTCTGTTCATGGAGTCCAGTCCTTTCGTTGCTGCTGTCATGTGTGTGTGTATGTGTGATCATCTTCTTTTGGATAAAAATCTGTCCTCAAATTCTGGGTAGCATTAAGAACGTAAAGAATAAATATCTGTCTGCTAGAAGCAGCTCAAACAAAGGCCGTTGGCTAAATAGGTTTGTGCTCTTGTAGGTGCATGAACAATAAAGGCTAATGGATACTGGATTGCATTAATGAGAGCAGAGCCATCAGGTCGAGGGAAGTGATTATTTCCCTCTTTTTGGCTCTGGTGAAGCCACATCTGGAGCTCCTTCCCTGTAGCAGATGCCGAGACCCTGGAGGGAGCCTGGCGGGAGCTGGAGCCGGGGCTGCCCCCCGGGGCCAAGGGAGAGAGGGGATGGAAGGGGTCCCAGAGCTTTCATAACCACCCAACTGGTGGCTGGAAAGACTCTTCTCAGTGATGCTCAGCAAAAGGAGGAGAAGCAACACTTAAAACTTGCAACAAGGGAAAGCTGGGTAGGTATGAGAGGATAAAAAGTGTTTAAGTGCCCAGCAGATTCTGTTAAAGTTTAGCTGCATAGAGCCTGGAAAATCCTGATGTAGGGACATAGCCTCCCTCAGAGCAGGAGCTGGAACTGGAGCCCTTCTGAGCCTGCTCCCAACCAAATTGTTTTGCCATTCTGCAGCAGAGAGCCTGAGTTGAAGGTTGCATCAGTCACTGTAGTCCAGAAATCTGCACACATTTCATGACTGATCTTGTTCTAAGATGTGTATATGACAAACAAATGTGAGAGGGATTAATAGGTGACAGCAGTAAGCGTGGCAGAGGTTGTGTGACACTTACCAGTATGGCTTTTATTTCTGTATCACAAGTTAATTTCATGGCATTCAGGAATGGCAGAGGGTATTTGCTCAAAGTATTTACAGCCCAGTTTGCCATGACACAAAAGAGGAAACATTGAAGGATGATGTTTGTAGCACAGGGACCACACAAGCGTGTCTGCCTGGAAGCATAAAGGGAATTAATTTGTTTATCTACAGAGGAAGTTATCCCGGATAGCTCTTTGTGTTTAACTCCCCAAGTGGATGTGTTTCTCCTACAGTGAGGTCCTTCTGCAAGCGGGTTAATTTAATTTGAGATGAGGCATTCTTCTTCAGGAATTAGAACCCCAGGAGTTCATCAGAAATGTAATCCGCATTAATTCTGCTGGCAGTCGTATTAACCTTAATTGTAGTGGCTGGGTGGTGTTCATGGGGGGCAGCCTTTGTACTGTGGGGAATGCTTTGCGGATTCTGTGTTCCTACAGCTGCAGGATAGGGATGCTCCTCTCATGGAAGAGAAGTTGTGTGCAGGGTGCTTGGTCTGCTCTTAAAACCTCATTTCATCCCAGTTCCCTAAACATGACACTGGGCTGAAACATGTGAGGACTGAGCTCTTCCTGTGATTTATGAAACCTTTCTCCTCCAAATCTGTGTTTAACTCCTCTTTTTTTTCTGTGGGTTTTTTGGTGTTTTTTTCTTTTTTTTCCCCTTCTCTCCCCCAGTGCAGTTGCACACAAGTTCCCTGTTAGGCAGGCAAGGAACAAATAGATAGGTGTTGGTTTCTTTTAAAACTCAGGTGCTTCCACAAAATAGAAATTCTCCAGAAGTGGAGAGAGAATGGGATAGACTGGGGAGAACTGTATTGTTGTTTTCCCAATGGCCATGCAGGCTGCCAGGAGTGGGGATGGGAGAGTTCAGCTCTTTGCTGAACTGAGTCGAGGAAATGTTGAAGTTCTCTACCTGCTTTCTGGGACATTAAATGGGGAATGTTCATGTTTTCTGAGAAAAAGGTGAAATCACTTTGAACATCACGCTGTCCTTAGTGTTATTTCTTTGCTAGAACTGTGACTTGTGATATTAAAAAAAAAAAAAAAAGTAAATGCTCTTATTGCAGTTCAGTATGGGTTGAGAGATCAAGGATTTTTTTTCCCAGCTGTCTTTCCTGTTTTCACCCCATGGAACAGAAGACTGAGGCAAAGTGATGCTGTAAAATAATGTTTAAGGAGTCTGAGCAATGTTTGCTGTTTCGAAGGCACAGACCTCAGATGCTGGAAGCATGCAGAGTTTCCCCTAAAGTATTCAATGTTTGAAAACGCTGGAGGGCAAAAGAGCACAAGCACTAGTCAGAAACCTTGCCAAAATAAACTGTCAGATGTGAAGGCAAGTTTTCAGGGACAAAAATGAAGATATGCTGCTCTGTTGACTCTGTGTGTGGCACACCGAGGGCTCCACACGTTGTGCCATGGTTTGTGCTGGGATCAGCTTCCCAGGCCGTTTCCCCCAAGTTCTGTGTTTTGCACCCCTAATGAACTCTGCACCCTTGAGCACCTCTGGCTTCAAGCAGCAAAAGCACCTCAAGCTTTGGGAGAAGAAGAAAAGGGATTTCTGAGTGGAAATAATGCAGTTGTGTACATACCTAATGGGCTATCTCCTTTAGAGAGAAACATAGGTAGGTAGGTAGGTAGGTAGATAGATTATATATATACCAAAAATGATGCTTGTTTAAATGGGACACACACACAATAATGCCAGAAAACAATCTATAAAAAATGCATAAGCAGAGAGCATTAATTGGTGTGTAGCCTTGAGAAACATGCAGGGAAAGGGCACAGTTCGCAGGGAAGAAGACAACTAGATAGTGGGAGAGTGAAAACTTTTGGGCCCTTGTGCCAGAGGAGCAGCAGTAACCTCATTAGCTGAAACCAGCATCCCTGTGCCTGTAATTAGCGCAGAGATGCTGAGACAGGATCCCCGGGCAGGAGCTGCAGCTCCCCCGCCGGTTTTGTGCCGGGTTACAAAGGGGCATCGCTCTGGGGGTGCCCCCGGCGCGGTGTTCGAGCAGCCCCTCTCTCCACGGGCTGTGAAATGCGCTTTGCCGCTTTCCCCGGGCGGCACGGAGCGCCTGGATCCCGCCTTCCCAAACCTGTTGGGTTCCCCCTCGGCCTCGGCGGCGCTGCGAGAGGCGCAGGCAGGAGGAGGTTAAGGAGCGAGGGCGTTGCTGGATGCCTGATGTCATGGAGGCCGGCGGCGGCGGAGTGAGGGGCCCTTTGTTGGCAGCCGAGCCCCAGGAGCGCCCGGCGGCTGCCGCGCACGGCCGGCACCGCTGACTTTGCCCGACTTGGTTGGCTTCGCCTTTTTTTTTTTCTTTTTCCTTCTCCTCTTCTTACTGCTTTTATTTTTTTTTTCTTTTATTTCCCGCCTTCCTCCCTTTCCCTTCCTCTCTCTCCCGCCAAAAGAGTTGGGGAAGGAGGGAAGATGGCTGGAGTTAACTGCCCGGGAGAGGAGGTGCGGGGCCCCTGGATTTTCCGCCTCTCGGGCTCGCCCTTGTTGTAATGCTCTTCGGAGCGCTGGATTTCGTCGAATTCTCTTGGATGTTTTGTTTTAGGCTTCTCCTGGATATGTTGTTTTAGTTCTCCTGGACTTTTTTTTAGACTTTTACCGGATCTTTTTTAGACTTTTTGGTTTAGACTTCTAACGGATAATTCCACATAGAAGAAGCTGAAGGAGGGGGGGAGGGAAGGGAAAACAAACAGCCGAAGCCAAACTCTAACAAATGAAAATGTTGGAGATTTGCTTGAAATTGGTGGGTTGCAAATCGAAGAAGGGGCTTTCCTCCTCCTCCAGCTGCTACCTGGAAGGTGAGTAACCACAGGGGCCGGAGTTGGGACGCGCTCCCGGGGGGGGTACAGCCTGATCCCATCACTGCCAGCCCGGAGTTTTATTCCTCGGCTCCAAGTTGGGGCCAGCTTTGGGGAGATGTTTGGAGCTGGCCGGGTTCAGTCTGGGCTTTGCCGTGCGGGGGTGAAGGAGCGAGCGGTGTCGGCGGCATGCGGACCCAGGTGCCTTTCATTAATGCACTTACAGAGGGAGTGCGGCTCTACCATTTATGGTTGTAAAATGTCAAGTGATCTTATTGCCGAGCCCATAAACAAATCCCTATCTTCAGGCCTCAGCTTTATATATTTTTTCTTCTCCCGGGGGGGGGGAGCGGGGGGGAATCGTCCTTACTTTGGACGTGAAAAAACCCAACTCCATACTCAAGAAAAAAATTCTGATGAGTCCATGGCTGAAATATTTTCGGCGTGCATTAATATGTAACTCCTTGGTCCCTTTTGGTTATCCCTTTTCTTAGTGTGCTTTCTACAGCACACTAAGAATTTAACTGAATTTAACTGAATTTAACTGAATTTTCTTGCATGTTTGCTTTTAAAAAGTGATTTCTGAGTCACACCCGTGGTTACTTGTAGACAGTGAGTTGTTAAACATATGGACTCAACTGGTTTGGATGGAAAGCTTGGGCGACAGAGGCACTGGGGACTTTGGGCTGAGGTCTTGCTCGGTGTGACCTCAAGCAAGATTTTCACCCTGACGTGGCTTCACACCCTGCCCGTGGAACAGCCTTGTGGTCCCTCCGTTCAGCCTCTTCGCTGCCCTCCCAGGGCTGTGTCCATCCCACAGGCTCCTCCAACTTCTTTCGTGTTGCTGGAGGTTGTTTCAGTGAAAATAATCCTCCTGCCAGGAGGACTGTGCTAACTCATCAAATCAGAGGCACGAAAGGCAGCAGCTGATTTCCAGGGGCCTATCGCAAGTCGTTGTTGCTCAACTCTCAAATATTCAGTGCAGAAACGGCCCTCGGAAATTCATGGGTTAGGAATCTCAGGATCTACAAATGGCTACTCGTGGCAAACTCACTTGAAGAAGTTTTGTATCAAGAGTCTGTATTGATTGGATACATTCAGTGACTCTGAGGAATTTTCTGTTCTCTAAAATCAGAAAGAATAGTTTCTAGAGGACTTTTTCTGCTTATTTAAAGTTTCGGGAACCAAGTGGTGGGCAGATGCATGAATAAATTTGATGTTTTTATGTGACTGAATTCTTCTGCAGTCTTTTAAGTATACAAAACCCCTGTCCGTGTCCCCTGCCTCTGGTATTGCTCAGGGTGTGCATGGAGAAGGAGCCCCAAGCTGTGCTGGGCCTCCTGTCTGTGCTGCTGGATCTTTCAACACAGCCCTGGGAGAACAGGCAGAGCATCTGGGGCCTCATTTCCCTCTGCAGAAATGAACGCTGAAGGATGATGTTACAAGGGTGTTGCCCTGACTCTTTTTGCAAGTTTTCTCTTTCGTGTTCATTACAACCACTCCCCCCCTCCCCAGTTTGCAATGCAGTTTCATAATAGGATTAGAACATAGTTTGACTTGGCTGTATAGGCAGTAAGAGTTAAGAATGTTGGACACAATTAATATTGTACTTCCACCTTCTGCTTCCCAGAGACTGTGGTTGCCACATTTGTTTTTTATGATGGCATGGAACATGCACATTGGAACAACTTTTACTGGATCTCTCAAGGTTGCTCAGTCTCACTTCTCAGCTCAGCGTGGGGCAGACCCAAAGCCAGTGTCAGAGTGGATGTTAAAGGTGTACAAATGTGGCAACTGCAGCCTTAATGTGGCAGTCGGGACATAGCCTGCCCAGAACCGCCATAATTGATTGGGGAACTCCTGGAGAGCAGGGCGAGATACTCATCTGAAGAAAAAGAAGTTTGAAAAAGCAGACTTTTCTGTTACTCCTTTCTAAAGCTGAATGTATTCCTGGGCAGCTTTCTTACAAACATTACTGTGAGGTTGAAATCATTATTGAGGACTCCTCCAAAAGAATGGTGATGGCTTGTCCCAAACTCCTGAATTCCAGGAGCACAAGTGAAAACCGTTTGCTTGTGTTGCCCTTAAGAATGTAACAAGTTTTTAGATATGGATGTGTTATTTTAGGCTTGGCAGATCATGAGAAGGGGGCAAGGTTGTATCAAGGGCCAGAAACTCCAGATCATTGCTCCTGGATCCCTGTGAACAGCCTGTGCATTTCCATGCACACCCCTCAGCCTCTGTGAAGCTTCTGAAAGAATTAATGGGATGATGGTGATATCATTGGAAGATTTAACTCTGCTGTTGTTATTTTAGTTGTATAGAAAGCTGAAATTTACTATAATATATTAGGAAACCTTAAACACTACAGTTTAAAGGCTGAAAGGTCCATTAAGTGCTTGGAAAACCAGTTGCAGCCAGGAGGATAGATGAAATTTTACTTCATTCCTTATTTTTGTATCCATATGTTAACAGAAATAATTCAGGTCTATTTGTTGTATTTTTAAAGATACTTTTTGAGAATACTGTGCCAAGTGTGGATTTGGTCTAAGGTGCAGGTGTTTGTGTCCTTTGACCAAGTAATCAGAAATGTAGTTTTCTTTTCATGGTGGTCCTGTCTGAAAGGCTTTTCTGCTCTGTTAGTTTGCAGGAAGGGGGTTGTTTGGGGATGCTCTGTGTGTGGTGTGGAGGGCTGGCAGGTGCTGTGGCCCATGGACATGTGCTGCTGTGCAAAGACAGACTGTCCTGCTCCCTGAAAAAGCTGAAATCTTCTCTTAACTCAATCAAAAATAAGTTCAGACATTTAACAATGACTGAGTTGTCATATTGATGTTTGAGCTGGGCATTTCTTTGCCCTCATTTCTATTTCCCACTAGTAAATATTATTTTAAAATGTGACAGATTTGAATTTTCTGCGTCTGCTTTCTCCTTTCTGTCGTTGCCAAAATGAGTAATTCCTCACCCACTTCACACCAAGAAAGGGTAAAGAGTAGAAGGGAGGAGGCACAGTGAGCATTGCTGCCAATCTGATCAGGAAAACAGAGCATGTCCATGTCCCAAATAGGGGCTGAAATAGTCTTGCTGCCTTTTTGGGCTTGGCTCTACCACTGAAAGGCAGAAGCCTTGTTTAAAACCTGTCAGTGTTCTCTGTGAAGTTTAAAAAAAATATTGTGGGGACACTAGTAAAGTCCTTTTGTTTCTTAACTGAAAAGACTCTTGTCTTGCCAGCTGTCAGACTTCTTTTTTTTTTTCTTTTTTTTCTTTTTTTTTTTTTTTTCCCTCTAATTTATTTCTTTTAGCTTGATTTGTTGCAGCTAAAGCCTAGGGAGGAGTGGCAGCTTGTACCCATTGCCCTGTTCCTGGAGAGGGATTTTTTAATGCATTTGGGCACATATTAAGCCAGACCTAAATTGGCAGCACAGTGACTCATCTGCCCCAGTGTCACTGGGATCAGCAAGCAGGACTTTGATCACCCTGTTAGGGAGAGCAAATGCATTAACCTGGAATTGCTGCCTCCCTTCTGTTTGCTTCCTCTCTTCTTGGCTGTTTTCTGCTCTTCACCTCATGGCCTCTCGTCTACCACCCCTCAGTAGAGTTCTTGCTGTTATCCACATTTCTGGCTTTGTAGTGGCTTCTTAGTTATGTGCTTCTTGCAGTGGTTCTTATTTGTCCTGTCGTTGTTATAAAATCTGATTGCTGTGCTTGTTACAGTTTCCCATGGGATGTGGTGAGGAAATGATTATCATTTCGCAGGAAAAATTGTAACTGTTATCAGACCTAAAAGGGATCATCCACAAATATGCCTGTCCTTCCCTGAGCAGTCTGTGGGGCTGCTTAGTAAAACAAGGGAATATAACAGTAAATCTTAATGATTTTTGCTTGGTGCTTTCCCTGCCTGGGGCTCAGGATCAGGCAGACTTCCCTACTTCTGCTCCTTCAGTAAGGAAACAAAACCAAAGGCTATATGATGAAGTTGTCAGAAATACTGAAGTGTCATTGAAGTTCACTTGAATCTAGTTACTCTTCTCCTTTCCTCTCCCAGAGTCCCAGAGGTTATTTTCTAAGGTCAGACAGAACTTAGTGGCATATTTGGGAGTAAAGTTCAAATTTCTGCCATACCCACTGTTCCACTCCATCCATCTACAGCTGTGATTAGCTGGCTGAAGAAAGATGATGTTTGCCATGTCACTAAGGGATTATAAATGGAATAAACTCAGTGAATGAGCTCAGGTAGGACCTACAGGTCTGTGTGAGAGTGAACTTGAAGAAAAACCCAACATAACAACCCAAAGACAAACCAACAAAGCAAAAAAACATCAGTAAAAGCCCCTAAATTATGGAATAATCTCTTGGAGGAGTGGGAGATGCTGCATCATCAGGGGTGCTCAGACAACATCCAACACTGCAGTTGACTGTGAGAGTCTGAGCCTGGACAATGCAGCAGGAGACATGGGTACCCTTTTTCTCATGCTGGCATTCAGCAGTCTTGGTGTTCAGTATTTGGGGCACTGGAGATTCCTGGTGTCCATGTGGAGGGAGCACCGCAAGAGGAAGGTGCCTTGCTGGGAGGGGAAATAGGGCAACACAGCTGGGGAGACTGGTCCAGCTCAGGGGAGTGGGGCTGGATCAGATTCTGCACTACTTTATCTCTGTTTATTAAGACACAATGTTTAAAAAGTGGTATTTATCCTCATGCTGGCTCTAAGAAGGTAGACTTTCCAAATATCAGCCAAGAGCAGGAAAATGAGCAGTTGCCATTGTTGCAGAAGGGCCTGTGGGCTGGGCTGTGCAGTGGGTAACGAGAGAGTCTGAGCCTGATGTCACTAGAGGGATGAGTCTGAAATAAAACATGAATCTTTCCTTCTTTTTTGGAAAGATCTGGTTTACAGGTTCTTCGATTTTATATTTAAATCCATATTCCATCAGGCATAGGGAGTCTGTGAGGGCCACTAAGGAAAAATACTGAAACAGAGAGGCAGCTGCTCTATCATATGTGCTCAGAGTTGGAAACATTTGAAAGTATTAAATCTACGTTGCTATTCTGCCATTTATCATAGTTTCTTCCAGTAGAAAAGAAGTGTAGAGGGAATGTAGGGAAAGGAGAAGGTTTAAGTGGCATGTGCTGTGCCTCCAAAGAGATTACTAGACGTGTTCTGCATTCCCTTGCTCTATAAACCTTGTGGAAAAAAATGCCAGCACAGTTTGTAAGCCCACAGGATGTTTGTGTTGTAGGGAGACAGGAGGTCTCCTCCTTCCCTCGGGACTGCCTGCAGTCAGCTATGGAGGAGCCAAGTGTAATTCTGTGCTCCTGCCTGTTTTCCAACCCTTCCCTTACATTGTGAAGGAAATTTGCTTGCATTGATCTAGACCAGAATTGTTCATATCTGAGAAGTTCTCACACAGCCCCTAACAATGATTCATGGCTTTGTGTGAACAGTAATGAGCAGGAGATAGTTACTCTTACGAAACCTTTTAATGTGCAAGCATAAATACCGTCTGTTAAAAACTTAATTTAGGGGGGAAATGATGACATTCTTAATGCCTCAAAATACAAGCTGCTGTTGTCTTTATTTCAAAGTCTGCACTGCTTTAATTAAAGAGTCATCATTTAGTTGGTGTTAGTGGAGAACTGAATTACTGCTTTAGGACACCTATCAGGAACCCAGGTGTTATCCAGAGCACGGTACGATCAGAGTAATAAATTGCAGCCTTGCTGGGATGCAGCACAAGACAAAGTGGATGTGTGGAAGGAGCGACAGCGCAGTGATAACAGATTGAATTACGCTCGCTTCCTGCCCCATCAGCGTGCCAGGATGGCCTCCTGTAGGTACAGCAGCCAGGCTGATTTATTAGGAGGAATCTGGCACACTGAAGATCTCAGCAGTGCTGTAAAATTGTAGTTAAAACCAGCAGTAGGAGGTGAAGAAGCTGTGTGTTGAAAAAGGCCCTCAATATGTAGGAACAGCAATGTCTAATTCCTGCTCTGAAGGACTGGAATGTCTGGGCAGATTTGCTGGAGAATTGCTCAGAGGGATAAATGCTGCTGGCAGCCGGCTGTATGTGGCTCCCAGATGGACATGTCCTGTCTGCTTCTCTCGCTTCATGGTTTTGTGTCCTCAGTCTGCTGACAGTCTCCTCTTGGGGCCCAGATCTTTAAAAGTGTGTTTTGTCACGGTCTATCAAGCTTTTACTACACTTGGGTCACCACAATTCTGCTCTTTATGCTTTTCTTTCTCTCTGTTGACTCAGGGCCTCATCCTCCCTTTCTGGACACTCTTCAAGCTTCATTCACCACCTTCCCCACCCCAGTTCTTAACTTGGGGTTCCTACATTCTGGAAAAACCAGCCCCACTCAGCCCAAGAGTAGTGTCTGGCATCTCTCCATCATGCTCTCCTGCACAGCACGTTCACACACAGCCTGCACCTCTGTTGGGGAGCCTGTGGCTGCACAGGAGGGTCAAACTGGGAGAGACAGAGGGTATGAACATCCTCTGATTCCACTGGGAGACTGGTGTGGTTTTCCAGCTTAGCAAATTCTCGTGTGTGTGTAACAGCCCTTGCTCTTGCTGGTCCTTGGTTTTGCAGGCATTATCACTGAGTCAGTGTCTGTAGGAATGTCATGGAGCAAAACCAGCCTTCCCTGACTCCCGAACCGCAGCTTGTGGGTGTTGTTGGCAGCTGGCACGGTGTTATCTCACAGCTGAATCAAAGCACATACCTTGGCATCCATGTGTAATGAATCAGTCCCAGCCTCGCCACAGCCTGGGTATGAGGGAGGGATTCTTGTGGAGCACTTGGCTTTGCTCCCACATCCCCATCCCTGTCTGTGCCTGAGCCATCCTCCGCTGGGCTGCGATCGGGCTGGGATTGGAGGGGAGCCTGCTTTGGATTTCCTGCCTTCCTGTCGAATCAGTGCCCCGTGTGGGAGGCATTTTCCTTCCTAAGAGATTATGGTCCATCCCACGGAGCAGCAAGTGCTGGTTTGTCCCATATCTGGGGGAGAGCTGCTTGCTGAGGTTGTGTCTGCCACTTGCAGCTCCAGTGTCTGTCTGTTCCAGGTGTTCACTGATGGTTTAGCTCCTGGGAATATCTCCCGTCACTGCAGTGCCCTGTGTTTGATAAGGGAGCTTAATGGGCTTGACAGGATCAAAGCGTTTTCATGGTAAAATGATTATAGCTTAATTTCTGAAAGTGGATTTTCTGTTTCTTTTCTCATTGTCACTCTTGAGGGAAAGCCAGGCTATTAAAATATATTCTCCTGCAAGACACAGGAAGAGGAAGACAAGATGTCAAGGTGCTTTAAAATAACCACCCAACACACTACCACTTTTTCTGACTGTGGAATCATTTAGAAAGTGGAATTATTTAGCTGCTCTGATTCACCGTGGAAATATATCTCCCTGCACTTACAGTTTGGCTAGGAAAACAGGCCCAGCAGTGTCTGTATTTGCTACTTTGCTCACATTTATCATATACATTTTCCAACAAATACAGTAGTACTCATGTACATAAATAACCACCCAGAGAGCCTTTACCAGAGGTCCCCTGACCAACATATCAAGGATCCCAGATTATCTTTGGGTAAACAGTGGCCACCACTACTATTTGCACTTTCACTGTCAAAGATAACAGATAATATTGGAAAATAATATATATTGTTAGGATTTGTAGGGTTGAATTTTGAGGAGTTGATGGGGATTTTTATTTTAGCATTTCCCCATCGGGAATATATTTTGGGTTCAGTGAGTTCATCCTCACTGAACTTCCATGCCTTTTCTGGTGTCAATTGCATCAGATCTTCACTGGTTTACTGGCATAGCTTATACTGAATTTCCAGGCCAAACAAGTGATAGTGTTAAAACAATGTTTTGATGGGCTTGCATCTGTATAGCAGCACAATGTTACTGATATAAAAAGAGTACAGTGCTCCCAGGTGAGCTGACAGTCTGGGAGACACTTGGGATGGGATTTCTCTGTCCAAAGCCCTGTGTGTGCAGAGGAGGGGCTGATGCTGTGTAATGAAGGGCAGTTCCATGGCGCAAGGGGCTGCTGTGGCAGTGCCGTGTTTCCTGTCCCCAGAGCCACACTGACGCAATGGTTTGTGTGCAACACTCTGACCTCGCTCAACAAACTCATCCAGATGGAGAAAAATACAAGAGTTTCACAACTTATTGTCCAGGCTCTGTGCCAGCACAGTCAGGCATGGCGCTGCCAGCACATCTAGGGGTCACGTGTTAGAGTGAGGGGGCACAACTATCCTGGAGCATTTCTGCTCCAAACTCTGCAGTCGTGCTCCAAAGTGAAGGACTTGCTGGAATAACTGCAGGAAGATTCCCTAATGTACTGGGACTTGCCTGATACTTACTGAATATTACATGCCTAATGTGGTGGGGTGTACAAAAAGCTTTGGAGGTTGGTTTTTTTCCTCACCTGTAAAGCTCAGCTTTCAGGAATCTCTGTCTTTGGAGGTGTCTCAGGGTTCCTAAAAAATGTAGAAGTATGCTCAACACTGCTCTGGTTTGAGACTGATGGGCAGGAGAGAGGGCAACAAAAAAGATACTGCCTTGTCCTCAAATAAGAAAAGAAATCATTAAAAATATTGTGAAGAGCAGAAAGACCTAACTCCTCCTTAAATACCATGTCTTATAAATCTTGCCCTGCTTGGCTCTATTTGCTGCACGTTCTGGCAATTTCATTTATAGGATAATTAGGGGGTTTAGCTTTTAAAGGTCCTGGGTTTGTTTTCAAATCTAACCATTCCAGCAGTTAGGTATGAGCCAAAGGATTTACAGGCAGCAAACAGCCTACATGAGCTGCATTTACTGGACTGATGGAGAGGGGCTTTCCCTTTCCTGCATTTCCTGAGAGGCAGGAGCTGGGGGCTCTGGGGAGGCTGGGGACAGCTCTGGAACAAGAGTGTCCTGCCTATGTGGCAGGAGATGTGTATTACGGCACTGTCCATATCTGTCCTGTGACGCACAAGGAGCACATATGTCACGAAACAATGCAACTTAGAAAGTCAGAGTGCGTGGGTTGACCAGATGTCTTTTATCAGCCGAAATGAACCTGCCTTTTCCTTTCTCTCCCTCTTTCTCCTCCAGAAGCCCTTCAGAGACCAGTAGTGTCAGACTTTGAGCCGCAGGGTCTGAGCGAAGCAGCTCGCTGGAACTCCAAGGAAAACCTTCTCTCCTGCCCTAGTGAAAATGACCCCCATCTCTTTGTTGCACTGTATGATTTTGTGGCAAGTGGGGACAACACTCTCAGCATAACTAAAGGTAAGGTCACTGGCCAGAATTCCACTGGGAGTATGGGAGGAAAGTCGCTGTGAAATAATTAAGTTTTACACCAAGCCCTGTCGAATTTTTTTTTACTGTGGGAAATCATCTTAAACAAATACAAATAATTCACAAAGTCATGACCTTTTAAAAGGTTATAACTGTTTTTTATATTCATTGGGCAAGAAACTGTTTGCCAAAACTGAAGTCTCCATTAGGAGCAAGAATTTGAACTGAGAAATTAAACTGAGCTCATTTTGGAGGCTGGCCTCTTATCTTCACAGTTCTCCAAAACACAGTCCCTGAAAAATGACTGTACAGATATAAGAACTAGAAGGATTGTGTAAGAAAACACTGTATGTACTCCAAGTCACATCTATTTACCTTCCTAATTGAAATTATTTTTTTTTATCCACTCCAGTTCTTTCCTAGCTCCAACAAGCCAACTCAGTTCAAATAAAATTTGCTGGATTCATTTTTTCAAGCAGCATTGGAGCTGGTGCAGAACTGCAGGAGAGCCTAAAAATCTGAAGCATGTGACTTTATTTGGCTTGGAGAGGTCCACTCAAGCTTGAAGAGAAACACATGCTCCCTGTTGAGTCAGATACCTACTCTTATAGGAGATCTGTTAGGCAGAAAGAACTTATCTTTGCCCTCAGCTCTCAGGCTTGCCATGTCTAAACACCTTTGGGGAAAAGCTCCGTGTGCTGGGCTACAATCACAATGGCAAATGGTCTAAATACATTTTCTTTTCCCCAAAGGTGAAAAGCTCTATATGCTGGGCTACAATCACAATGGGAAGTGGTCTAAATACATTCTGTTTTTCCCAAAGGTGAAAAGCTCTGTGTGCTGGGCTACAATCACAATGGGAAGCGGTCTAAACACATTTTCTTTTCCCCAAAGGTGAAAAGCTCCGTGTGCTGGGCTACAATCACAATGGGAAAGCGGTCTAAACACATTTTCTTTTCCCCAAAGGTGAAAAACTCCGTGTGCTGGGCTACAATCACAATGGGAAAGCGGTCTAAACACATTTTCTTTTCCCCAAAGGTGAAAAACTCCGTGTGCTGGGCTACAGTCACAATGAGAAGTGGTCTAAAGACATTGTCTTTTCCCCAAAGGTGAAAAGCTCCGTGTGCTGGGCTACAACCACAATGGGGAGTGGTGCGAGGCGCAGACCAAGAACGGGCAGGGCTGGGTCCCCAGCAACTACATCACCCCAGTGAACAGCTTGGAGAAGCACTCGTGGTACCACGGGCCGGTGTCGCGGAACGCCGCCGAGTACCTGCTGAGCAGCGGCATCAACGGCAGCTTCCTGGTGCGGGAGAGCGAGAGCAGCCCCGGCCAGAGATCCATCTCCCTGCGCTACGAGGGCAGGGTCTACCACTACAGGATCAACACCGCCTCCGATGGCAAGGTAGGAGGCTCCAGGCTGTGCAGACCTCGCTGGGATGTGCTTAGTCTCTGCACGAGGTCGAGCTGTAGCAGTTCTGAGCTCTGGTCGCAGGGCTTGTTATGTGTAGTTACAGTGAACTGTGAGATTGTGATGTGGCTGGGACAAAACAGATTTTATTCCTTTAGCAAACTGTGTGATACAGATCAGCAGTGAAGCACTTTATGGGCGAAAATAATAGAGCAGAATCTAATAGGTCGTTAATAAGAGATTCTGAGAATTCTTGTCCTTTATGTTCAAAAGAGAATCTCTTTGACTGTCAAATTAGAGCCTGTTGCTAATAATCCTATAAATATTAGGGACAGAATGCTTTCTGAGGTATTCTGCAGTATTTTTAACTACTGTTTTGATTTCTCTACAGTATTTCAGCGTGATCATTGGAGACGGGTAGGCACTTTCACTTTTATATGGGCTTTGTCCCCAGTTCCTTCATTTTTTCCTTAGATTGTTGTGTGCTGTAGCAGTGTTGCAATGCTGTGCTTTGTGGATGCTGCAGAGAAATGTTAGCATAAAAGTGTAGTTTTCCACAGATTTTTGTTTTAATTTCATGGAAACGTTTCTACTGGCATTGGATTTTGGAAATGTTGTTTTTTAACAAATCTATTTTAAGCAGTGTCTCTTTAGATCCTGTGCAGAAGTTAAAGTGTGGGTCTGGAGCATGGCTGCTGAGGCTCTTCTTGCCAGCACCTAATAGATGACAGATTCTGTGCCATTAAATTTCTTCAACAGAAAAAAATAAAAGTAAATGAAGTATAGTAGCAGCCCACTGTGCCCAATTTTCCTTTGTTCTGTGAGAGCTTTACTCTTCTTACAGCAATGCGGACAGCAAAATCTTTAGTGTAAAAATACAGGGACCCAGTACGCAGTTGTTTCCTATTTATCAGACCCAGCACTCTAAAACCTCCAATAAGATAACCAGATTTTATTCAGTGATGAAATACTTTTTGTCTGCTTTAGCAAACAGGTTGTAATTTAGACAATTCTGACCATGTTATTTAAGGCAACATATTTCCAACTTATGGCATTTTGATTCTTCCTTCTCCCTCCCATGTAGACAGACACTCTCTGTGGTCAGCATCAGCTCTGTGAAGTGCTGACATGCAGCATACTGGAAGGACTACATGGCAGTCTGGAATATTATTCCTCCTCCTGTCTCTGCAGTGGATATTCCTTCTATTCCCATAGATGCTGGCAGAAGAGCAGTGCTCACATGTGAACGTTTTGAACCGAAGGCTCCTTGGGTTGGTGTAAATAGTCATGTGTCCATGAGGAGAAAGCACATGTTCTCCATTTGAGCTGTAACAGAGTTTGGCATATGAAGGCTTTCATCCCAGCAGAGCTGTTTTTATCCCAGAAAAACAGTTCTGCAGAGCTCCAGTAATCCATTCAGGTCTGTGTTAGCCAGGTTAACTGTTTGTTTTCCACAAAGTTGCTTGTGTTGGTGTTTTTGAGAAAAAGTGCAGGTTGGAACAGTTCACTAAAGCAGGTCTGCAGCTCATGGTAGTTGGAAATACAAAATTGAGCAGCAGCAGTGACCCAGAGCTGTGGCTTTTGGGCATTGCAGGATCTAGCAGAGAGGTACCCACAGTCCTCCTGACGCTGTGCCAAGTGCCAGCATCCCTGCAGAAGGGGCAGTTTGCCATGTCCATGCATCATGTGCTGCAGTTCGCAGCCTGGCGTGTTAAACCTCATCGGTTTCAATTTGCGTTAATGAGCTGGGCAGTGAATTGCGACATCTTAGAGGTAGATGTGCTGCTGGGCTGGGGACACTGTGCTCTTCCAGCACCCTGTCCTTGGCTGTCAAAGCTGAGGAGCTGGGAAGAGAAAGAGCCAATATCCCTGTTTGTCCCTCTGCGGAATGGAGGCTGCTGGAGCAGGTCCTGCTCTGAGCTGCTCATGTCTCACTCTGTTTATTACCATGATCAGATCATGGCTGTGCTGGAGGAAAGCTCTTACCTTCACTACCTTGAGCACCTAGGGCCCTCCCAGCCTGCTGCATCTTTAGTCAGCCTGTCCAGGGAATTTAATATCTCCCAGTGCTGCAGTAAGGATGAATGGCTTTGGTGGGATCATATCCTGTGCCTGACAGAACACGCTTCGGGAGAAAGAGGTATTAGAGGAACATGTGGAGCAACTGCTGCTCAGCACAGTGGTGTGTCCTGCATTGCAAAGCCTTTTTCCTGGGGGAAAATTGAAGGGACTAGAGAGATCAGAGGTTTGTACATCTTAATTTTAGTACAAATGGTACTGAGTGCATTGGCCTTCAACAACTTGAAAGAAAATCCTCTGGGAATTTTTTCTTTATTTCCCACTTTAATGGGTCATATTTTTCTGGACCACCCTCTAATGTTTTGTTTTATTGGTTGGGGTTTTTTTAAGGAAGGTATTAAAAGTGACCTTTCTTGATTTGGCTGGCACAGTGCAGCCAGTCATCTGGTAAACCACTTCTGTGGTACAAGGGACTTGGTTTTCCTGACTTGATAGTACTTGAGGGAAAACCTCCTATTGAGTAACCCAACTGAATAAACAGCCTTGTCCAGCCAGTTCTTCAAATCCTGCTGTCCTCAGCAGGAAGGAAGCGCGACTGGGGTCCTGCTTGAGTCTCTTGGATCCTCCAGTTTCTGAATTGGATGCAGACTTGAACCTTCATGGGTTTTTTGGTGTGGATGTTCAGTTTTGTCTGATGAGTGTGGAGTGGGAATGCCATTGGATTGAGGATGTGCTGAGGTTAGTATGGGCCAGTTTAACCAGCTGTATAAAATACTCCAGCCAGGAAAAAGAGCTGTGGTCTGGTGGCAGAAGTGCAGATGAGCAGCCCATTTGTGCAAGCAGAGCCCCTTGGAACAGGTCGGATGTTTATGGTTTGTTTGGTATACAAAAATTGACCAAATAATGTCTCAACAACATAGCCAGGAAGCAAACTTGGGTACCTACAAAACTCAGGTGCTGGGTCTGTCACCTCTGTGAGAGTACAAGTCAGCAGCACCACATGGTTTTCTTGTTGGGTGTCATCAGTGAGAGGTTAGAAAAAACCTGCCTACAGAATAAACATGTTTACTGATGGAAGTTTATCTTAATGTAAATGGAAAACTTAATGAGTATTAAGGCATGGAATGTTGCTTTTGTGGCCTGTACAGGGTAGTCCTTTTCTGTCCTCATCCTGCTACAGGTTTTCTCTGAAATATTTGGCCATTTATTTCGCTTTTTCTCCTTCTATAACAGGATCATACAATCTGTCACACTAAGTACAGATCTCTCTAATTTTCATGAGATACAAGTTGTCATAAAACCATGGGGGAGCTTCCTTCTCCATGACTCTCTAATACTTCCAAGTAATCCTGGAGCTCAGCTTTTTCTACATCCATATTTTTAGATTTTAATTCTCAGTGTAACATGGGAACTGCTCATACCACTGCAAGTACTTCAAGTCATTCCCAAACAGCCATGGCTTGTTTTAAATTGTAGTTGTAGTGGCTTATGCTTGGTCACACACACCAAGCAGCTGTAACAGCCTCTTATGTTGTCACTTTTCTGTTCAGAGAACATGTGGTTTTAAGGTTTCACCTGTTTGATCATGAAATGTGTTGTAGGTTTTTGTAGGTTTGTTTGTTTGTTTGTTTGTTTGAGGGTTTTTTTTAGCCATAGTGTTGAAATGAGATTTGGTCCAGTTACTTTACCAAAATAATAACAGATTCATTTTGGTAGAGAGTTGTGAACATTCTCCCCAAGAAGTTGCTATTATTTTCCAGTCTCCATTAAAAAGACTTTAGTCAAGTTTGAAGGTGGTTTTGCCCCTTCCTGCAGACATTTTTTTTCTCTTGCAAATGCAGCTCCCTTTTTTTGGGTGATACTGTCTTATTGCTGGAGCTTCAAAGATGCATTTTCTTTTTCCATCCAAAAATTCTGTCTAGGTGGAAGAAGCAGAATTTGACTCTAAGTCTGGGATTTTTAGATGCCTGGCAGCCCTATCAACTTCCCAGCTTCCTGAAATCCCAAACAGATAGCCACTGCAAATGTAGAAACTGTTGAGTGTACATCCAGCATTGCAGAAGCATTTGGGAAGTTTGATCATAGCTGTTGGGGTGTGATGTGAGCAGCAGGACTACTGTGTGGACTGGACAGGAATTTGGGTGGCCTGACACTGTGCTGTTCTTCCTGTGAGCTTGTCCCTTGCCAAACCTTGGTCCTTTGTGAGAAATGGAATTCTTCCATCTTCTGTCTTGTAGGTTAGACTATGATGCAAAAATGTGTGTTGATACAAAGATTTCTCCCTGTCTTTCACGGAGAAGTTTTCAAATAATCAAATTTCTAGCTTTTTTCTCCTTGCCTGGCAGAAGACTGGGCTTGAGGATGAAAACTGGAAACACACAGCTCTGGTGGGAGGGAGTCATTTGTCCATTATCTTTAGCAGGATATTAGGCTTAAAGTGGATCTTCTGTATAAATGTTAAGAAGGTAACAAATATGGGTTATCATGCCTCACAGCAGGTTTTCATTCAGGGTAATGATTTTCCTTCTGTGCTGTTGATCAGCGCCCATCACAGAGATGGAACAGACCAGCTCCTGACTTCATGCTAAACCTCTGCAGAAGCTCAGGCTAAAAGCAGGGAAAACTCTGATTTGCCAGTGATGCTTCAAAGAGAATTTAGGCAGGTGAAAGTGTCATAACCCAAATAGTAATAGTGAAATCGAGACATTGAGGTTGACACACTTCCCATACTCTCCAGTAAATGTCCCACTGACCACCTTTTGAAAAAAGACATCTCAAGCAACAGCATGCTATTCGCAGCCATTTTTGCCCTGTTGTTTTGGCAAAGTGCATGTATTTTCTCCTGAATCCATGCCTTTCCCATGTAAGCATTGATTGTTCTGGGCTCTGGAGCTGGTTACAGAGCTTGTGGAGCTCACAGTTCCATGGCTCAAGTAGAAGCAACGCCACACTTTGCTTTCACAATTTTGTGACGTGGCTCCCATCTACGAGTTCTCCAAGGGGCATTACCTGAAGGAGCTTTTCCTTTCCCCTTTGCTTCCCAGCTCTATGTGTCTTCAGAGAGCCGCTTCAACACTTTGGCAGAGCTGGTCCATCACCACTCCACCGTGGCAGATGGGCTCATCACCACGCTGCACTACCCGGCGCCCAAGCGCAACAAGCCCACCATCTACGGCGTGTCCCCCAACTACGACAAGTGGGAGATTGAGCGCACCGACATCACCATGAAGCACAAGCTGGGTGGGGGCCAGTATGGAGAGGTGTATATAGGAGTCTGGAAGAAATATAACCTGACAGTGGCCGTGAAGACTCTCAAGGTAGGACTCAATCTCTGAGTGTTCCCCATTCAGCTGGGAGCAAGTTCAGGCTAGCTGCCTGCCCTCAGTTCTGGTTAGGTGTTTGTGTTGATGGCAGTCTTCCCTTTGAGTGCTGTAGGCTGGAAATTGACTATTTTTAAGAGCTTGATCCTCTTATGGTTTATGTGATAGCTATAACACTCATATCTAAACAAAGGAGGATGCTAACAGCACAATTTTTGCTGGAGAATGGATGAAGCCTTAGAAAAGTAAACAGTGCTGCAGTGTCTCACGTTCAGGGTGTGGTAAAGGTGAGCTGTTCAGGGATGAGCACACCAGCACAAACTGGTGTATTAAGGAAAACTGTAGAGTTTGTTAGTCAACATGAAATTCAAAGCCTGTGCTTCAGGGAGGCTTTACATGTTTTGATTTTCTGTCTTATGTGGCATCTTTCCCAAAAGACAAGCTCCCTGTGTACCTGGAAGTCTTAAGCAACTGTTCACAGCTGCTTCTTATCAAAAGACACAAGAGAAGGAAAAATGGTATGCAAGCTAAGGTATATTAAAATTCATAAGTGGCTTTAATGAAGAACTGGATAATCAGTTCTGTTTCTGGCTCTGCTCCCTGATTTCTGCGTCTTGGTTTCCTTGTCTCTTGAAATGCAAATAGTGCTCTGTGAGTTCATAAGGTCGTTGCTAATTCATCTATGTTTATAAAACTGTCTTGAGATCTTCTGGCACCGTCTGCACACATTGCATTTGATTGCCTAATAGGAGTTTATGCGAACTTGACACCATGTTCTCTCTCCTCGAATGGGGACATGGTTTGGTCTTGCAGAAACAAACAGAACCGAGGGTTTTGTTTGTTTCTCTTTAGTTTTTTTGCAATGGAAATTTTGAAGTGGAGAAAACTCTGTAGACACTTCAGTGTCAGGGGAAGAACCTTTCCTTGATTTGGGGAAAATATTTCCTCCTTACTCTCCGAGCAGCAGCTGCCTCAGTACTTCTGGGTTGCCATGGCTGCAGAAAGTATTTTCATTTTGGCCTTTTCTGTACTCTGGAGCTTCCTGCTGCTGCTCCCAGTGGGGGATCCAAGTGCTGCTTGCACAGGGAGCGAGTGACATCTAGTGTTGTCCCTGCTCAGGATTGCTCAGAGCGCTGCGGTGCAGGTGAGCTGGAGTGTGACCAGGTTCAGCAAAACCTGCCCACACCGAGGAGAGCTCAGCTCTTCCCTGGAGTACGGCTTGCAGTAACATCTTCCCTGGTTGCAGTGTGAGGATTCCTGATGCTTTCAGACTTCCCATCTTGCTCCACTCTGGAGTTGTTGCTTTCATTCTCTTCTCCCTAAAACCCATCAACAAAGACAAATTCCATGTTATCCCATCAGATCTGTTTGTGCAAAGGAGAAACCTTAATACAGACCATGGCTGTTTCAAATAAATAAATATTTAATGAAACACGACTAAAAGTGGTTCATAATGTAGTATGGAGCAGCATGTTCCACTGGGGAGTGTAAGAACAACCAGGAAGAGAGTTGAGAAACACTTCAACCTGCAATTATGCACGCTAAAACCATCCTTAAAAGCAAATTTATAATCCACCTTCTTTAAATCCATTAGTCTACTGCCTGACAGGTGGGATTATAGCTTTCTTCAAAGTTTAGGGAAACATTTTAAAATCACATTTATATCCCGGTTCTACTGGGAAAAACAAGCCTTTTGCAGCTCCTGCCCAAATCTTTGGTTGACTCATTTTATTTTCCTTTGAGAGAATATTTTTCAAAACTTTGTATGATTCTTCTTGCTCCTTCCCCATCTACCTCAGATATAGCTATAAGAAAGATAAAGGAGAGCGAAGACTAAAAGAGAGAGGAGGAGAAAAGTCCTTCCAACATCTTTTTGAATAATGATGCTTATGAACACCCATTTGTTGTTCAGTTTTCTATCAAGTGTCTCTAAAGATAGCTCATGGCTGGTACAGAACTGGAGAAGAAGCGATCGAAACAGCACACACTGTTCCTCAGTGTTTAACTGGAGAGGGCAAGACCATGTTTTGGTTATGAGATGTTGCCTGTTAAAATCCACCCCTGGCAGCTCTGTGGGTTGCACAGGACACAGTATTTATCAGGGGCTGTTATAACAGGACACACTCTGAATTTGTGTTTTTTACCCCCAAATTGGACAGGAGCACAAGGCAGGGACAGGGAACTCTGTGACCTGCACTGGACCAAGTGCAGCTGATTGTGACTCTGGCCACAGCTGGTTCTCCTGAGGGCCATTTAATGGCTCAGCTGCTGTGAGCTGGTCAGCTCAGCACATTTCTTACTGCACACCTCAGCTCTGCTGCCCCTAGGACTGTCTCTGCTTTTTCTTCTGGTTTTTGTTTTTTTCCCCTCTCTCTCCTTTATTTTTTCCCCAGCAGAGAAGCCTATGTTTTAAATTAGGTAACATGTAACCCTGGTGTCCCTTAATGTCATGGCATGGTCCTGTGCTGTGCTGGGAAAATGCTGGACAGCCAGAACTGTTTTATTTCTACCATGGTTTAATATAGTGGGAGCTGGGAGCCAGTTAAAGCTTGGTCCTTTCCACGAGATCAGGTTTTCAGAGAGGTCATTGCTACAGTGGTTCTCTGATGTGTCCTTCCTATTAATATGGTCACTGAGAGGTAAGAAATTTCAAACTGTGGAGCAGCTATGCAAAGGACAAAACCTTCCAAGGTTTGTGTAGCGTAAGACAAAGGCATATTTAGGATAATTTTGCAACCTGGATTATTAACCCAGTTTCCTTTGCCAAAGAGAACAGTTTAAGGTTCTACTCACAAGGACCTTTGGACTATTAGTTTTGGCAGTGTGTTGAGCAAATCGCAGCTGTCAATCAATCTAATTGGCAATGAATAGTAAATGATTGAATGGAAGTGTTGGAAAAATGTTCTCAGTGCTAAGTGCAGAGCAGGGAGCTGGCTGGATCTCACAGTGGCAGCCCACTGTTATCGTTCTCACCAGCAGCAGTAAATCCTTTCCAATCCTTCCCTAAAACACTTTGTCCGTGTAGCCTGTCAACATTAATCCATCACTGAAAAAAATATGGATATAGAAAGAAACATTGCTTTAGGAATAGATCTGTATTTTTGCACCACTTTGAAGTGACCTTCCAGCCATTTGGGGCATATCTGCTTCAGAAAAAATATGTCTTTTGAGCAAGATTGTATCTTCCTTGGTTTTGTGCTGTGCCAAGTAACTTTATGGCATCCAACAAACTGGTAGTGACACGTCTGCCCAGAATGGATACATCATGGGTCAGACTCTAAATGCCAGAAATGAATCTGTGAAACTTCAGGCTTTCGGTCTCACAGTGGCTGCCATCAGTTGTGCCTCCCTGACTGGGAGAGGGGATTTCTTGTTCCTGCCCAGTGAACCCAAGGGCCTGCCTTTCAGCAGCCTCTCAAGCATTTGATTGTGGTGTATCCTTTCTTTTGTGTTCGTTCTTATTCCTTTTCTGTACTTTTTATTTCATGTTATCTTTTTTCATTCTGTTAGAAACAGGCTTGTTTTTCCTTTTCAGCTCCTGAGCCTTCTGTGAGAGACCCTTCACAAAAGGGATATGGATTTTCTTGCCCCAGAAAGCTCAGCTAGTATGAAAATGACAAAAATATGTATTTTTAAAATAATACAAAAAATTAATGTTTGTAACTCCTTGGCTTTGTGCTGTGGCTACAGGGAAAAATAACTGTGTGGGAACTATGGCTTATGTTGTCAGTTTGCAGTTCTTTTTGTGTCCTCGTACAAAAATCTGTTCCTCCTTTGTGTACACTTTCTTTGCCAAAGCTTTGCCATTGTTCTGCAGGAGGATACCATGGAGGTGGAAGAGTTCTTGAAAGAAGCTGCAGTAATGAAAGAGATCAAGCATCCAAACTTGGTGCAATTATTAGGTAAGTGATAAATACCAAGCAAAGGGATTTGGACTAAACCCTTGTGCAGTGATATGGATGTTAAGGAGCAGATAAGCTGCTTACCATACCAAGGCTTTAAATACAGACACTTATTGTCTGGCAAAAATTCACAATTTGTACCACTAATACATGATTTTTAATGATCTCGTCTCCCTAATGTTTAATTTGCCAGAGCCTGAAGCAGAAAATTAAACCCCTCTATTAACCACTTCCAAGCAGAATCCATTCTTTCCACAAGCCCCATTTTTCTGCCTTCTGGAGGTACAAATTGCCTTTGAGGATGAAACCTGAAGATTCACTTGTTATTCTGCAACATTTATTGTCAACTTTATGTTGTTCCCCAGGGGTGTGCACACGGGAACCTCCTTTCTACATCATCACAGAGTTCATGACATATGGGAACCTACTGGATTACCTGCGGGAGTGTAACAGGCAGGAGGTGAATGCTGTGGTGCTGCTGTACATGGCAACTCAGATCTCCTCAGCCATGGAGTACCTGGAGAAGAAAAACTTCATCCACAGGTAGGAAGGAAGGAAGGAAGGAGAGTGAGCACCTTTGAATCTTGAGCACAGAACAATCCTTGATGTATTTTCTTCCTTTTCAGGCTATCACAGCATTAATTGGTGTCATATATTTAATACACTAGTGCAAATCTGGCACAATCTGTTAACCTGTCCAAAGGATGGCTTTTCTCTCAGGATTTTTTTTCTCTTGCCTTTGAAGGTAGCTGCAGGTGAAAGACACTTCAGTACTTACATATTTTGTGCAAGGCCAAAATTTAAGATAATGGACTTTTAATGGACCAGACAAGCCACTTCCTTATTTCTAACAGCCTTTCAAACCAGCTGCAGTTGGTGATGCTGGATGTGTACAGTTCCCCACAGCAGAATCACCCTCCGAGCGCCGCCTCGTCCCTTGTTCTTTCTTGTTTGGTTCACTTTGTTTTTCCACTGCAGAGATTGTTCCATGCTATTGTCCAGATTGTGTATTCACTTTAATAAGCATCTCTGCTGTCTTAAAAGTCTCAGGGACTCTGACCTTTAAAGTGTGCTGCAATTATGGCTGGAGCTTTGCGTTCCTTGTCTGCAGAAATGGGCTCCTGGCGATATAATGACACATCCTGCGCTGGGGCTCAAGAGTGGCTGAGCTTTGTATGAGATGCTCTCGGTGTCGTGGCGTGACCTTTCCTGCCCAATTAACTGGAATATGGAATTAGCACGTGTTTTTTTCACAGAGACAAATATGAAGATCGTGTGTAAAAGTTCTAGGTGCTCTTCTATGCCATGAGCTGCCTTTGCTGCTTGAAAGGCCTGGTTAAATGCTGCTATTAGTCAATAAATTGAACAGTGATGCTGCCAGTTAAAATTTCCAGCCTTTGATTTGCTCTGTTGAAAGGATTTTGTCCCTTCAGCCCACAGGAAGTAAACTTTAAAAACTCCCTTTGTGTGAATCTCATTTGTCTTCCCTGCCATTCATTTAATTTCATTTCCTCTTCCTTCTGATGACCCATTTATCTAAAATAAATAGTAACGTTTTTCCTTATCAGCCACCTCCATAACCACCTACCCAGTTATTTGAAGAGTGTTGTCACAATTCACATCCATGGATTGAAATGCCGTGCTCTGACCTCATTTAATGAATCAGGAAGGAGGAGGAATTTGATTATGGAGAGGAGCTTTTATTTAGATACACATTATAGTAATCAGCATTGATAAGAAGGTACATTCAAAAACATTGAAATTTAAATGGGCGTCTAGTAAGATGTACTTTTTTCCTGGTCTTTTTTTTGTTGTTTTTTTTTTGTTTTTTTTTTTTTTTAATTCAATTTATTCTGATTTAGCAGAACAAGCAACAGAAACAAGCAGTGTCTGCCTCATATCTAAAGATCTCACAGGAGCTTCCTGGTGCAATTAGTTTTTAGTTCAATGTGACATAATCTGGAAAAGTGTTTTTAACAAAACCTAATATTAGGAGAAATTTCCTTATGTGCTTTACATTTTTATCCTCCTGAAGCATTTCCAAGGATGCAAACATTATGTACAAGCCAGGGAAGTGGCAAATGGAACGTGCATGTCTCTCACCTGCCAGGGTGGGGCCAGTGGTGGGAAAAAATGTGGAGAAAAAATTAAATCTGCTTATTGCCCAGTCCTTTGAAAATGCCATCACTAATAGCAGAAGCTCTTGCAGGTTTGCAAAGGCCAGATGCTGGTTGTGGACAAGTTGTGTTGTAAAAGGTGGTACACCTGGGAGAAGAAAGAGCCGGGCTGGGAAGCTCATCCTGGTGCTTAAACAAGGACTGGAAAAGGTGTTCTGGAGAATGACTGGTGTTGGCTGGGGTGACTGAAGTGCTACAGAGGTGGGCAAGAAGTGAGGAATTGAAACTCAGTTTATTCAGTGCTCATCCCCAGCTATTGATAACTTGAGCACTGACATTTCTTTGGAATATTTTTATCCTGAGGGTGGCAGCTTTTATTGAAAGTGAGGGGGCTTCTTGAAGCTCTCACTTCAAATTAGAAGAAAAAAAGAGTTTAGATGACAGTCTTATGAAGACAGAATGGAGAATAACTTTCCCTCTTGTGTGTGTGCGTGTAACTCCAGAATTTCTGTGTAATATTTGGATCAAAATAATCACACAGGCCCAGGTTTCTTTGGGAACAGCAGGCTTCCTTGCTGTCGCTAAAGTGAGATGGTAAAGACTTTTCTCATTGCCTATTTTTGGTCTTCTTTTTAGGGACCTTGCTGCCAGGAACTGCCTTGTAGGGGAGAACCACTTGGTGAAGGTGGCAGACTTTGGCCTGAGCAGGTTAATGACGGGTGACACCTACACAGCCCATGCTGGAGCAAAATTCCCCATCAAGTGGACTGCACCAGAAAGCCTGGCCTACAACAAGTTCTCCATTAAATCTGACGTCTGGGGTAAGAATTTGCATGGACAAATTAGTGCAGGTGATCAGTCTTCTTTTCCAGGGTTGTGAAATGAGGTCATGGTGGAACATTTCAGGAGGGAGCAGCAGTTTGAGCCTGGTTTGAGCTACATTGTTCTGTGAGCTTGTCAGAGTTCAGGAGCTAATCTCTGCTGGAGCAGTCTCAGAGGAGAGCACAGATAGTGCCCACCTGATTTTGTAGGCAGATATGAAAAGTAAAGTATACTGTAGTGTTTATAGAAATGTATGAAATGGGGCTGAAGGGCACCAGTACTGCTGCCTTGATGGAGTTCTACACAGGACTAATTGTGTAGCCAAAAACTTTTTAAGTACTTTAAGGAGTAAAGAATCTGGTTCGTTTTATGTTAAAAAAATAATTATGCATGTATCTGTCTAGTGATAGCTCCAAGCTTGTCTTTCTGCATTTTAAAAGAATAATCTTTGGAATGAGATGAGGAGAAGCAGAGGGAAAATTTGATGACAAATGGTTATTGAAGAGCCCTGAAGTGCTGGCGATAAGAGTAGGCTTAGCTAAATGGAACTATATTGTATAAAATCTGACCACAGAAAATCTCATTGTACTTTTATCAGCCTTTCTTTGGGTTTTATATCTCTGCCATAGCTGTTGGTCAAATTCTCAAAAGTGCCCAGTGACATGAGATAGAAGTTTGTGGAATGTGGTCCCAAAGGCACTTGAAAAATTATATCCTGAGCATCTTCTATGTATAAACCAACAGACAGTAGTGAAGCAGAGATGAAGTTTTCTGCAGTTTGGGGGAAAATGTGCAGAGAAAGGTTTTATGTTGAAGAAACTTTTAGGTAGATGGCTGATGTAAAATGTTTTGTAGATGGAGGAGGAAAAGCCAAAATAGCCTCCCAAGGAGTATGTGATTGCTGACCAGGGTGTTTCTGCTGCTTTGGGTTTCCATGTGGTGTCGGCTGTTGAGTATCTGCCACAGTCTTAGGATGTTACTGTACTGCTGTGGTGGCTGCAGGATCCCTATTTCAATAGCAGAGTACTCAGGGGAGGAAAGATCCCAAAGGAATAGGGAGTATCTTCAGTTAGGGTTAATGTAACCTCAGGAAGCAGAGTTCGGGCAGTGGACTTTGGGATCTCATCTGAGATCAGCTGTCCCTGGAGGCCATGGCTGCTGCTGGGCACGCCAGGGTTTAGATGTTTTCACCTCACTGCCTCAAGACAGCAATCAAAAGAAAATTGTGCACAGAAATGTCTAATGTAAATTGCCCTTGGTGGCACTGCCATGTAATGTGATGTGATTTCCTTACTTATGCGGAATTGTAATCGCTTTCTCTTCAGGTTAAGAACAAAATAGGGTGACTGAACTAATTACATGCAGGTTGTTGAACTGGTGTTGGGTTTATTCTGTGTGCCTGACTCCTGGGTTAGCTGCCTGACCCCACTGCTGACCTGCATCCCCACTGACTGCTGCCACTTGAATGCCTGTTCCGAGACCCTTTTTGTGCTCTCCCTTTTCCTATTCAGCTTTCCCTGGGACCAGAATGTCTCACCCTGACCACATCTCATTGGTAGCAGCTGCTGAAACTTTCCTCACACTGCTGCCTCCCAGATTCCCTTTCCAGACCACACTGCAGCTAAACAAGGGCACCCCCAAAAACACTGAGCTATTAAAATGCGAGTCCTCTGGGGAGAGGTTGCAAATGAGAGGAGCTGCCACACTGAGGGAGCGACTGCAGTGCAGCAGTGAAGCCATTTCAGCTAATCCACTGTGAAGTCTCTTAATTGTGCCTCTAATAGGACTTGAAGGATCTCAAGGCGTTCAGGTTTGAGACAACTGATACATTGAAAATTAGTCTAATTCTACCCTGTCATATCGCAGGAGACTTGTCTGTGCTGACGGAGAGCCTTGTTATGCTTCTTTAACATTTAAGCTGCTGCTGAGCATGGGATCTGAGCCACCCAGGGCTGGTCTAAGTGTGCAGCACTGTTTAGTGACTACTCCCACTAAACATCCTCTCAAATTCAAGATGAAAACAAAGCTTATTGATTTTTTTTTCCTTCCTTTTTTTTTTTTTCTTCCCTCTTGTTCTCTACCGCAGCCTTTGGTGTTCTGCTGTGGGAAATTGCAACCTATGGTATGTCCCCTTACCCTGGGATTGACCTGTCTCAAGTCTATGAGCTGCTGGAGAAGGACTATCGTATGGAGCGTCCTGAAGGCTGTCCTGAGAAAGTTTATGAGCTCATGAGAGCATGTAAGTGTTTCTTAGCCCTGCAGATGCTGATTTTAGCTCTGCAAGGGTACAATGAAAGTGCAGGGGTCTGGCTCTGTGTGACAAGACACGAGAATCCCCTGCCAGTGCAGGGAAGGTGCAGTGCTGTGTGGAAGCGTGTGGTTAAAACTGCTTTCTCTAGAGGATGAACATGCTATGAAACCAGCTGTTCATCTCTACTGGGAGCCCACAGGCCTGGAGAGGGGGTTTGTTGTAGATCTCAATGCTTCCTTTGTCTCCTTTTTCCTGACAACTTAAAGAAAAGCTTATTCTCCAAGGATGAAGCAGGAGCTTCATTTGGCTTCTTGTAGGACTGGCTGTGACTCTTCTCTGTGGCCTTTTGGTACGTGATTCAGTGTCCTGCCCTTCTCCCCAGCAGTGCTTAGCACCTACTGTCACACACTGACACCAAAACCTGATTTAAGGAGTGCTGGGTGTCTGCAGCTGTCACTGAGCCAGAGTGGTTGCAGACACTCAGCACCCTGTAAATCAGATTTTCATGTCAGTATTTTATCTCAGTGTATTGGAAGGAGAGCTGTGATTTCTGCCTCCTCCTGCTGCAGGATACTGACTGTCTGCTGCTGGAGGGAAGTTTTGAGTGGTGGTGTGCTTTTTTTTTCAGGCTGGCAGTGGAGTCCTTCTGATCGACCGTCCTTTGCTGAGATCCATCAGGCCTTTGAAACAATGTTTCAGGAATCCAGCATATCCGATGGTAGGTCTGGGTCCCTGTTGGAGCAGTAATTCCAGGGGTGAGAAAAGGACTGGCTTAACTCTGGGCATCTTTAACTTTGCCTGTTATTCATAGCTTTGCAGTGAAACTCAGTCCTGTGTTACACTACCTGGGGTAAATGATGTAGAAAGCAGTTATCTGTTTAAATATGGGTATTTTTTTCTGGGCAAACATCTCATTTTAAAGGGCAAAATGGCTGAACAACTCCACAGAACCCCTGTTTTGAGTTGTTTTCTTTTCTTTTGTGCTCTTAATTCCAAACAGAGTGATAGTTTTTAATCTTCAGTTGATTGCAGTGATTGTTTTTCTTCTGTGCATTGCAGAGGTGGAGAAGGAATTGGGAAAGAAGGGCATGAGGAGTGTAGTGAGCAATTTCCTCCAGGCTCCAGAGTTGCCAACCAAAACACGAACATTGAGGAGAGCTGCTGAAAGCAAAGATGCCAACGAGGGCTTGGAGACTGCACATGCTCGAGGCCAGGGGGAATGTGGTAGGTTTTAATTAAAGTCATTATTCCTTCAGGAGATACAGGGGGAAACAAAATGCACATCTAGCTCCAGGCCCTCACGTAGGCAAGGCTGTGCCTAATAGCAGGTGCCATCTCTCCGTACCAGTGCGGTGTTTCTGGGTGACAGGCTGCTGAGTTTGCTGTCCTGGGTCCAGAACTCCTTTTATTAGTTTTTGCAAAGGTAGGTTGTTAATTCTGAAGCCAGATACACGCAGCAGCTGGGAGTGTGAATCCTTAACTGGCTGAGGGACTGGTGATCTCCCTGCTGTTGCTTAGAGAAGCCCTTGGAGTTCCTTTAACTTAATGGCTGTTGCCTGCAGCTCCCTAAAGACCAGAGCCTGAGCACAGAGCTCTCTGATCATATCCTCTTCCCATTCCCTGGCAGGAGCTATCATTGGGATCTCCCACTGCATCTGAGTGCTGGGTAATCTGCTGTGTTCAAGCCACTTTACACTACCACACTGCATAATTTAAAGCAGGGTGATAGCTCAGGTTTAGCAAGCCCCATAAGGGAGTTTTCTTCACTGTTCCATCCTACCCAGATTTATGCTTGCAGCATAGAAGAGTATTACTCTTGGCAGGCACCAAATATAATTTCAGCAAGGGACAAAGAGGTATTTACAGACTCTTCCATAAAATTAAACTTCCAATCAGTTTTTTCAGGTGCTTACCTTGCATTCCAAGGTAATAAAAGCAGTGGTAAAAGGCTGAATGAGTACAGGAGATTTGTATCTAGCTTTATATTTGAAAAACAAGAATATAAAATGAATTACAGTGGGTTTTTCCAGCTCCTGCTGAGGCTGCCTCTTCTGACCATTCATATGACTGACCTCTTTTGTGTAATGTCAGATTTACCCAGTGGTACATGTTTCAGTAACCAATACACATGTAGGCAGAAGGAGGGAAAAAGAGGGGATTTAAAATGTTGGAAAAAGAAAGTATCAGTGATTCACTATATAGGAAATATAATTGCCTATTATTACAAGCTTTTTGAAGTTAAAATAATTTCCTTTAAATACTTGTGAGCTTTGAGAAATTCAAGTACAGCAGGCATAATATGATTTTAACATTATGCTGGGAATCATTTCTTTACTGTGGAAGAATTTTTTTCACAATAAAGTTTTATTGCAGTTTCCCTTCCAATTGTCAATGTTTCCATAGCAAGTCCAGCAGCTGGAAGCTGATCCTCAATGCTAGCTGCTAGTTTTCTCTGGATTTCTGCACCTCTACTGTGTCTATACCCAGTAAGGCCATGGTCTGGCTCTTCTGGCTGTCCAGATCCCCCTGAGTCCTGTGGAAAAGGTGTAAATGCAGTGTTCCTGTGCAATCATGTTGTCCTCTCAAAGTACACAAACATTCTTTTTTCAAATTCTCTCCCCTCCACCAAAATCCATTCCTCAGCCAAAATCCTACCCGTAGCATGATGATCACCAATTTGTGACTAAGAAGCATCCTTCCTTATGACTCTGCTTCATCTCCCTTCTTGCTGCCTAGTCAAGCTGTAAATGTATATGCTGCCCTGCAGGCATTCCTCCTTTGGATTAGAATGCCATTGGAGTGCCTGGCCTGGGAACGAGCCCCTCTGTCAGTCAAACACAGAGACCTTCAGGAGTGTGTATGAATTTATTATAAACCGTTATTCATTTTGAAGTACGGCTTGTAAGTGGAGAGAGGGTCACCCCATCGCTTCCCTCTGCAGCAGCAATGCTGGAGGAGGCTGGCACTGCCCCTTTTCTCTGTTACTGTACAAAGCTGAGCATCTTCACAGTGGTACGACCTGAAGTGTCAGATCTTGATCTCGATTTCTGCTCATGAAACTGTTATTTCCATTCCCCACAAAGGATGACATCAGGAAAATGAACGAGGAGCCTGGGGATGGAGGTGGGTTACAGAGTTACCTTATTAATTCAGAGGGTCAGCGATTCAAAAGACAGCAATAGCACAGGGACTGAAGCAAAGGCCTCTTCCTATTTATCTTCTTCACAGTGTGAAGTTTAGACAAATCTCCAGATGTAGGAGGGGAATCTGAACACAAACATGTAGTGTTTGCATGTCGATCTTCCAGTCAGAAACCCACAGGGAAAGTAGTCTGGCAGCCACATCAGTAAAGAATGGATGCAGGATCATAGACCATGTTCAGTCCAGGATTGAGTGTGGCTGCACTTACTTAATTTCTGCTCCATAGCTGTGTCTGTTTAGAGAACCCACACCTTTTAGAGGTGCTGCACTGGTTTAATCCTGTAAGAAAATGGGTTATTCTGGTTCTTTGAGCAATGCTCAGAAAACTTACCTTTTCCCTTGCAGATCCTCTGGATCATGAACCTGCTGTTTCTCCCTTGCTCCCACGGAAGGAGAGGGTGGCCCTGGAGAGCAGTTTGAATGAAGATGAGCGGCTGCTTCCAAAAGACAAAAAGCACAACCTCTTCAGTGCCCTGATCAAGAAGAAGAAGAAAACTGCCCCTACTCCTCCGAAACGGAGCAGCTCCTTCAGGGAGATGGACGGACACTCGGAGCGCAGGGCAGGCGGGGAGGAGGAGTGCAGGGATACTGGAAATGGAGCTTTCATTGCCCCCCCTGCAGACTCAGCTGACCCCTCCAGGTTCCAGAGCCCAAGCAACGGGGCCGGTGTCACCAACGGGGTTGTGACTGGGAACTCTGGCTTCTTATCTCCCCACTTACGGAAGAAGTCCAGCACGATGAGCAGCAGCCGAGGGGTGGCTGGGGAGGAGGAGAGCAGTTCCAACTCTAGCAAGCGTTTTTTGAGGTCCTGCTCAGCCTCCTGCGTGCCCCATGGAGTGAAGGACACAGAGTGGAAATCCGTGACTCTGCCTCGGGATTTGCAGTCCACAGGACGCCAGTTTGATTCCTCCACATTCGGGGGGCACAAAAGTGAGAAGCCAGCCCTGCCTCGGAAGCGAGCCAACGAGGCCAAGGCTGACCTTGCTGTCAGGGGAACAGTGACCCCTCCTCCACGGCTGTTCAAGAAGAATGAAGAGGCCGTTGATGATGTGTTCAAAGATGCAGAGTCGAGCCCTGGTTCCAGCCCTCCCACCCTGACGCCAAAACTTGGCCGTAGGCAACCTGCTGCCCCTCCTTCCTCCAGTGGGCTCCACAAGGATGATGGAGTCAAATCCAGTGCCTTAGGTACCACTGTGATGATGGACCAAGGTTCTGCTGCTAAACCCAACTCTGCTGGGTTCATGGGGGCCAGCAAAGCTTCCTCTGAGGAGCCACGCCTGAGGAGGCTCAAGCAGACCTCAGAGCCGGCAGGGAAGGACAAAGGGAAATTATCAAAACTGAAACCAGCCCCTCCACTCCCACTGTCTTCATCCTCCATTGCTAAGCCTGGGAAGGTTTCTCACAGTCCCAGCCATGAAGCAGCAGCAGATGTGGTGTCTGGGCCAAAATCCAAACAGTTGACTCAGGCTGGAGAGGCTGCAGGCAGTGATGCTGTCAAGCCAAACCAGTCAGGGGAAGGTGTGAAAAAGCTGGGGATCCCCTCTGTACCAAAGCCACAGTCCTCTACAAAGCTGCTGCTGAGCACAGCAACCCCAGCTGCCTCTTGCTCATCCGTACCCTCTACCCCAGGGGGAGACCAGACGTCATCCACAGCCTTCATCCCCCTCATCTCCACCAGGGTCTCTCTGCGGAAGACCCGGCAGCCCCCAGAGAGGATTGCCAGTGGCACCATCACCAAAGGGGTGGTGTTGGAGAGCACTGAGGCTCTACGGCTGGCCATCAGCAAGAACTCTGAGCAAATGGCCAGCCACAGTGCCGTCCTGGAGGCTGGCAAGAACCTCTACACCTTCTGCGTGAGCTACGTGGACTCCATTCAGCAGATGAGGAACAAATTTGCCTTTCGGGAGGCCATCAACAAGCTGGAGAACAACCTACGGGAGCTTCAGATCTGCCCAGCCACCGCTGGCAGCGGCCCTGCGGCCACCCAGGACTTTAGCAAACTGCTCAGCTCGGTGAAAGAAATCAGCGACATTGTTCAAAGGTAGCAAGAAACCAGGCTGCAAGACAAACCAGTGGATCAATCAATCACAATGGGCCAAAGCCAGCTTTGTGGAGAGAGTAACGTGTGGACTGACAGAGGAGCAGGGCGTTCAGGTTAAGGCTGTGCCAAGGACACAGACTGTGAATGGATGCCCCAGCTCCAAAGGGCAGGGCTGTGTTCAGGAGGCACTTCCCACCCTCTGAGCTCAGCTTCCCTGTGTTTCCTATACTTCTAATCATCTTATCTGTGGAGTTCTTGCCTTGTGGACTACAAGTTTAAATGCTGATGTCACACCATGCCTTTGTATTAATATTTTATTGTTCTGGACAGACCATTTAGACTGAAGCCAGACTGGTGGACACTGAGATGCCATCCTCCTCAGGAGGACTTTGTACTGCATTTTTGTCCCCTCCCTCTGCCCCCCTGTATATGAGGATGAGTGTTTGGATAGCAATATACCCACTGCATTTCTTGGGAGACTTTGCCCAGCACATGGCCCTGGCCCAGCTCTGACATTTACCTGACACTAATGCAACAGATTTGGTGCTTGGGAGGGAAGGGGGAAAAATTATTAATGTAAGTTTTTTTTAATGACAGAATGCTACAAGTGATGATTGCTCAAATTCCTCCTCTGATTCCACCTGCTACCCCTCATGTCTGTGTTTTCAGTAGTTTCTCAGTGTCGTTGAGCTCCAGTGAATTGCTTGGGCTCACTCAGAGTGTTGGAGGCAGCACCTGCTGATGTCACAGCCCAGGAGCCTGTTTGTGGATCTCCCTCAGCAGCAGAGCAGGCCTGGAGAGTGTCTGGAGGAGGTTGTGCTGTGGCACTCTGGTGATGTCTGACACTAACTGGGCTGGGGATTGCAGATCTTGGGCAGCTGGGAGGGTGGCAGTGGGAAGAGATGGCTCAGGGTGAGTTCTGAGACACCACTGTGCCTCCAGCAGCTGTTCTAGCTGAGCCTGCACATCACAGTGGGGGAGAGCAGCTGTGTCTCCAGTTGAATTTCCAGCTTTTTGTTTTGTGAAGGGAGATGGAGCCTGGCCCCTGCCCTCCTGCAGAGCCCTGTGCTTTGGGGAGCTGTGGTGCCTGCCTTTTTGTGCCACTGGAACCCCCTTGGAGGAGCTCCAGTGCCAGTACTCTGGGGTTGAAAGCATGTCTGCCTTCATGCCAGCGTGGTTCCATCCAGCATCAAACAAGGATCTGTGGAGACTGCAGACACTTCTCTGGGGTGCATCTCCCAAGGAAACTGCCTCAACATGCTGACAGCAAGACTCCTGGGCTTCCTTGCCAAGGTCCTGTGACTTTCCCAATTAATGCTGGGAATTAACGGTGACTCGGGACAATAGTGAAAGAACAAGGTTTAGGGCTATTAACGGTGCAATTTAACTCCTCTTAACAGTTCCAAACATGACAAAAACACATTTTCCATTTTCTGTTCCCCTGTAACTTGTGACCCCTCTTGTGTATCTTAAACACTAATTGCCTTCAATTGTATTTTATGCTGTTCTCTTTGGAACTGTTTGTTTTGTATATGATTTCTAGTAGTTCACTCGTGTGTGTTCATGCCACTTCTCGCCCTCACAAACAGCCATGACTTAACACCTGACAAATGTTCAAAAGAAAGTACACACTTCTGCCACAGGCTGCCTTTAAAAATGTAAGAAAAAACCCAACCTTTGAATTGTCTCTTTCCTGGAGGTACTGTTTTTACTTTGATAACATATTGTGCCACTATATTATACATTTGTATCTTGTTATTACACACTTTTGTAGACTTGTCTTTTTTACAGTGTGTAAATAGCTCTGTCCTTCATCTCTGTGATACTTAAGGGGGTCATTTCCCCTTTAATTTAGTCCAGTGCAGATTGTTTCTGTACATGACTTTCAATTCTTCTCTCTTTCTCTATTTCCATTTTTTTTAATTTGTTTTTTATTCCAGTCTCTCTTGCGTAGTATATTTAAAAATAAATCAATGTTGAGGAAAACTTGTGTTTGTCTGTTAGTGAGACTTTTCCAGCCCAGCTGACTCCCCTTAGACTCTTCATCCAAAACCAGGGGTTCCCTCTTTGGGCGGTTCACTGTGACCCCTCAGCACAGTGGGATGGTCAGAGCCAGGCCAGCAGCCCCTTCCCATGTTCCTTTGATTTGGCTCTGAAAAGTCATGAGAGAAAAGAGATGCACAGAGTAAGACTGTGTCATCACCTCATCACATCATCTTCTGACTTTCTGACAGAGACTTTGCTGTTGTCTTGAAGGAGATTTGTATCAGAGATTTAACTTTTCTTCTGTTAATGGATTGTATTGTCATTCAGCTGCTGTTGTGTTTTCCTCCTCCTCTGCCATGAAATGACCCATGAGTTTCTCTCCTCATACAGTTCCCTCCCTCATTTCTGGTTGCCCATTCTTATGTTCTGTTTCCCTTCAGCCTTTCTAGTAAACCTTGAGGGAGGGATGTTTCCAGGTACTGAGCAGCCTCTAAAATGAGCCACTGCTTTGATTAATGAAGATGCTAAAGACCAAAAATAAAGGATGAGAAGGAAACAAGGAGAGGCAACAGTGTGTGGTGTGCCCTAGGTCCCACAGTTTCCCAATGATGTTTTAGGGTTATAATCCAGTTCTCTGCATTTCTAGTCCCCTCAATAAATGGTGAAATCTGTGGGTCCTGGCACTGGGATCTGCTCACTCCTGGGCTTGGGGGAACAAGGCTCATGGGAAACCTTGGCTTGCTGTGACATCAGCTACATTGGGCTGCTGCTGGTGAGGCTGAAGAAGATGGAGGAGAAGCAGGAGGATGCACTGGTGAATATAAACTAAATTAATGGCCTGCACTTGGCAAGGCACAGGTACAGCAAAGGGTCTGCAGTGAGCAGAGCTGCTGTGCTCTGGGAGTTCTGGGTGGGATTGTGACCAACACCTCGCAAAGGTCAGTGTCCAAACTTGAATATGGGGCATGGCTGTGGGCTGAGGGGAGATGGAGAAGCTTCACCTGCCCCTCAGTGCAGTCACTGCTGGTGATTTCCATCTCTGCTGGCTTAGGGACCCGTCTGTGGTGTCGTCTGTGGTGTCGTGGGAAGGCAGAGGCCGGTTGACCTGGCTGGGGAAAGCCCCCGATCTGAGGTGTTGGGAGTGAGAGAGAGGGGATTAAAGGCTAAATTTAGCTGAGTACAGTAGGAGTTGATTTAACAGATCGATGCATTTAACAGTTTGATTGCTCCAATTTTCAAGGCTATTGAGCTTGAAAGTGAGAGTGCTCTGGGGGAAAAATAGCTGTGTTTGTGGTTTTGTTTTGGTTTTCATGTCTTTGAAATTACAATGTTCCCTCTTTTAAGTTTTCCTTTAATGTCATCTTGCTTTTTGTTGAGAAGTTGCTTGTCATGAGATGTAAAATGTGGTCAGTGCTTTTTGCTCACTCTTTTTCTTACAAACCTAATGTTTTTATGGTCAGGCTGGTAGGCCAGTGGTATTTTCAGATGTGCCACTGCCTGCCCCCCAGGACGGTCAGGGACAGCTCACAGCCTCTCCCTTGGCTGACATTCATCCTTCCACAATTGAAAAGAGAGGAAAATACACCTCAGCACAGTGTCACCTCTGAGGAGAGGGTTCCTGTCAGCACCTGTGCATCTAAAAGGAGTCTGCCAGCAGTGTGGGACACGCTTCTTGTCTGAGGGTGAGACCTGGCCTGGGTGGGCTGCTGAGAATGATGTTCCTGGATCAATTCCTGGTCAGTCCTGATGCCTCGGCATTGCCAATGCCCCTAAAGCTGTGGGTGAGGGACAGCCCTCAGTCATTTCAGTGTTGAGGCTTGGCTCAGAACTGTCCTCTTGGCAGTGCTGCTAAGGTAGATCCAGCTCAGCAGAAAACTGACCTGCAATCCAGGCTGTGCTGAACATTTTCCCAGCAATCCCCGTTGAAGGTTCTGTGTTTGTCCTACCATCTATTCTGCTGGTAAAGGTCCCACCTGTGCTCCTGCAGCCTGCATGACCCAGTTATGATGCACAGAGTCTCTTCATGAGTCCCTGGGATACAATTAAACCGGGCTCTTCCTCTGCAGAGGATCCTTTGGGTTTCTGAGACTTGCTGCTCTTGTTGTGTGTGTTTGTAGTGCTGCGGGTCTGCCCAGGGTGGAGGAATGATGAGGGGCAGCCCATGGGAGTGGAGCAGGTGAGCAGAGGCCAGGGGAGGGCCAAGGGCAGGGAAGGTTAACGGGGTGTTTCATGGAGAGCCCCAGCAGTGATGGCAATGTCTGTGCTGCTCTCCACTGCCCGTATGCACAGGAATCCAGGGCCTGTTTGGTCCAGCTCCTGAGGACTAGGGGGTGGGTGAGTTCTGAGCTCTCCACCCCTCAAGGATTTTCGGAGTCTAGGTGTCCCCTTGGGAACTGCTCCCCACCAGGAGAGGAACTGGGAAGGGATGTAGCTTCCTGTGGGAGAGGTCGTGTCCAGTGTGGAGGGGTGGCCTTTCCAGCCCCACAGGGGTTGTTCTTGACATGTTCCCCTCTCCTTCCTCCCAGCCACACCCCCAGGCTCCAGGCAGTTATTTTCCATTCACCTTTACCTCCCCAGCATTACTCACCAAGGAGCAGTAATCAAGAGCCTGGAATGCTGCCTCTCCCCAGGCAGCCTGAGGTGTGCTCAGGGGCGTTTAGGGATGCCACGGCTCCTCACCTGCCCCATGTCACAGCCTGGCAGGAGCCCCTTTCCTGACAGAGGGTGAGGAGGCTGATGACATCACCCTGGTGGCACCAACCTCCCCATCAAGGAGCCCTGAGGTGTGGGGGCTGAGCCCAACTCTGTCCCACCTGCCAGGTAAGTGCTCCAATTTTCAGTGAGTTCTACAGAGGTTATTGCACATGAAATCAAAGCCTCGTTATGTGTGAGCCTTTATGAGGCTGCTCTGAGCCTTTTCTTCTCCCAGAATTGAGTGCAGGAGCTCAGGCATCCCCGCAGCCACAGCAGGTTTCCCTTTCCGCAGCAGTCAGTGCCAGTTTCCCCTGCAATGATCCATCACAGCAAAGCCGGGGATGTACCGGCCCTCACTAACCCTGAGTTACTCCGAAACTCTTCCCCCTTCCTCCCTTCCATCCCTCCCCCCGGCTCCAGCGCAGGGTAAAATTGATCAGTGCGTGTTTATTGATGGTTTCAACACTCAAAAGAAAGGGGTGGGGGGAAGTCGTTGCCATAGAAACATCGATGAAGCTCCGTCTCCGCTGTGTGATACGAGCGCGGCGCCTCAGTCCCGATCCAAACGGGGAGTCTGTGGTGGGGCGGGGGTTGAGAGGGACGGGGATGGGTTTGGGGGTGCCTGGGGTGGGGGTCTGCCTGGGCTCAGCCGCCCTGAGAGCCGTCGGCGGTCGCTGCTGTGCTCCCCGGTGGGAGATGGTCGGGGCTGCGGGGATGCAGGGGAAGGAGATGCCCTTCCTCATCTTCGCAGTCCTGGCGTGAGGGCCAAATCCTGGCACTGTCTGTATCCCTGCAAACCTGGAGTCCCCCCCGTTCTGCTCCCTCCCTGGATGAGCCTGCTCCTGTGCCCCCACTGCTCCCTGGCCCTGCTGCCCCACGCCTGTTTTCCCCTGGGTTCCTCCATTCAGCCTCAGTCACCGCTCCTGCTGCCAGAACGACTCAACGCAGCACTGCATTAAGTGGTCTGTCTGCTTGATGGATATTACAATGCACCTCTTGCAGCCTGATTTAGGTTTTTTTTTAAATCTTTTTACTCCCCCAACCAAGTCCTGCCACGGTCTCTGATTTTTGAGGGTGCAATTTAGCACTTGCAAATCATCTTCGGTCTCATTTTTGTGCCTGCAATGAAATATCAGCAGTGGCTCAGTGTGTAAGTTGCCGTTAGTGCCTGCAGCAGGTAGTTAGAGCTCTGATTGCTGGTACCTCTGGCAGGCACAGAGAAAACACTGGGATTGGCAGAGCTAAATCTGCCCAAAAGAGGGGAAGACAGTGGCTGGGCAGTGAGGCTCCCCCTATGCTGGCTTTTGGGGCTAATGGGTCCCAAAGCTGCACCGCTGGAGCACCAGTGACACTGAGCACCTCTCAGTGGTCCCAGTAGGTGCAGAAGTTCTTGTTTCAGTCCTGCACCCAAGTTCTGCAGTAGCTACAGCTAGGATTAGGTGGTGATGAGGCCAGGAAGGCAGCAGGAAGGGCCAGGCTGTCAGGCAGGAGCTGGGGTGGTGTGACGAGGACGTTGAAGGTCAGGCATCTCTGTCTCACCCTGGTGAGGACTCTGGGGGTCAGGGCATGAGCAGGGTGGTGGGACTGGTGGTGGCAGGGCAGGATTCTGTGCTCACACTAGGGGTTGCTAAGGACAAGATTTTCTCGAACCCCGCTGCTCTGCCCTGGTTTTGCAGGCAGGAGCTGCCTCGTGTAAGAGGCATCTTGACACTAAGCAGAATATGCTGCTGGAGGGACTTTTCCTTAATAGGCAGAAGAGGAGGAACTCAGTGGAGAGCTCTTAGGGCCCCTTTCCTCCCTGACAGCTGGCCCTGGACTACAGGCAGTCCCTGGGGACTATCAGCACCAGAACTATCCTGCTGTAGCCCTCTAGCCTTGCTGCCTGGCCCTGCTGGCCCTGCCTGTCCCGTTGTGTCCCCCCTGCTCTGCCTATGCCCATGTGCCATCCCTGCTCTCTGCCAGCACTGGGCACCCAGCATCAGCTCCTTTCCCTGTGCCCCAGCAAAAGCTGTGTGCGAGCAGGGAAGGGATTTGGTGATTTCTCCTTAAAACACCGACTTCTTTCATTCCATCGGTCGGGAACAAGGGCGGGAGATCTAGAGCAGAGCTGGGAGTGAAGCAAATGCAGCGTCCTCCTTCCCCAAGGCAACCCCAGAAGCAAAGGCCCCAAATACTCTTTTGTCCGAGCAAACCCAGGTGAGATAGAAGGGAAGGACGGGACGGGGTGACCCGCAGGAGGTGGGGAATCAAGTCCAAGCTTTCATCTCCCAAAGCGGAAGGTGAAGCCCCCTTTTTTCCTGTTGTAGCCGTTGAGCTCCTCTGCCAGGTTCCCCAGGGTTCCGCTGCGCTTCTCCCCTCCGATGGGCACCCCCAGCTCGGGGCCGCCCCGCCTGCCCGGCCGCTCCCCGGCCGTGCCGTACCCCCGCAGCTCCCGGGCGATGCTCAGCAGCGCATCCAGCTCCTCGCTTCTCCTCCGCTTCGCCCCTGCCCTCCAGCCGGGACCCCGGCCCTCCGCCGCCGTTTGCCAGCTGGGAGCGAGCAGAGCCCCCTCCCCGGGCTCTCCCGGCTGCCAGCGCTCGCCGGGAGGGAAACAGGCTCCCAGGCTCAGGAGGAAGAGGCAGGACAGAGAGTAGGGTGCTCTCATCTGGGGGAAGCACAGGAGGGGGAGGCAATGTCAGTGAAGCACCGAACATCCTTGGGCAGGGTGAGGCAGCAGCACGGGCTGCCTCCGGCAGTTCCCTATCCCTGCTGCAGCACCCCCGAACCAGCCCTGCAACTTCTGCCAGAACCCCCAAGCCCTCACTCCTCACTGCTCCTTCTGCAGCCTCCAAAGCAGCACCAGCAGCAGGGCGGGCTCTGAGCTCCCTCCCCCCCCCCCCCCCCCCCCGCCTCCTCGAGAGCCGCTGCCCTTCATCGGCAGCAGGTCGAGCTCACAAATTCCAGCCTGGCAGCCGCTCCGCCGGTTCTCTGGGCTGTGCTGAGGAGGGGACTGGGAGCCGGGCAGGGCCATGGGCTCAGGAGCTGCCCGCTCCTCTTGGAGGCATCGCCCTGATCGTCCCCACTGTACTGCCCGCTGTGCCTGGGTGACACAGGGGCAGAGGAGGGTGCTCGGCCTCCCTGTGCTTTACACGGGGCTCGGAGCTGCCCGGGCAGAGGAGTCTGAGCAGAGAAGGGAGTGAAGCCCTGAGCCTCATGCGGTGCCACAGGCAGTGGGTGACCTTCAGCAGGGGCAGGGCTGTTCTGCCTCCTTTTCTCCTCCCACAAAGGCTCAGAAAGAGGAAACGGACTGTATTATTATTATTATTATTATTATTATTATTATTATTATTATTATTATTATTACTACTACTACTATCTGGAGATATTGCCTGAAAGCTGCTGGAGGTGCTGGGGGCCAGACTGTCTGCTCCGTGCTTGCCTAAGGGGGCTGTTTCTCACTCCTGCACCAGACCCAGGGGAACTCAGCCTGCCCTTCCCAACACCCCTTAGCCCTGAAGCTTCACTCAGGGCTTCACCCCTACCTTCTTGTCACCTTGCCTCTGTTCTACTCCCTCTTTGCACCCCATTGCCTGTCACGGAGCCAAATTGCTGAGGCCCCTCCTGGGGTCTGGTGGTGCTGGTGGGTCTCCAGGTGCTTCCCACCAGCCTCTGACTCCTCCCTGGCTGTGCTGCCCATCGAGGCAGGGATGTAAAGCAGAGACAGACAGACAGAGAGACAGATATCAGTCACTTACCTCTGCACCTCGGTGCTGCCACCGCTGGCTCCTCTGTGTCCACCCTGTGTCCAGATGAGCGGCCAGCCCGCCTTGGGCCATTAAATAGCCACGAGCACTAATTGCAATGTCACCCCTCAGACGTGTGGCCACAGAGAGAGGAGGGTGGGATCCTCGGGGAGGGAGCTGAAGGGGGGGATGGAGGGGAAAGGGGTTGGTAGAGCTGCCACAATGGGAACACAGCAGCACCACTCATTAACGCACCGCCCTCATTTGCTGCCTCATTTGGAGGAGCAGCTGGGAGCTGGCCCTGTGTCCCTCGCAGTTGTCAGGGATGCTCAGGGTCTCCTTATCTGGGGGCCCAAGTGTTTGCTCCTCATCTGGCTGGTGTGTCCTTGTGTGCAGCGGTTGGGGGTCCCACACCTTTGTGGGCACAGGCACCACTGGGGACCCCTGCACCCCCAAACCCACCCAGTGCCTGGCCCCACATGGACATGCCCAAGTGTTCCTACCCTCCCTGGTCAACACACACAGCCACCAGTGTTGGAACATGGTCCCCATGGCACCCTGCTGTTCCCTCCAGGTCTGTCCTGGGCTGTGGCAGTGGAATGGGAAGTGGGCAGTGGGGAGGGACTGGGGGCATCGCTCGGTGCTCTGTCCCTCAGAGCAGGAACCATTGGTCCCCTTGGCACAGACACCTGCCACCCTCCCACTCCAGCCCCAGGGTCACCCCAATGTCCTGCAGGGCCTTGGTTTGGGCTGGAGCCCTGAGAAGCCTCCTCAGCCCCCTGGGAAGCCTCCTTACCCCCCCTCAATGCCTCCTCAGCCCCCTGGGTCTCCCCAGCTCTTGTTTTGCAGAGGGGTTTCAGTGTGGTGGGCAAATCCCCAAGGATGCCATGCCACGAGCCATCTCCCAGCACAGTGAGGAGCTGCAGTGATTCAGTGTCACTCTCTCTGATGTCACCACAGCAGGTCCCTGAGGCCCTGTCCCCATGCTGTGCCCAGCTGTCACACGGTGGGTAACGATGAGATCCTTTTATTAAGGAGTTTAGAAAGTCCACATGTACAGCATTGGACACACTCACACACAACCTAGACTTCACAGCACTGCTACACACCACGGCCTGGCCCAGGGCTTCTCTGGGAAGGTTCATGGCCACATCCCAGACCCATGGTCACCCCTGCCCACCCCCTTCAAGGGAGGTGTCACCACGGATGGGTTTAACCTAATCCGGGGCCATGGAGCAATGCATGAGCTCTTGGGAATAATCCTGGGAAATCCTGCATCTTGGCATGGATTAAATACCTCTCGTGCAAGTCAAAACAAAGTCTCTGGGGGGGTCCTGGGTGACACAGGCAGTTACACAAGGGTGTGCTACCAACAAACCAATGTACAACATTCCCTCCCTGGCACAGCAGAACACCAGGGGAGGGGTCTGGGGAGGAATGAGCCTTCCCATCCAGCACATGGTTCCATGTGCATTCTTGCCCAAAGCATCAGAAAACCCAGCTACAGCTACTCCACTGAAATAACTGATCCAAAAGTAAAGATGGGTGCAGGCAGGACCCTTTCCAGAAAGGTCCAGTGGAATACAGGAAGCTCCTTGGAAGCTGTCAGGGCTCCTGCTGTTGTGCTGAGAAATGCCATTGCTGAGTTTCTCCCTGTTCCCATTGTTCCAGAAAGCCAGTCTGACCAGCTGCTCTGGGCATGGATGGAGTGTGTAGAGCTGAGTGCCCTTCACTCAGAGCTCATCCTCACCCGAGGCCTCTGAAGGATCTCTCTGGCAGAGTAAAAAGCTGTGGTGATCCCAATGCATCATCATTTGTCCATTTCTCTGTCAGGGCAGACAGACAGGGACTCACCTAGTAGGTGAGAGAGCTTGTCCAACACAAGATCCAAGGTGGGGAAGGCTTAAAAAAAAGAAGAATCACAGAGGGAAGTACCAACCTGGTTCAGTTGGGAAGCTGAGCCTTTGTTCTCCCTGTGCTTTAAGCTCCCCTGAAAATGAAGACAGGGGGAGTTTTCCTTCCCTCCTTAGTCCATCCGTCTGTCTGACAGTGTTTCTTGGGGCCAGGGCTCTGCTGTAGCACAGGCAGAAAATGATGTAAAGGGTGGCAGGGTTGTGTCTGTCCCCTCCCCTCCCAGTCCAGAGTCTGCTCACATTTGGTTCTCAGTTTTTTTCTTGGACAAAATCCCCCATTTGAGTCCTTGCAGGGAGCCAGCAGGAGACATCAGTCCCACACACTGTGGCAGCTCCTGCTTGGGCCAGATGGTGCTGCTGCCCCCTTATCAGGGCCCTGCAGATGCTAAGCCCCACTCGGGGCTTCTTTTTTGCAAACCCTTAACGGGATTTGAGGAAATGAAAGGCTTTGGATATCTGCAGGTGCCAAGCCAGTGCCGCAGCTCAGCCGGGGTGGGAATGAATGCGGGTGCCCAGGCCAGCAGTGAGCAGAGGGGGCTCACTGGGAGATGTGGCTGAGCTGCCCAAAGGGTTTGGGGAAAGGTCACAGATTTTGGATAGCCAAAGTCCCGTGTGAATCCGAGTGGGTCTGGCTGGGAGGGAGGAGCTGTGAAATGCAGGCAGAGCTGTGCTGGGAAGTGAACCTTCCTCGCCTCCTCCTCTTCCTTGTTGTGCTCCCTATTTCCCCAGCCCTGCCAAAACAGCTCCGTGCTTGGTTCTGGGTGCGCGTCCTTGCAGCACTGTTCTGGCTCACTTTGGGATGTCCTAACCTGCTGGGTAGCTCCAGGAGTCAGGACAGGGACAACAGGGACTAAGGAGCTGGTGTTTGTCCCTCCCCAGCTGCATTGCTCTATCAGGAGCAGAGGAGAGTGTTCTGCAGTCCGGAGAAGGAATTGCTGACACGGTCAGGCTGACCTAGCTGAGCCCTCCCCATCACCAGTAGCACCATGGGGGGAGCTGGAGCTGTGGAGCAGCAGCCTCATCCCAGACCTGGGGATTTGGGGGATCTGGGGTTCTCCATGGCAAGTGTCACCAGTCCCTTGCCAGCTTGGCAAGTCCACTGCTAGGTGCCAGTGCCCAGAGCAGAGGTGACCAGAGGTGCTCAGCCTGGCCGGGCTGCTCCATCCCTCCCACCCTCCCTCCTTCCTTCCCTCCAGGCAGCCCCTTTTCCCTCCTTGTGAGACCCTGCTGGCTACCTCTGCTCAAATATCTGCATGCTCTTTGCCCCAGCCATGAGCACAGGCTGTGGGTCACACTCTGGCCAGGACGTGTTCTGGCTGCAGGGGAGCCGCGGCAGTGGGAAGCAAAGGTCTGGCAAGGTCTGTGAGTGCCCAGGAGCCAAAGTCACCCTCACTGGCAGCCGGTGCTCCCCAGGGGCCCCTCAGAGGTGGGCAAGCCCTCAGAGAGGATGGGGAGGATGGCAGCTGAGGGAATGGGTCTGCAGGGTGGTGGGGAGGGGCAGGGGACTGGGCACGGTGTGGGGTGGGGCTCATGCCATCAGCTAATTCTCCTCCCGGACGGGACGGATCTTCATCTCGGTGAACTTGAGGGAATACTGCCAGCCGGTCCAGGAGGACCACTCGATGCCGTCGGCGTAGGAGCTGTGGTGGCCCCGGAGATACTGCCCGTTGAGGTTGGAGGTGTGGCAGTTGCGGTACCACCAGGCGCCATGGTAGAAGGCGGCGCAGTTGTTCTCCGAGTGGTCGTTGTCCAGGTCCTTGGTGGTGAACTTCATCCCGTTGTGCTTCAGGAAGGAGTCACCTGTCTCAGGGGAAAGGAGTCTTGGTGGGCACTTCTTGCCCTTGGGCCAAGTCCTTGCCCCGTGGGGCTCCCCTGGGCACCCCAGTGAGGCTCCTACAATGGGGCTCCTCCAGCAGATGCCCAACCTCACCCCTTCCTCCAGCTCCTTGAGGCCTCAGGGATGCAGCTGGTGCTGCTGCTAGAGGACACTGGAACAGCCCAGCAAGGGAGTCTGGTGGCTTGGGCTCCCCCTGCCCATGGGCCCAGGTGTGTCCCCCGCATCCTGCTGCCCTACCTGCTGTCCCTGAGTAGTCAGCGATGGTGATGGGGTACCCATCCTCCTCGGGGTCCACAGAGAACAGCCCCACCCCAAAGCTGCCGTAGTGGGCGAAGGCGGTGCCGTTGTCAAAGTCCTCCAGGTCGATGCGGAGCTCGTAGCTGCCCTGCACCGTCAGCAGGTGGATCCTCTTCAGCCCTGAGGGAAAGGGGTGAGTGTGAGGATGGGGTGTTCAGGGGTCCAGCCCCTCCCTGCCTGCCCAGCCCATCACTCCCAGGACTTGGGTGCTGTCTCAGTGTCTCCTCCACCGCAAAGGAAATCCCACACCGCCCCAGGGGAGTGCAGGCTTTCTCAGCCTGCCCAGGATGGAACCCCACACACCTAACCAGTGCTCCCCTGTCAGCTTCCCAAAGCCGTCCCGGTAAGCTTCCCAGCCACGGAAAAAGTTCACGGAGCCGTCCTCCCGCCGCTGAAACACCTAAGGAGACATAAAGGGCATCAGTTATGGGGCTGCTCCCAGCCTGCGTGCCCCAGGCAGCCCCTCTGCTCCCCACCTCTCCCTGCCACTGCCTAATTAGACATCGGCACGAATTAAACCCTGTCGGCTCAGGGATGACACAGGGATGCTGAGGGGAGGTCCTCGGGGAAATGCTGGATCATCGCCTGCCGGCTCCTAGGGGTGGGTAAGTCCGTTCAGATAAAACCCTTCACAGGATCGTCTGCCTGGAAATGTGAGCAGAGCTGAAACCTGAAGCTCCTTGGGAAGTGGTCGGGTGTCCCTGGAACAGTGGACACCCTGCAGCTGCCTCCAAACAGCCGGGCTCTGCTGCTGCACATGGAGCAGAGACATGGATGGCATGACCCGAGCTCTGTCCTGCAGCACGGGCTGCCCAGGTCACTGTCAGCTCTCCTGCCAACAATGGGTGCTCAGAACTGCGTAAAAACTCAGCTGCTGGTTTCTTCCTCCTGGATCTCCTTGCTCTCCTGGGCAACCACCCCATCATAGAGTGTCATCTCTGTGAGAGACTCATTAGACTCCCAGAGAAATTAACTGTGGGGCACTGACTGCCCTGAGTCCTGCAGAGCCCCTAGATCCCAGCCAGATCCCAGGGCTCAATGCAGCTTTTTTACTTGGAGCCTTTCCCTTTTCCTCTCCCATCTGCTCATCGGTGCATGTGCCCTGTGTGTGTTCATCCCCTTTTATCCATAGTTTTGAGTTTGATTTATTGACAGCGATCCAGAAAATGCTGCTTCATGCCTGACAATTTGAACTTAATTAAGCCTCTAGCCCTGGATTAATTGCATTAAAGTTGGCTGAGCAAACCTGCCCCACTCCCACTGAGCTCCATGCTCCCAAGACCGTGATGGGGACAGCTGGGGCACTTGGTAATTTAGGCAGAACCCTCCCAGGCTCTGGCAGCCCAGGGGCCAGTGGACCCCATCTTCAGAGCTGGGCTGGGTTGCTGAGCTGAGCTTCCAGCATCCCAGGATTGAGGAATGTGGATAAGCCTTGAAGTCAGCTGGGAAGCCACCATGCTTTGCTCCCCTTGGCTGCTTCTGCCCACCTGCACAGAGTTTCATCCTGACATGTGCAGCAGAACCATCTTGTGAACCTCTCCCTGGTTTGCCTTTCCCCAGACGGGCATTTTTGGGGCTGTGTGTGCTGGCTAAGGCTCCAGCACACTCCTGGGCATGGCACAGCTCTGATCCTGCTGTACTTACCTTCTAGAATTAGAGCCTTAATTTTTATCCCCGCGTTGAGCACTTGAGAAGCTGTGGTTAAGCCCATTTAAAGGGGCTTTCTTCAGGCTTGCTGGGAAAGGGGGACAGTGTGGCTGGACAGGGGCCTGAAGCTGATTTTCCCCAGCCAACATGGGCTCCATCACTGGTGCCCAGGGAAGGCAGCGGATAGAGCACCAGGGCTCCCTCTTAATCGGCTTTGACCCACGGCTGTAAATAGGCCAATTGCCTGAGTGGTGCCCAGGGGAGCATGTGGGACAGGGCTCCACTGCCTGAGCCTTGACACAGCCCAGGAATCACCCCAGGGGAAGCCTTCAATGCCCCACTGCCTACCAGGCTCAGCCCCAAGGGGCTGGAAACCAGGTTGGTTGCTGGTGAGTGCTAGAGGTCCTGTGTCCTCCTGAGTCTCTTGCTCCATCCTCATCATCTCTCATGCGCAGTCCCTTCTGTGCCTCTTTTGTGCACCCACCACATGCAGGCAGGGCTGTGGGAGCCTCCTGATCCCCCTCTGTGAGTGCTGGCTGCACCAGTGACCTGCAGGCTCATCGTGCTCCCAGCCCTGCCTCGCTGCTCTTTTCCTCCTCATCAAATATGCATCACCCCCTCTTAAGCAAAAAGGATTTCCCTCCCTTCTTTAAAGGCAAGGCTGAAATATTTATCTCCCTCATTCTCTGCCTCCCCTAGTTGCCCTTGTGGGGCAGGGACAGGCTCCTGGCAAAGCCACAAACCCAGAAAAATGGGTTAAAAGCAGAGAAAAGTGGGAGCACCAACCTGTGCCTGCCATGGCACTGGCAGCTTCCTCTCCCTCAGCTCCACCAAACTCCTGGTGGGCTTGAAATTCCCCGGTCTGGGGACATGCTCAGCCAACACTTCTCCACCGAAACTGGTCCAGTTTTGGCAGCCATGGCACAGACCCCTCAGCCCTGTTCCCAAGGTGTCCTCTGAGCCCTGTCACAGCCATCTTTGGGCTCAGCCAGGGTGAAAACTGAGCAGTGCAGAGCCAGTCTCCAGGAAGTGCCAATCCTATGGGACAGACTTTGAACACCATGGCAGCACTGCCCATCCCAGGAACTGCTCCTGCCTGGCTCTGCCAGCAGAATTGAATCGTCCCCATTTGTGCTGGCACATAAACCACAAACCACATGGGAACCAGCCCGTGTTTCTCCAGGCTTCTCTCACCCTCTGCCTGTGGTTCACCGCAGCCCAGTGTCAATGCACCAGTGTCTGCTCAGCCCCCAGTCCTCTCCAGGTCCCCTCCAGTGGGGGATGGCCAGGCTGGTGAAGCTGTCCCCACCAGTCCCTTACAGCAGGTAAGCTGGAAGCTGTCACTTATTGTTACCACAGCCCTCGTCCTGCTGGCACAGCCTTTTCTCCTGCATTCTTTGGCTTTTCCACCATTTCCCAATAAATGCTGTGCATGGAAATGATGCTGAGGCACACAAAGCACTGTTGCTTATGGAAATGAGATGTTGACCCCAGGGGATTTTGCCCCAGACAAGAATGGAGGCTCAGGGGCACTGGCAGGAGCGTGGGGCATTTTCAGATATTCTGAAGACAACATCATATGAAAAGGCAACTTTTTGAGCCCTCCTGGGATGCTGAGCCTCCCTTGACCTCTATCACCCCATTATTACTTTAAGAAAGTGCCAGAGGGAAGTGTCAAGGGGGGAGCTGGGGTGGGCAGTCACAGGACAGTCACTGCAGTCACAGTCACTGCTGGGCACAGGATATGGATGCTCCCATCAGCACTGGTGGGCACTGACCCAGATCCACAAACAAACGTGGCCCTGCTTCTGATGGGCAGGACCGAGGGGGGACAAAGCAGCCGTGCCTTGCTCAGCCTTCCTGAGGATGGGGACAGGGAGCAAGCAGGACCCTGTCTCTGGATCATGCTATGGGGACAGTGAGGTCCTGAGCCATTCCCCCTGCCCCGGTCCCCATGGCCTCTGAGCTGTCCAGGCAGGCTAAAGCTGAGCTCAGCAGCTCCCGAGTCAAAATTGATTCAGCTGCTGCCATCGCTTCCACCCACCCACATGCAAATAAGCCCAAATGTCAGGAGTAATCGCTCTGGGGAGGAGGAAAGAAGGGAAGGGAAGGGAAGGGAAGGGAAGGGAAGGGAAGGGAAGGGAAGGGAAGGGAAGGGAAGGGAAGGGAAGGGAAGGGAAGGGAAGGGAAGGGAAGGGAAGGGAAGGGAAGGGAAATTTCCCAGGCTCTACACTATGGTACCCAGCTGTACCATGGCTTAACCTGGAGCCTGGATCAGCCAGTGCCCCACACCCCCAGCCCCTGGGAAATGGCCGAGACAATCCTGGCACCCAAGGGACTGGAGGCGCGTTTGAGATTCTCTATTGCACAGCAGCCCCAAGAAACAGGAGCCTGGGGTGTGCACCCTCAGCACAGCTCTGGCTGCCTCTGGACCTCTGGGATCCAGCACCTGGTTTGGCTCCTGGCCCCATCAAGGCAGGGCAGAGCCGAGGTGTCTGTGCCACTCCACTCCCAGACCCTCCCGGTGCTGCCGGGCTTAGAATCACTCTCTGTGCCCCCTCCCCAGCCCAGCCCGAGCCCTCCCGCCTGCAGCAGCTTTAAATAAGCCTCTGAGTGTTTCGCTAATCACCTTGGGCTGCTCTTCAGGCTTGGCTGGGGCTGGTGGAGGCTGTGCAGACTGTGCACAGGGTTTGCAAGGACCCTCCGCATCCTGAGGAGCCAGAAGAGTCCCCTCTCCCTTCTGTAAGGGGAGCTGAGGTGCTCAGGATGTGCTGTGCCTCAGTTTCCCCACTGGAGCTGCTGGTACCACCCACACACCACAGGTTCCTCCTGCCCAGGGTGGTCGAAGGCTCATCAGCCCCTGAGGGCAGGGGGGCTAAGCTCCCTCCTGGCCCTGATCAAAGCTGCTTAGGGGAATCAGATCGTGGGGATTTGTTTCCTAGAGCACCCAGCTGGAGGGGTGCTGGCCAGCTCAGCTCACCCAGGGTGTCCTCCCTCCACCTCCTGGGACCCCCTCTCTGTCCTACTGGCACACCAAGAGTGGCCTCCAGGATAGGGGGAGCTGCTGGCACCCGAGGGTCCCTGGGGCAATGGGGGGCTGCAGGCTGGGGGCTGGCAGGGCCGTGTCCCCCCATCCCCCTGCTCCCTGCCCCCATCACTGTGAGCACGGGGCCATCGTAGCTGCCGTGGCAAAGTGAATTGGACAGGGAGTGAATCAGCACAGCATCCGAGCTGCCCCAGGCTCCCCGGCCCCAGATGAGGCTATATGTGCTGGGTTTGGGGTCTGCCCTGAGCCCCAGCACTGCCCCACTGGGTGCAGGAGGTAAAGCACAGCCCCATGGAACAGCCACAGCCACACTGTGCCCCAACCATATGATGAGAAGGACCAATTCCAGTGGTGGCATCCAACTCCCTGCCTGAAACCCCTCTCCAGCTCCAGCCAAGCTCCCCAGTCCAGGGCAGGCACTGGGCTCCAGCTCAGGGGTCTGACTGGCACCACTGGGAAGCTCTGGGTGCACAGCCAAGCCCCCTTGACATTTATTGCCCATCCTGATGACACATCTAAGTGTCCAAAGTGACATCTCCCACCCCCAGCCCTCGGCACGGGGCCAGCCCTGGCCAGAGGTGGAATCACCCAGTGTCCCCAGCGTGGTGGCAGCTCACCGTCCAGCCTCCCCCGTCCGTGGTCATGTCACAGTAGACCTGGAAGCCGTCAGGGTAGTGTGTAGGGAAGATGGAGTAAATCCCATCTTCTTGCTGTCCACTTGCATAGATGTCAAAGCAGTCTCGGGGCCGGGAGCCTGCAGGGTGGCATTGGGATGGGGTGGGACGAAGGGAAAACTGGTTAATTAATAAACTAATTTAATGTCTTGCTATTTATTCCAGGCTCCAAACTTTGCTTCCAGCTCTAGTTGCCAACTTGGTGCTGCTTTGCTCTTTCCCTCCCTTCTCCTCCAATGCTCAGGGTGAGCAGTGCCAAAGGGGATGCCACCACCATGGGGACTCCCCAGCAGCTGGTAGGAACTGACCTCTTGTCCCTGTGTGATGGCAAGGACAAGCTGGAGCCCAGATGGGGACACGGGAGGCTGTGGGCACATGCTCCCAGCTCCAGGACAGACTTACTCAGCTGCATCTCAACCCAGCACTGAGGAATGTGACTGTTTGTGCCGAGCCTGTGCAGGGCCACCCTCTGCACCCGATGGAGGTGAATGCTCTGCCCATATCCCTGCTATACTCTGTGGGGAGCAGACGGGTTTACAGGGGTGTGAAGGGGCTTTGGGGCTGGTTTATGGATGGTAAGAATTCCCCCTTCTAGGACACACCTTTCCACCTCCCTCCTTCTCCACCTCCTTTCCAGACCGTGCACTGTATTAAATCTGGTTTGCCCCACCCTGAGTGGTTTTCTCCCTGCCACGATCAGCCTCAGGCACATCCCTCTCCCCAGGGACTGCCAGGGATGCAGGCTCACCGTTGGAGCAGCCCCGGGGCCGCGCTCCCCTGGCCGGGGCTCGCTGCAGGTCAGCCTTGAGGCGGGGCCGGGCCCCGCCGCGCTCCTTCTGCAGCGTGTCCAGGACGTCACTGACAGAGCTCACCAGCCGAGCCATGTTGGTCTGGCTCTCCGAGAGCAGCTGTGGGTGCAGGACACACGGGGGGACACGGAATTGTGGTTAAATTGTTAAATCCCTTCCCCATCCCAGCCCCTTGACCACTCTACCTGCTCCCACTGCTCAGCAATGCCAGGGTATGGGCGGGTGGGGACATAAATCCACAGCAGATCCCATAAAACATCTCTGTTGCTTTTTGGCAGGGGTCAGGGTCCAGATAAGCACCTCTTGCCACCAGAGAGCAGAAATCCCCAAACCTGGGTGCGTTGGTGCTGCCACCCCATGGGATAAAGGGCACCTCTGGGCAGAGCACGGGATGACGGAGGCGGCAGGAATAGCCGTGTCCTGAGGCAGCCGCCAGCTCTTCATCGTTCCCCGAGGTGACCCAGGCTGGGGCAGTGACACAGGGTGGCCGTGGCAGAGCAGCAGGATGGGGAGAAAAGTGAAGCAGCAAGAAACAAGCAGCTCTGGGCAGGGGAAGTTGAGTACCAGGAGGGTCAGGCATGGAGCATCCAGCCATGCCCTGGATCTTGCTATGACACCTGGTAGATCCCTGGAATACTCAGGTAAGCATTTCAACACAGCTTATTGGCTGGGAAATTTTGGGGACTGTAAAAAGGGGGAGGCTGATTGCTGCATGAACTGCCCGTGAGAAGGCTCAGTGTTGTGCTTGGCTCTGACTGGAGCTCCTAAACTGGAGCTGGGACACCCACAATATGGGAGGCTGCACACCTGCCTCTCTGGCACTGGGGCAGTTTGATAGGGAGACACTTCCCAACTTCCAATTCCGAAGCACTTGCCTTCAACCTCAGCTCCTTCTCCTGGTAGCTGTGGTCATGAGCTGCAAGCAGCCATGCCCCTAGGGACATTGGGACAGCGAGTTCCATCCCCAGGGAGTCCTGCCTGGCCCTGCCAGCCCCGGCTCACCTGGATGAGCCTGCCCTGCTCTCCCTGCAGGGCGCTGAGCTCCTGCCCCATGGCGCTGTGCTCCTTCTTGAGGCCATCACAGTCGGCGCGCAGCTGCACGGCGTGGGTCAGCAGCTTGGCCACCTCATCTGCAACTGTGACCAGCAGGGCCTTCTGCTGGCTCTTGGTGGCCTTGGCCTCGGCGTCGTGGTCGGTGATGGTGCGCAGCAGCGAGGTCTGCAGCCCCTCCACGCGGCCCAGGGCCCCAGCGGCACTGGGGCAGTTGGGGTCAATGAAGATGTTGATGCGGGAGCTGTCGGCTTTCTCGATGGTCACCAGCGCGTTGGCCTCCTCGGGGTTGGTGCTGATGACTGGGGGAGACTCGGTGACGGGCGTGTGGTAGTGGTTCATGAAGAGGATGGCCCCCGTGACTGTCACCGCCAGGAGGACGGCCACTGAGAGCAGGACGGTGCACAGGATGTACCCACAGCTCATCCTCTGCAGGCAGAGGCACAGACACACTGTCAGTGCCCCCCTGGACAGCCCCATCCTGCGCCCCTTTGTCCCAGAGGTAGGCTCAAACCTACATGGGCTTTGGGGGTTTGGCAATGACATTGGCCACGGTGGTGGGTGGTGGCAGTGGAGGGAGGGTGGGGACCCCAGGGAGCCCCGTGGTTGTGCCAGAGACATGGAGGCCATGGGCAAACAGTGAGTGAGCAGAGCAGCTGAACCCGCCTGGGAGCAGGGTATGAAATAATAACGAGAGCGAAGGCACGGCAGCCGCCGGCTCCTGCTGGCATCTTTTATTTACGGTGGTGATCCTCGGCTGGAGCAGCCCTGGCTCCCTGGGAGATGCCTGTGGGGCTCCCCGCTGCACAAATATGGGGAGAAAAAGGGAAAACACCTCGTGTCCCTCACAGCAGGGACCTCAGGGAGGGCAACAAGGGGAGCTGTGGGTCGGTGCTGAGGTCACATTGCGCTGAGTATTGTGGGGACCTGCTCTGCACAGGGCATCTCCCAGCTATGCCAGGCAATATCTCCATCCCCCCTGTCACCTTGCCTGCGGGAGGAGGCAGAGCTGCTCCCAAAGCCTCTGGATCAGTCCCAGAGGCTCCCAGCAAGAGAGAGTTGCTGTGGGAAAGGTCTCTGACCCACCCCATCCCCTCTGGCAGCTCTGCTGCTCTTCAGACCCATCGGCTCAGCCCATGGCACCTGCTCCATGCCCACTAAGAGCCTTTTCTCCCTGCAAAGCCTGGAGTGCCAGCATAGTCAGTGCAGAGCAAGTGAGCTGCCACCCGATCCCATCAGCTCCCGGTCGTGCTCCACCTGCCCTCCTCGTTACACCTGCAGGAAAGAGGCTGTGATTTTCCCCTGACCCTGGCCGCGGCTGTCACAAGGAATTGCAGGGCTGGCAGCAAACTGCAGATTCAGAGAGACAAAGACTACTTTCCCCAGAAACGAGGGGAAAATTGCTGCATCTGCAAAGATTTCCTAGGCCCTGTCCCCTCCTGTGCACATCTATCTGGAGTGACACCTTCCTTCAAGCACCCTTCATTTCATTCCCGCTCACGCAACCATTTGCATTAAGGTGACCCCAGCTGCAGCGAGGCTGGCCGGGGGACCAAGGATGCCCCATCAGCCCCAGGGAATGCTCTGAGTCTCTCCCCCTCCCCATGGAGTGAGGCTGCAGATGCAAACAGCACTGGACTGAATGGGAAGCCACCTGCAGGGACCTGTGTGAGGAGACGGCCCCAGGCTCAGGCCCTCAGTGCACGTTAAAAGGAGATGTCAAAGGCAATAAGGGAAACTCTGGGCAAGCAGGGGGTTGAGGAGTTTGTCTGGTGTGTGTAGACACTGAGCCCTGGCTTGGGGGCACAGGGGACACCCAGGAGCAGCAGGATGGTGACAGACAGAGGTGGGAGACGCCCATTGCTCAGATTCTTATGTGGGTACCCAGGACCTGTGCTCAGCTGGGCCCCTCAGCACCCTGCAAGCACAGAAGCGGCAGGAGGGGTGGCTGCTGACCAAAGGCCAGGTTTGGGATCTACAGGATGAGCAGGGACTCTGTCCCTGTAGTTGTCCTGGCTGTGACAGCACCCTCATCTCCAGGACTTTGTGCCCTTCTATCCTGCTGCTGCTGCTCCTCACAATGCTGACATGCCCAGCTCGAGGGGCACATGGAGGAGCTTTAAAGGCCCAGGGTGCCCTCTGAGCATTAAGAGCTCCCAGAACAGAGCCATGAATGGATGGTGCTCCCCTTCCCACGGCCACACAAATCCCAACTGGGCTGTAACACTCCAAAATCTCGCGGCTCTACCTGGCTGTACCACCACATTGGGAGCTATATCCAGCTGTTTTCCAGCTTTCAAGCCCCAAAATCACTGCCCTCCCACCAGCAATGGGAATGGGGGCCAATCCCCTTCCAAAATTATCCCCTTTGCTTGTGACTGCAAGATCCTGAGTGGTGGCAGCTTCATGAGTCCCACGGCATTTTGCTGGCAGGTTGTGTTACCTGGCAACCTGCAGTGGGGAGAGGAGGGAAACTCAGCCAGTGGCACCAACTGCACTCCAAATTGGGTTGGGGGTCCCCTTAAGCCCATCCAGCAAAGCAACACTGCAGCAGCATGCCCAGCTGCTGGCATGGCACCCTGCAGACACCCCCTGCAACACACTCCTGCCTCACCATGACCACGGCTCTCATGATCCCTGGGGCTCCTGCTGTCTGTTCCATGCCCTCAAGCTCATGGAATTCTTGTCAAGACTTTTGGACAGCTGTAGGACATTCCCCTACCCTGGTTATTGATGTTCCCCTGGGACATCCATTGGGCTGGAGGTCCCAGTGTATTCAAATCACTCCTTCCTAAGGAGAGCAGAAGTTGTGAGACTGAGTCGTGCTTGAGATGAGCAGATCTTCAGTTGCAAACCTGCTCTGGTGCCTGGAAGGGAGCCCCAGGCAGGACCTGTGGGATGGTTTTGTCCCTGGTGCAAAGCTGAGTCGGGCTCTCCATGCCCTGAACTGGCACAGGTACTAGGTCTACACTTGGTCACCCATGGGGCCAGGTCCTTGGTGACCCAGCCACACTTTTTTGGACCCCATCAGGCCCCTCAAAGCATCCCCCAGCCCACTCAGTCAGCCAGACTGGCTGTGCTGGGGATGGAGACAAGCAGCTCCAGCCTGGGGGAAGGGAAGGACACAAGGTGCCTTGTCCTCAGGGCACCCAGAAGTGGCCAGACCCTGGAGAGCATGGATGGAGACTGGTGCAGAAGAGGCTGAGCTCTGCCCTGGGAGATGCTCTAAGATGAGGAGTCCCCTTTGCTCCTGCCAAAATCCCTGCTCCTCTCCAGCTCACCAGACAAGCACTGCTGTGGGACAGCAGGAGGGGTCCAGCAGCCTGGCTGCTCTGCCTCTGGGCTGTGCCCTCAGCCAGGTATAAACCAAACCTGTGTTCTGCTTCCGAAGCAAGTGGACACTGTGGTTTGCATTGTCCAGGCTCAGCTGCTGGTGCAAACTTTAGTCCAGGTGCCCCCACCTTCCTGCCGGGGTCCACCCAGCGCTGAAGGTGCCCCAGGGCAGCAAGGGTCAGTCTCCTACCCCGAACCCATCGCTCATTCGGAGCTGCCTGAGCAGCTCAGTTCGCATCCTTGCTCTGCTCCACCGCTCCGTCCCTCTCCACCCTCCCTGCCCAACCCTCCCTGCTGCTCCCTGGCTCGGGGCTGCAGCCCCGGTCCCCTCGCCCCGGGCCGGGGCTGTGTCCCCGCCGCCCCCCGCGCCGCGCTCCGCCGGCTCCCCGCGGGCACGAAGCAGGTGAACTGAATCCCGCTCCCGTTTTCCTGCTCTCCCCCGTCACCCAGAGCCTGCCTGCCACCGCTCCCACGGCACGCCACACTCTGCGGATCGGGGAGAGGAAAGGAGAGAGGACGGGGAGGATGGCGAGCGCACCGGAGCCGGCTCTGTGGGTGAGCACAGGCGGGCTGGGATGGGATTCCTCCGGAGCTTGCGGGAGCCGGGATCGCAGCACCGGCTGCGCGGCAAACTCTGTGCATCCTTTGAAACCCACCGTGAACACATCCAGCTGGGTTGTCCAGCCCCCCACGGATGGTGGGGATGGATCCGCCGTGCCCGGCTCGCCCTCGGGACCGCGGAGGGCACAAAGCCGGGGGGTGGCAGCTACAGACGGATGGCACGGCTCGAATCCCTGCGTGCAGGGGCTGCGCACAGGGAGGGAGCTCTGCCAGGGAGGGGAGGGCAGGCTGGTTTCTCTCTCGGGGGGTCAGAGGTCTCCGGGGTGCGCAGCCCCTCTCCAGTGAGGCGCGGAGGCTGCTCGGCACGGAGGGGCTGAGCGGGGAGAAGGGGAAAGGTGCGCAGAAGGGACAAGTCGGGCAGAACCCCTTCTCTTGCCTTACTGCGGGTGTCAGGGGACCGGGAAGTGGCGGACCCGGGGTCGAGAATGTCTCACGGCTGCTCCCCCTGTCCTTGCCCAGCTCCTGGGTGCCGAGGAAGGGCAGCATTGCCAGCTCTTGGCTCCTTCCCTTCACTCACAGGCTCGCCGGAGATTCGCTGTCCTCCAGCTTTTGCCAGACACGTTTGCCCATACTCCGCACTCCTTCTTCCCACCCTGCCTGCACTCAGCGTGCATTCATGCCTGTGCCTATCCCTAGAAGTCTCCAGGGCCAGGCTGGATGGGGATTTGAGCAACCTGGTCTAACGGAAGGCGTCCCTGCCCGCGGCAGGAGGGTTGGAACTGGCTAATCTTTACTGCCCCTTCCCAGCCGAACCATCCTGGGCTCCTCGGGCCTGCTCGGCCGTGCCGAGTGGCTGGCGGGCGGCCACGGCGGGCTGGCGGAGCTGGCACACGTGTAGCGGGATGTGCAAACAGGCTCCGGCACGTGCTGGATCCCCCGCGTGTCACCGCAGGCTCTGCCGCCGCTCCACCGCACCGCACCCGCCGCAACGCCGGCCTCCCCCCCAAAACCGGCGGCGCTCCTGGAGGTTAAGAGCGGGTCAGGAGTCCCCGAAGCGGGAGGGATGACTCTGGCTGCAGCGCGGAGCTGAGATGCCAAATCCCTTTTAAAGGGTTATTTAAGCAGTTTAGAGCGTGTAGCGGTTCGGCAGAGGCGTGTGGCAGCCCCGGAACATCGCCCGCTGCCTGGCCGGGGCAGCCCCGGGGCTGGGTGGGAACCCTGGCTGCAGGTTAATAAACATTGATTTGGGGGGGTGAGGAGGCGCAGCCCGAGGGGCTTCGCACGGGGGGGACTGGGGGGCAGCTCTCCACGCTGGGGTGCGCCGGGAGAAAAGCTCGCTGGGGACACTGGGGGGGTCGCTGGGACTCCCGGGCTGGCTGACCCCCCCCCTGCCCCCCGCCGCCCCCCGCCCCGTACCTGTGATTTCTCTTGCTGCCCATCCTCAAGTTGCGAGGCTCCTCCCACGGTTTTCCAACGCTCGTTCCCCATCGCGCCGCCAACTTCCAGCCCAAGTAAGTGCCCGGACCCCCCAAAGCCCCCCCAAACCTCCTCTCCGGCGGCGCAGCCCCTGGCCCGCCCGCGCTGCCCGGCTGGCCGCGGCGGAGGACGGGCGGCGGCGGCGGCGGCGGAGGAGGAGGAGGAGGAGGAGGAGGAGGGAGGGAGGAAGAGGAGAGAGGGAGGACACGGGCACGGACACGGGGGTGGATCTTCCCTCCCCGCCCGCCCCGATCCCCCCCGGGGCTCCCCCGGCCCCGCTCCGGGCACCCCGCCCGGTGATGCCCTGGGGGATCTCCCCGCCCCCCCCAGCACCTCCCGCCGCCCCCCGGCCGCCCCAGTCATTCCGAACCCGAACCCGAACCCCCCGCTCCAGCGCCGGGCTCCGCAGCTGCCCAGATGTGGCAGCGCAGCTGGAGGAGAGGCAGCAGGTAAGGCGGGGGCCGGTACCAGCGGGATCGGGGGTGCTGCAGGGCACCGGGGAGGAGAGCGGGGGATGCCTCCGGAACCCGCTCAGCCCCTTCCCAAAGATACGCCCCTACATCCTCCAGTGGAACACCCCGAGCTGGTGGGGCTCAGTCCCATCGGTGGGCAGGGATGGGCAGGGGGCTGGGCGGGGGGACGGAGAAGGTGGCACTGGCATCGCCACCCCCCCAAACCTTTGTGCCCAAGGGTAGCCAAAGTGCTGGGAGCTCTCTGAGCAAATCCCTGTGGAAAGCTGGTGCTGGCGGGGCGAGGCGGCAGCCGCCCCACCCCCTCCAGGGTCACAGCGATGCCCAAACCCCAGCGCTCCCAGCCCAAAGCCGTGGTGGTGCCGGCCCTGCGTGCCAGGGCTCCCTCCCGGCCTGATGTGCCGCCGCTCCCGTGTGGATGTGGTTTTCCTTCCCACAGCTTTGCCGCACCTCCCGTAAATCTTTTATTTGCCACTTGTCTGACCTGCGGGCAGGAGCGTTGCTGAGAGGTTCAGAGCATCGTGAGAGCAGCGATGGCTCAGCGCTGCTTCAGTCCGGCTGGGGGGAGGCTGAGTTCTCTCTCCAGGCTGAGAATCCCCTGGGAAACCTCCTGGGCAGCCCTGCAGCCCCTTGTCCTGCAGCATGAGGCTGTCCCCTGGGCAGGTGGCACGGCGGTTCCTCCAACCCCCCCTGGGTGTCTGTCCCTGGAGCTCAGCCTCAGTCGGGACCTCCCAGCAGCTCCATGTGGCTTGACTGGGGGGGGGGCTGCCCCCTCTGGGGACAGGTGTGGCACAGGGGTGCCACAGGTTGGATGTGGGGGGACAAGGGGTTCAAGCAGCTTCTCTCCAGGGCACACACCCTAGTTTGGGAAGGGCTGGATGCGTGCTGGGCTGGCAAATATTCCCAAAGAGCTCTCTGGGGCGGGGAGGGGAGCACAGGCGTTGCCTCAAGCCGTGGGGTACCCGTGTGTGTGTGGTGTGTCTGTGGGGTGTGTGCATTGTCTCCCGGCCAGGTGCAAATCCTGCCTTTGGCTCCAGGGGTGTTCTGTGTGGATTTACCGGGCGATGCTCGTGGCTGGCAGCCCAGCTCCTTCCCCATGGACGGTTTTCAAGGACTCCCCTTTCCAGCTGAGACCGGCCAACTCGTGCCGCTGGTGCTCGGTATGCCCGCACCAGCCGGGCTCGGCTGCCCGCTCCACTTCCCGTGCTGGAAGCAGGAGGCGCTGGCCCTCGGGAAGCTGTTTAAAGCTGAACTCCAAACAATAAAAACTTATCATTAAAAAGAAATGCATCTTGGCTTCATGTGGCCTGGCAGCGCGGGGAGGAGTGATTCAGTGGCTTGTCAGCCCTGGGCATTAGGCACGCCGAGCTGCACAACTGGACACTCTCCAAGTCCAGCAACTCATTTTCTGCAGATGGAGCCGGGACCGTGCAGCAGGCTGACGGTTAATTTGCAATCCAACATACCTTGACATAACTCACAGCCGGATGGCGGAGGTGCTGCAGGAGGGGATGCCTGGGAGCCTCCTGGCCGGGCTGTGCCGTGTGTGGGGTGTCCCCACTGCACCCTGACACAGGGGCCCTGCCAGGGTGCAGGTGCAGGGTGGTCCCGGTGCCAGTGCTGCTCCCAGATGCTGGTCTTCAAGCAGTGAGGTGAGCGGGGTGGAGGCTGCCTCCCTGGCAGAGGGATCCGTGTTTTTGGGAGCTTGAGTGATGCTGAGGGTGAGTGCTGCCCTGGCGGCGACACCGGCCTGGCTCATCACTGATTTACGTCGGGCTGTGTCACCTCCTGTTACCTGTCACAGGTTCTGGCTGTAGCTGTGGAATTGGGGACATGGGTAGGGGCGTCCATGGCCAGCCGAGACCCACGGCCCCACAGCCTGGGCCCAGCTCCACGGGCTGTCTCAGGAATGATTGGGTGCTCAGGGCTTGTGCTGGGCACACGGTGCTGGCTGGGCACTGATGGGCACGGACCGTGCCCCCGGGGCTGACAGGGGAGGAGGTGAGGAGGGGGTTCTGCCGGCAGTCCAGCCCGGATCGATAGGCATCGGAGAGGATGATTCATGTCTCAGGCTGTGGCCCGAGGGCAAAAACGGGGAGAGGTTTGATGTGAGGATGCCGGGAGGCTGCGGGTCCTGCTGGGAGTTGCGGCTCCTGGCAGCATTTCCCCTCCCGAAGCCGGTTCTGCCCGCACTGCCCCGGGGTCCCGGCTTGGCCTGGGGGAAGAAAACGACTGAAGCAACACAGGATCAAAACATTTCAGACGCTGTCTTCTACACTGTAGTCCAAGACAGAGAGTAGATTAGCAGTGGGGTGTTGGGCAGAGGCTGGGCTCGGGTCAGCTCTGTGCCCCCCGTGGGGACAGGACACTACAGAGAGTGGGGACATCACAAGACAGGGCTCGGTGGCACTTTTACCCTCCTTGTTGTGTTCAGCCACACTCGGTGTGCATCCCCGGGGTGGCAGGGGCCAGAGCTGGTGAGAGCACCGATGTCCCGTGGGTCCAGCCCAGAAAGGGGCAGGACTGTCCGGGATACGGGGCTGGGGAAAGGCTGGAGGGGCCACACCGAGCCCTCCCCCAGGAACATCGTGTGCTTTCCTTGGCAGGGAGCCACGGGAGGCAGAGCTGTCGCTGCACACGCACGGCGTCAGACATCATCACCATATTAATAATGAAAGGGCAGCTCCTTCAAAGCTCTCCGTCCCTGCGCCGGCGAGAGCGCGGAATGCAGAGGAGGCGCGTGAGCCTCATCCCAAGCAACGGTGGGGAGAGAGAACCGCGGTGCCCGGATGATCCTTCCCTGGTCCTTCACCAGGACACTGACCTGGAGTGACAAAATCCCGCCCGGGTCCCTGCTGGGTGCTCTCCCTGCCTGGAGTTTGGCTGCTGTGGGGGTCCCTGCAGAGGAGCGGGGCAGCCCATGGTGTTCCCAGCTCCTGCTCCCAGCACTGCCCCGTGCAGGCTCCTCCTCTTCAGCAGAAAAGGCCATTTTGGCTGTCAGGGAAGGAGCCTCCCTCCCAACGGCTGAGTGCTCTGTCCGTCGCTGAGTGACAGGCAGGACACCACTCGCTGTGTCAGGGCCTTTTCCTTCCAGCGGAGGAATCGATGGCTCAATGATACAAACCACCCACAAAGAGGTGTCGGCCTGAAGCCCGCAGGGGTCAGTGGCATCACTTCTGCTCTTCTCCCTGCAAGATATTTGGGGTTCCAAAACCCCTCCCCTTTAACACCCCTGTTTTGTCTAGAGCATCCCCGAGCCCAGCTGCACTTTGTGAGGGTCTCAGCAGAGCCAGACCAGGGGCTGAGCATCTTTTCTCCTCTCTCCCCTCTGCCAAATCCTCTCCTCCACTTTTGCCCTTCTTGGAGGGGTCAGAGCTGGGAGGGATTTGCTGCAGATTCCCTGGTTTGGGGAGGAAAGAATCAAACCCTCTGTGCCAGGTGGAGATGGAGCACCCCTCGCCCACCCTGTACCCATCCCATCCCCACCCCATGCTCTCCCTGGCACTCCAAGTGTTTCAGAGGGTCCCACCCTGCAGCAGTGTCCCAGAGGGGTGCCTGCTGCTCTGTCCCCCCCAGCTCTTCCTTCCCAGCCCTTTCTCAAGCTTTTTTTCCCCTCCTCCCTCCAAACACAACAAAAGTCCCAAATCCCCTGCAAATGAGAAACCTCTTTTTGTTCCTCTTTTTCCTTTGCTTTCTGCCACGGCAGAGTATTGATTGGAGCTGATGTGCTGTAATCCTCTGGTTCTGTGAAAAGTTGGCATCCCAGAGTCCCTGGAGGGGCCAGATCCTGCCCTGATGTGGGTGTTGCTCCTCTGCCAGGCTTGTGTATAGCAGGAAAGCTGCATCCATCCCCATCCCATCCCATCCCATCTCATTCCATCCCTCTCTCCTGTCCTGTCCCATACCATCTCTGCAAATCCAGAGGCTATACACTTGGTGAGAGGGTCATCATGAGCAGCTGATGGGTGGGAAAAGGCTCTGGTTTGGAGTAGAGCCAGGTCAGATCCCACTGGGATTGATATCCAGAGTGCTGGGCCTCTGAAGGAGGCCTCCTGCCCTTTTGGCAGGGCAGGGATGGTGACGGGAGAAATTGGTGCTGATGAGAGGGGCTGGTTGGGGGGGTTGGCAGGGATCTCCAGAAAGGAACAATTTGGTTTCCTGACAGCCAAGGAGGGCTGTGGAGAGATAGGGCTGATCCCAGCCTGGGAGGGGCTCATTGTGGGGTGCACAGCTGCCTCTGTGGGTCTGGGCCCTGGGTGGAGGTCCCCCATGATGCCAAATGGAGAGCTGGGAAGTGAGGGGAAAGAAACCCAGCCAAAAATCGCCAAAAAACACAGGGAAGATTTTAATTTAAAATCTTTTCCCACATGGAGAGCAGCAGCCTGGGCCATCTGGAGGAGCATATGCAGGTGAGGGGGGGCAGTGGTGCCTCCTCCAGCTCCCTCGCTCTCAGCAGCCCCCAGAAAGGGCTTTGGGCTGATGAAAACTAGCCCTGGGGGGGCCCTGGGTACCCCAGTCCCAAATATCAGGCTGGGGGAGCCCAGCTTTGCCTCCTGAGCTACCTAGACCTCTCTGTTTAATTGCTGTATTTGCTGCAAAGGTGATGATGAATCCCAAAGCAAACTACAATAGCAGCTGAGTTTATTGCAAGAGATTAATTCAGCGGTTTAATTGAAACCACAGGAGCAAGACGGGAAAGCATCAGAGTGGGGCTGGGAGGAGGGGGTCAGGGTCAGCTCTGCTCAGCACCCACATCCACCCTGAGCCCCCGGCAGTTAACGATGCCCAAATTAGCAGATTTACTCCTCAGAGGGGCTCCTCCATTGGCTGAGCAGCACATCCAGCATCCCAAAGCCCCAAGTCTCCTAGCAACTCCCCAGCGCTGCCTGTGCCCACCCATTAACCCCTTCCCAAGCCCTCCCCACGCTGTGTGGAACACCCGGTGCCTTGAAGGCGTCGCTGCCACACTGGGTGGGAGCGGGGATTTATGCAGCAAATAAATCTGCAGGATGCTGGAAGCAAGCTGAGGATGCTGGAAGGAAGCTCAAGGATGCTGGGATGGGTAGGGAGAACCGAGCTGGGCTGCTTAGCCAAGACTCAGGGAGTGTTTGGTTCCAGGTGGCACAGAGGAATCCTCAGGTTTATGTGTTGGTGGTTTGGTTTCTAAATGTCACGTTGGTTTTGAAGGTTTTATCCTCCTGGCTTGTGGAGATGCTGGGAAAAGGTCAGGGAACCCCCAAATCATGGCCAGCCCATGCAGCTCCCAGCTGGCACTGGCATCAGGAGAGGCTGAGCATGAGCCAGCCTCTTCCTCCAATTTCAACAGTAAATCAATGACACAGTTTCTTTGAGGACAGGATAGAAGGGAAATTTTCAAGGAAAATTGCCTTGAAAGTGTAAAATCACAGCAGGACATGGTGTGATGGCCAGGCCTGGGCTGAAGGAAGTGGGGATGCTCTGTGATGGTTTTTTTCAGATGGGATGTCCAATACTTCCCTGGTTTTGCCTTTAGAGATCAGAAAGCAGGAAACCAGGGTTGGAAAAAATAATGGGGTTTATGGTTGAAAAATAACAGTTGACGTGGAAAAAAAAACCTAAACAAGTTTGTTTGGGTTGGTTTTGTGTTTTTTTTTTAACTGTCTTAATATATATAGACTGGGAAATGTGTCCAAAGAACCTGTGCCACTGAAAAGGATAAATCACTGCTCTCACTTTAATGTGCTTTGTTGGGTTTTATCAGAAACATTGTCATAAAATTACCAAATTGAAATTTTAAGTGAGGGGAGAGAGGGGATATCTTGAGGGTTTGTTCTTGCTTCTCTTTTCTTATTGCCAAATAAAATACAATTAAAGCAACATTTTCTATGCCAGCCAACATAGCTAACATCGCTTTTCTGACGGCGCTTTTTTCTGTCAGCCAATGAAAATAAATGATGCAGGATTACCAGGGAGCATCCAGCCTCCGTGGCTGGAGGGGGATGCGGAGCAGCAGGCATTCCAGTTCGAAACAGAAGGATTTTATTCCCTCGGTAAGTGGAAATCTCCGGGGATGTTTCCCACAGAGCTCTCTGCCGCCGCCTGGAGCGAGCCTCCCGCTTTCCTGTGCTCTCCCAGTTCCCACCAGTGCTTCCCAGTCTAACCCAGTCCTTGGCACAGCCACTATCTGGGAGTCCCAAATTAATTCAGGACCCTCCGCAGCACTTTTCGGCTGATCCCAGTGAGGGCACTGTGGGTCCCCCGTGGGGCTCATTCCCTGCCAGGGGCTACCGGCGGCTCAGCTGCTGCCTGCACCGAAATCCCCGTGGTAATTGGATGAGGGTACCGGTTTCCATGAGAATATTAAATCAGAGCCCCAGCCCCAATCCGGGGCGACACGCTTGGGAATATAAAGACACGGTAGATCACGTTACAGAGGAGTCATTTCTCCTGCTTTAAAGTCAAAGTTATCACAACAACTTATTTGTCACAGAGCATATTGGGGCATCTCTGATTGATGGGAGAGGGAGGGAGGGAGCCCCCGGCAGAGGGGCTGAGCACTCACCACTCATCACAGCCGTGGGCTCTGGGGGGCTGTGGAAAAGCAGGCTCAAAAAGTTCTGAAGTGCTTTCCAAGCCTGGTTTTCCAAAGTCCCCCAAGAAATCATCTCTGTGATGAGGTCTGAGTGCTCAGCCATGCTCAGGGGACAGCCCAGGCTGTGACTGTGGCCACAAACCTTTGTGGCAGTGGCAGTGCAGGTGCTCCAGTGCTGCAAAGGTCCTGGAGGCATTGCAGGCAGCGGTTCAGTACCACCATCCTGAGCTCACTCCCCTTGGGACCAGGACAGGGAGTCACTTAGCAAATGAGGGGCTCCATGTGTCCTCCCAGTTACCAGTTTATCTGGGTCTCTCGTTGTGGTGACCATCTGGTGGCATCTACTGCTGCTCAGCTGTCACCCACCCTGCTGGGGAAGGGGAAATCCAAGCACCTCATGGATGGGGTAGGCAGGGGACATGTCCTGGGATCCAGCAGAGGATTGGGGACAGCCATGGCAGAACACCCCATGGCTCCTGCCATGGTGGGGATGGATGGATGGATGGATGGATGGATGGATGGATGGATGGATGGATGGATGGATGGATGGACGGACAGATGGACATCTCCCCACCCACAGCATGGAGGCAGCAGGGGACAGACAGACAGATGTGCCTTGTCAGCCAATGAGGTGGCCTCAGGTGATGCTGACAAGCCCATTAAAGGGGTTTATCAAGGGGACCGGGGCTGGCAGGAGGCTGCTGGATTTATCTGAGATGCTACTTTTGGGCTGGGAGAGCCTAAGCCTCTGCTCATTAATTAGAAAGGCTTCGGGGAGGGTTGTACTGGTTGGCCTCACTTGTGAGCAGCTGTAATATGATGAGCGATTAGGGACTCTGAAGCTTTTTAGCCAGTGTCATTAAGCTGCTGATGAGCTCAGGCAAGGAAAGGTCCTTTTTGGCTGTGCCTGAAACGGGCTGGTCCTGCTCTGACCTGGTCCTTCCTCCTGTTGTGGTCCCTGACCTCCTGAGCCCAATGCAATGGGTGAAATGGGTGTCCTGGGGACAGTGATGGCTTGGCTGACACTCTGTGTCCTTGACTTGGGTCAGATCTGGAGTAGTTCAGCTCATCAGTGAGATGATGAGCTTGTGGTCATGCACGAGTGAAGCTGAGATGTTCCTATTTTCACTGTCTGCCAGGTATTGAGAGAATTTGGGGATGATTATCTCTGAAAAGGTGACTTTAGGCCATTTGCGCATCAGGGAAGAGGACGGTGATGTGTGTCCTGACAATTGCTTTGGGAGAGAGCTCCTCTCCCTGCTATGGGGTTTCCCCACCCCTCTGGGCACTGTTGGTGAAGCCTTCTTGTGCAGGGGACATCCAGCCAATGTCACTGTCCCATCCTCCCCTTGCTCCTTGAGGATTCCCAAGGGCTGTGGCAAAGCAGGGAGCAAAATCTACTGGATTTTCTCTGCCCTCCCTCATCTTGTGCCGTCTGCCTTGGCAAAACTCCCTGCAGCTGAGCAGCCCCATGCCCCGCCATGGTCTGCCTGGCGTCTCTAGCGCTGTATTTATGGCAGTGTTAATTAAATACTTTCCGCAATCAGCGCCACGCATGACCCCACTCCCTGAGCAGGGCCAGGCTGTAATGTGCCATCATCGAGTGAGAACATGACTGCTGCCATCCCAGGGAATTTCTAATAGAGATTTACTCATCCCAGGCCTCTCGTTTCTTCATTTTGTGACATTTTGCAAAGTTCAGATTTACAAAATAAGCCAGTGCACACGAGAGATGCTCCAGCCATCATTTACACTGCAGGTTCAGTTTCCCGCTATGCTGGAGATGGGGTCTTCACTCCGTGGTCAGCAGAGTTAGGGGGGGTTCACAGGTATCTATTCTTTCCTCCTCCCTGCCCAAGGGGCTGCTGTTTGTGACAAAAAGCCCCCCACCACCCCAGCTGTCCCCCTGGCAGGGCTGTGTGTGCTGGGAGAATGGCAGAGCGTTGTCTGTGCTCATTGAAATGCTTGTGGCATTCTGCAGCTCAACCTGCCTCCAGCCCCTGCTCCAGTCCCAGGGCGAGGGATGGAGTGGGAGAGGAACCAGCCACAGTGTCAGGGAGGGCCAGGAAGGGCTGCTGTGGTTTTGGGCTGTGATTTGGGATGTTCAAATGCTCTGCTTTTAAAATTCATCCTGTGCTGAAAGCTGGAGGAGAGCATGGAGGCAGCAGGCTGCCAGCAGAATCCTGTTACTGTGCCACAGCCTCCAGGTCCCAGCTACGGGCAGAAAAGCCATTTTTGGCAAATTACTGGTGGTAGGAGCTGCCTGTTCCAGGGAGGTGAGGCAGTGTGTGTGCTGAAACAGAGGCAGGTGTCCATCCTAGGGGTTTGTCCCTCCATGGCACAAGGTGGTGGTCAGTGCCTTTCTGACCCTCTCCCATTTAACCTGCACCCAGCTCCTGTGGGTGCTGGGACCTGGGGCAAACCACCGAGCTGGGTGACCGAACCTTCTCCTCCTCAGGATGGAGCTGGCCATTAGGGTTCCTCCAGCAAGGTCAGCTCATCCCTTTGGGAGAAAGTTTCCCTGCTGGAAACTAAGGGATGTCCATCTCACAGTACCACTCCAGGATTGCAGTGGAGCCAGGGCCAGTGACCCAGCCCTCACCCCAGCTCCAGGGGATGGATGGGGCCACTCTCAGCCTCAGGGGTGCTGGAGGCAGGTAAGTGGCACCCAGTCCCATGCACCCTGTCAAAACCTGGCTGTGCTGCCAGCCTGGAGCTGGGCTGTGGGACATGAGGGGCTGTGGGATCTGGCACACCTCGCTCCTGCCCCGCGCCTGCCTTGTCAGGTCTGATCAGGAGGAGGATCAGTCGGCCCTGTTCCTCGCTCCCCAGATTTAATTAACAGGCCTTTCATCTCTACCCTGAAGGAATCTGCTATCTTCTGTCTTCTTAATTAACGTTCATTAAGCAAATCAGAAGAACATTTTCTCCTCTCCGCCTCCAAGGTTTTTAACCCTTGTGGGGTTCCAGGTCTGTGTTGGGGCAGAAGAAGGCTCCTGGACAGGTTGGTGTTATCACAACCTTAGTCATTACATCCCTAAAGTGCTTGGACCAAAGTCCTAGAGCAGTGGGTGAAGTCTCTCCAGGTACAGAGGACTTCAGGTGAGGTTGGGCTTTGTTACTATTGGACCACAGCAAGTGTAGGGCATCTCCTTGGGCAAGGGGCAAACTCGTGCCCACCATCCATCAGGAGCCTGGTGAGGGGCTCATCCAGTCTGGGGCACAGCTGAAACAGTCTGAGAATGTTCAGTTCCCATTCCAGCTGCAGCATCCCCAATGCTAAGCACAGCAGTGTCACCACCAACCCTCATCAAGCTCTAGCCCTATGGGCCATCTCCCCAAGCCCAGTGGGCTGTGCTGGAGGAGGACGTGAGATTGGGATACTCCTCAGCTTTTCCCAAATCTTACTGCATCCTGAGCCCTGGTTATGTGGTCTCATCACTCTCTAATGTGGATCCCTCTGTAACAGGGGCAGGGAAATTCTCTCATGGATGTGCGTTGCATCCCAAGGAGGAGGAGGCAAGCCCATGACACAAAAGATTTGGTTAGAGCACGGTGTTAATAGTGCCAAGGTCGTGGGTTCAATCCCCATATGGGTCATTCACTCAAGAGCTGGCCTCAATGATCCTTCTGGGTCCCTTCCAACTCAGAGTATTTTATGACTCTATCTCCTGCCCAGAGCTTACAGCCTCAGTACTGCAGGAAAACCAGAACACCTGGAAAACCTCATCTCTGCAGGATGCAAATCCCCTTAAAACTGGTGGTGGAAACACACGGGGCAATCATTGAGCTGAAAACACTTCTCTTTCTCCCTGGAGGTTGACAGTGGGTTTGCCACCGGCCGCCCACTCACAGGCAGCTCCTGCACAGCTCCTCGATGCTGGGAAATTCACCCTTCCCAGAGGAGCTGGCTCTGCCTGTCAGAGCCTGGGTCAATATATGATAATGGGCCTTTGAAACGGTGCTGCTGCGGGAGCCGCTGCCCAGGACTGATTCACAGCTCCCCTCTGGTGCTTTCTCCCACAGTGTGCATGGGGAAGGAGAATAAAATAAATAAGAATAGAAGGGAAGGGGAGGAAGGGAGCTTAAATTATAAATGAGTACTAAGTTTTCAGAGCCCCTGTGGGCAGCTCAGTGAAGCGGTGTGGGGGTCAGAGGCAGAGTTCCCCTGTGGATCCCACTTTTGCAAATACAGCCCTGTGGGGTGTGGGTCAGGGTTTGCCCAGAGGTGCGGCACTGTGCCAGGCTGCCTCTGTCCCTGTTTGCTGTCACCCTCTTGCCCCCATGGGTCAAATCTGGAGGGTGCCATGGTCCCCAGAGGGATTCCCCTGGCACACTATAATTAGCATTAGCTGAGAGCTGCTAATGAGGTCGGCTCATGATCTGGTTTTGCCACCCCATGGAGATGCCTCCACAGTAATGTGCCCTCACTCAGGTCCAGGGGACTGGGCTGGATCATGGCAACAGGCAGGGATGGGACCCCCAGTCAAGGGTGCTGGGGTGGAGGTGTTGGGGTGTCACAGACCCACAACCCAGGCAGGTTGGTGTGTCATATGGACTTACAGGCCACATATGGAGCAGTTCAATGCCCCATAAATCAGCGTGGGGAGAAGAAGGTGCTGAATCTATTTCAAAGCCTTTTTCCTAACCCCCTCTTGATTTTGGGGCTGCAAGAAAAGTGATGACCCCCACTAGCTGAAGGAAAAATGTGAGATATATACCACCACAAGCTCATTCCCAGGGCTGAGAAACGGAGGAGCTCAGCTCTATCCATGCAGCTGAAGGTGCAAATCCGCAGTCCACAAAGGTGTTTAGGGGATGGAGCACTGCATGGCTCATCCCCGCGGCCTGGAGACTAGAATGTCGTGCGGGGATCCCAAACTCCACAGCTCTGCCTCACATACGAATATTTCGACATTCCCAGCAGCTTCCACAAGATGGACCTCGGAGCGAGAGGAGGTGCCGGGTAGGGGGACCCGTCCCATCCCTTCCCACCGCGTCCCATCCCATCCCGTCCCGCCTGCCATCCAGAGGAGGCTCAGAGTCCGGCCAGGAGAGCTGCGGCATGGCACTGGCTCCTTGGCTCTGCCTGCTGGCGCTGCTGGGGCTGGGGCTGCGGGCGGGGGGCTCATCCCCCTGCTGGGACCCTCGGGGGCAGCCCCGCCGCTGCATGCCCGTATTCGAGAACGCCGCCTTCGGCCGGGCCGTCCGGGCCACCAACACGTGCGGGTCGCCCCCGGAGGACTATTGCCTGCACATGGGAGCGCACCACGCCAGCGCCCTGTGCCACCGCTGCGACGCCACCGACCCCCGGCACCACCACAACGCCTCCTTCCTCACCGACTTCCACAGCCAGGAGGAGAGCACCTGGTGGCAGAGCCAGTCCATGGCCTTTGGCATCCAGTACCCCAACTCCGTCAACATCACCCTGCACCTGGGTAAGTGCCAGCAGGAGCCCTGGAGTTGTCGGGGGAGGGCAGAGGCTGTGGGTACATCGAGATCAGGGTGCAGAGATGGAGGTGGATGCTCCTGCACCCTGCAGCTCTTGCTGCCAGTGCTGGATTAAGGACAGGACCCTCCCCAGGGCTTTTTAGGGGGTGTATGGAGGGAACTGCCCTCTGTAAAGCACTAAAAGGACTCGGGGAGGGTCTGCTCCGTCCATCAGCCGAGCCCCAGGATGTCAGAAGCTGTGCCTGTCTGTGCTGCTTCCCAGCCAGCCCTGCCCAGAGTTCCTGCTCTCCCCTTCACCCCAGGCTGCTTTTCACTGATTATGGAAGCCTGTGGAGCAGGAGGCAGGTGGTTCCTACCCTGGGAGAGCCTTGCCCGGGGAGGGGGACTACCACGGGTGCCAAGCCCCTCCTGTTTCACCCCCGTGCGTTGCTCAGGGTGCCGAGCTCCAGACACACCGTGCAACCCCAGTAGGCTTCCCCAGCTGGCACCCGACCTTCTGTGTTTTAAATACCGTGCAAGCCGCCCACTTGGAGGGTACTTAAACCCAAGGGGCATGCCTGGCATTTTAAAAAGGTTTTATAACATTTTCCTGCCATCTAAACTCTCCTGGCTGCTGGCCAGCGCTGTAAAATCTTCATTCTCTGCAGTCTCCTGCCATCTGCATGCCGAAGGCGGGTAGTGGAGGGGATGCGGCTGGAGCTGGCGAGGGGACAGCTGAGTGTTGGTGTGGCACTGAGCTGTGCTGGTGGGACCAGCCTGGTCGGGGTGACTGTGGAGGGTCCGTGCCTGCCCCGACAGTGACGCTGGAGCTCCCGGCTGGGTGGAGGTCGCTGCTTTCCCAGCCCCCTGCGAGCGGGCGGACATCTGGTCCTGTCCCCGGGCTGGGGCCGGGCTCCCCACCGCGCACGGGGAGCGGTGCCGGAGGAATCTGCCAGCCCTGACAGAGGGGATTTGTCAGCCTCTTGTCCACCTAACGCAGGCTGTCAGATTGTCCCGAATCCGTTCGGGGGGGAGCCGGGGCACAGACCACCCGAATGCAGCCTGTGTGCCTGAGCCAGCCGCCGCCGGGCAACTTTGTGGCCACCAGTCCCAGCTTGGCACAGCAACATGTGTGGGCTTCCTTCCCATTCTCTGTCCTTCTTCCAGCTCTTCCCTGGCTCCTCTGTGGTCCTTTTTGGCCCCCACACCCGGGTTTCCTGTGGAGTCCAGTCCCTGTGACTGCCCTGCTGTCTCTGTTACAGAGCCAAGGCTTAAGCATTGCACCGAGCTCATCTTCCAGCCTGTCCCTACAGCCCTTCGTGAGCTGGAGCATCCTCTGCAGTTGTACCCTTCTCCTCTATCTTGTCATGCTAAAAAATACCATCTTGGTGGTTGGCACATCATTTTCTAACCTTTCCCTCAGTTTCTGGGCCTTGTTCTTGTCCCAGCCATAGACGTTTTCATTGCTGCCTTAATTCTTTCACTTGGGTTAAAGGGGAAAAGCCCAACTAGCCCCTGCAGTCCTCTGGAATGAGTCCGCAGGCTGAGTCCTTGCTCCTGAGCTCAACTGAGTAATTTGGTGTTTCAACCCATGTAGTCTGTCCCCCTCGGCCTGCCTGTCTTGCTCATACACCTCCTGTATGTTCTCCAGTGTGGTTACCTGGGGAGCTTATTTAATAAGATACGGGATGACTTGGACAAGACCCGTGTTTACCTGCATTGTTGTTGATTGGCATTAATTAGATTATGCTCCTTTAAATCTCTCCTTCCCTAGAGGTTCCAGCCATGCTGTTATGGTGCACTGGGCTTGCAGCTGGTCGATCATCCCAAGTGTCCACAGCTCTTGCATTTGCCCTGTCAGATGTCAGGAAGGAACCCAAAATATCTGTGGCTTGCAAAGGCAACAGATAGCAGGGCTCTGTCAGGAAACTATCTGAGTGCCAGTGGCTCATTTTGGAGTGTCTGGATCAGGCACTATCCGTGTCTGTGACTCTGATTTTCCTGTGGGATGAGAGCCCAGGGCTGAGGTTTGGCAGGGACTAGAGATGACAGGACATGTAGGTGACATGACTGTCCCACAGGCTCCTTTCCTCTTCTCCAGAACTCTCTTCTTGGAGCCTCAGAGCAGTACAAGCTGCAGCTTGGGCTCAGAGGGAGGCAGGTGCACCATTGTTGGGGTGACAGCACAGCTGGGAGAGCACCCAGGGGTCCCAGAGCTGCCTGTGCACCCTTCCCAGTATCACTGTCCTGCAGCATATCTGGCTTTGGGACATGTCACACCTGAGCTGCAAAGAGGAGACAACCAGCCTGGGTTATTTTTTGTATATTTTTTTTTTCCCTGAGGAGGAAATGGCTGATTAAAACGCCTGTCTGAGGAAAGCACGTGCTCTCTCATGAAAATTCCTCAGAAAAGTGAATCTCCTCCACCCCAGCTGGAGGCACCAAAATGGGGCTCCCCTAGCGGGGCTGTCTCCTCCCCTCGAGCGGGGCCACTCGGGGCAGGGGCGGTTTATTGACACAGCACTGCGTTCCCTTCCTCTCCCAGAGGAAACTGCCCCTGGAGGTGACGGCCCCGACCTCGCTGTTTTGGTAGACAGCCCCCTTGGGACCGCGTTGTCTGGGAACCGGCGCCTGCCAGGCGTTCCCCCTGCACGGGGTGCAGGACAGGGGCACCCCCGCTTTCACCAGCCAGGAGCGTCCCAGAGGGAGGGGAGAGGCACAAGGTGAGGGTGGGACGGCCCAGCTGCAGCCCCTTCTTGGCCGTCATCACCTCCGGGTGGGCTGGGAGTGGGGCTGTCCCCCTCTCCAGGCTCTCTGCCGGGCGCTTCTCGCATCCCTAATGGGATGCAGCTGCTTTTCCCAGCGCTGGTAGCGGCTGCCTCGGCTCCCCTGCAGCAAAGTCGCAGCACATACGCGACAGTATTCATATGGGCCCAATTAAAGGCTTGTTTTCCTAGTCCCGGAATAACCCCTCTAACATTCCCGACTCATTATCTTTTCAAATAAAGCCAAAACCTTGCAGCTAATTGTTTTGTGCTGTCAGGAGTGGTGCTGTTATGGAGCAATCCGGGCTTTGAGCTGGTCCTTCATCTCTGGCAATTAAGTGGGTCTGATGTTCACTTTGGTGTTTTCTCTTTTCCTTTCTGCTAATTCTTTCAAGCTCTTTCAGAGCTCCCCAGACGCCCCAGGGATTGGTGGCCTCTCTTTGTCTTCATCCCAGCAAAGATGGAAGCGATGCCAGGTCCTGGCATGCAGCTCCCTGGGAAGGGACCGGCCTTGACCCTTTCCAGTTCTCCATCCCTAAAGCACCACTGCCCTGGGGATGCTTTCAGTGCTGTGGGCCTAACTTTCCCTTACAGCTGCTGGATAGAGCCAGGATTTGGAACTGCTCTTTGCCCATGCACCCACACAAGGGGTGGGCACTGCATTGGGACGAGACCCAGCTTGGAACTGGACAGGGTTTGGGTTGCACCAAGGAGGAGCTGGTTAAGCAGCTGGGTGATGATTTGCCCATTTTTAGCTGTGGTGGGTGCCTCAGGATGCTGTTAGGATAATTCAGGTTATACTGCCCATCGTGGGGCCGTCAGAGGATCGCAGCTTGGCGGGTCTGCCCCCAGGCAAAGCCTACGAGATCACCTACGTGCGGCTCAAGTTCCACACCAGCCGCCCCGAGAGCTTCGCCATCTACAAGCGCAGCCGGGCCGGGGGACCCTGGGAGCCCTTCCAGTTCTACAGCGCCTCCTGCCAGAAAACCTACGGGCGGCGACCACGGCAGTTCCTGCGGCCGGGCGAGGACGAGCAGGTGGCCTTCTGCAGCGACGAGTTCAGTGACATCTCCCCGCTGAGCGGGGGCAACGTGGCCTTCTCCACCCTGGAGGGGCGGCCCAGCGCCTACAATTTTGATGGAAGCCCCGCCCTGCAGGTGCCACCAGGGTGGGAGGGGGAGTGGTGCATGGACCTTTGGGATCAAGGGCATTATTACACTCACCCGGGGTAAAACTGCTGGAGATGGGCTGTATCCCTGCTTGAAAAGCTCCACAGTGTCCTGGTGGGGGTGGGAGCTGGTGGCCCAGACCTCTCCACCAAAGAGCCTTCCCCATGTCCCCTGCAGGAGTGGGTGACAGTCACTGACCTGCTCATCTCCTTGAACCGGCTCAACACATTTGGGGACGACATCTTCAAGGACCCCAAGGTGCTGCAGTCATACTACTATGCCATATCTGACTTCTCCGTTGGTGGCAGGTGAGGGGCACCCAGGCAGAAGTATGGGGACCTTCTTGGGGTGTGGGACTGGGCCAGCTGCTCCCCACCTCGGTGTGATTTTGGGGCAAACTGCTCAGATGTGGCTTCCTCCACGTGTAAACTGGAGCTGGAAGAGCAGAGATGGGTGATTAAACCTGAAGATCTCCCAGCTGTGCAGAAAGGTTGTCTTTTTCCCCACTAGCCCACTCCATGTGCCACCAGCTGTATTTGCTTTGTTCCCTCCCAGCCCAATGGCTTTTAATGACACTGGGGCTCGTGTTGCTCCTCCTGTGACCTTAATGGTCCCTGGGCACTCTAAAAGGGGAGTCCTGGGGTTCAAGTGGAAAGATGATCTGAAGCTGCCAAGGCTGCTGGAGGAGCTTGGAGTCAGCATGGCCACAGGCAGAGAAGCTGGAACAGCTGCCAGCAGGAATGGGCAGCAGATGTGGTATAGAGATGCAGGTGGCACCCACTTGGTGCTGCCTGTGGGCTGTGCTGCACATGCCCTTCCCCAGCTGGGAGAAGTGGAAAATTCCCCCATCCCTGGGAGCACTGTCTGCCCCAGGCAGCGGGGCTGGGACAGCTCCCAGGCCTGTAGCTGTTGTCCCACCTCCGGGGTCAGCAGCTGGAGCTGGTTAGCACGGGCCACCCACGGTGTGTGACCTCCCGACCGGCCAGGCTAGGAGAGCCTCGGGGACACGACGGGCGGCCCCAAGGCCGGCACAGCCTGAGCTGCTCTCCCCCCACAGCCAGCCCAGTAGCAGGGTCACACACTGGGCACCGTCCTGCTGCTGCTGCTGCTGCTGCTGCTGCCCACAGCGGTGCTCAGAGAGGCTGCCCCGCGCCGGGGTCTCGCCGCAGGTGCAAATGCAATGGCCACGCCAGCGAGTGCGCGCCGGACGAGGCGGCGCAGCTGGTGTGTGTGTGCCAGCACCACACGGCCGGCACCGACTGCGAGCGCTGCCAGCCCTTCTTCCAGGACCGGCCCTGGGCCCGCGGCACGGCCGAGGCTGCCCACGAGTGTCTCCGTGAGTATCGCCCGCGCTGTGCCCGTAGCGGTGGCTGGTCCTGATGGGCTGCGCTGGTGCTGCGTCAGCTCATCGGGCACCTCCTGCCCTTCCTGCACTTGCTCCATTTTGAGAGGGAGGATTTGTACCCTGGGGCTCCCCTTCACCTCGGGCTCACCCCGAACATTCCCATTTCCTTTACCCCACGAGTGCAGCCGTCTGCTCCGTGCATGGCACTGCACCCACCTGTGCTCCCAAGGGCAGAGGCACCGCCCAAAGCTCTCACTGCTGAGCCAAGGGATCCCTCTGGCTCATCCGACCCCACCGAATGTTGCCGTAACCTCCAGTGCCCGCCGGGTGCTCACCCGTCCTCCCGCCTCTCCCGCAGCGTGCAACTGCAGCGGCCGCTCCGAGGAGTGTTTCTACGACCGGGAGCTGTTCCGGCGCAGCGGGCACGGGGGACACTGCCTCAACTGCCGCGACAACACGGCCGGGCCTCACTGCGAGAGCTGCAGGCAGAACTACTACCGCTGGGAGCCGCAGGGAGCCTGCCAGCCCTGCCACTGCCACCCCGCAGGTGCGTGCGGCTGTGCCTAGCCGAGCTCCGGCTGCAAAACTACTGCACCAGCTGGAGTTAGCCGGGAGGGATGGTGTTGGGGGATTCTCTCTTGCTCAGAGTTTCCCCATCTTCCCCGTCCTGTGTCTCTCCCCGGCTGGGGTTGAGCCTCAGGGCAGGCTGGGGTCCCCACAGGCTCCCTGCAGCCCCAGTGCGACAACTCGGGGACCTGCGTCTGCAAAGCCAACGTGACGGGCTGGAAGTGTGAGCGCTGCAAGGACGGCTACCACAGCCTCAGCGAAGGTGGCTGCAGGTGAGGAGGAACCCGGCCCCGGGCAGGGGCAGTGGGATGGGACCGGGCCTCACCTCCTGCCTTAATCTCACCCCATCCAGACCCTGCACCTGTGACCCCGCGGGCAGTGTGGGCACCTGCGACCCCAACACGGGGCACTGCACCTGCAAGGAGAGGGTGGAGGGGCACTTGTGCAACACGTAAGCACCGTGGCCCTGGCATGGGGACACGAACACTGTCCCTTTCCAGTCTTGGGCTTGGTGGCAAGGCTGTGGGGCCGCATTCCTCTGGGCCTCTGGAACTGGGCTCACAAGGAGCTGTCACCAGTGTCCCACACAGAGACACTGCCGTGGTTCCCTGCAGCTCTGCCTGCCCTGTGCAACGAACTCCTGTTTTCTCCCTGTGTCCAGGTGCCAGCCAGGCTGGTTTAATCTGCAGCCCCACAACCCCATCGGCTGCACCAGCTGCTTCTGTTTCGGCCACTCCAGCGCCTGCAGGGCGGCGGATGGCTACGAGGAGACTCACATCCGCTCCGACTTCAGCCAAGGTAACGACCCTTCCCAACTCCAAGTGAAACGGAGGCCACTGCTCTGCCAATTTCAGCGAAAAATGTTTGGGAAGGATGTGGCTGAGTGTCCCTCTTTGGGGCTGAGCATCTCCATTTGGAGATAACAGGTGGTGGTGGTGGAGAGGGTTTTCTCTGGTTTGCCCCTGTTTTACTGTTTAACCTCTACTTCTGCTCCCAGCTCCACGGGGACAGGCTCTCCATGACTCCCCGTGGCATCCCTCCATGCCACCCTGCTCCTGGGGTTGTGCACGGCTCAGGGAGGGCTGTGGGGCCAGGCATGGACATTCCACCACACCAGGGGCACTAAAAATCAGCCCAGAAAGAAAAAAAAAAAAATAGTAGGATGGAGCCTGCTGGGAACTTTCCCAATTATTCCCTCCTCTCCCCATGCTCAGCTGGGATGTGACAGTGCGGCTGGGAGGGCTGGATGGGATGCTTTTCGCCTGGCTGCTGGCAGGGCTGCGCTGGCAGGGCTGGATGCGTGCGGGATGCTCGGGGAAACCCTGCCATCTGCCGCGCGTCCCGGCGTGTGCAGCCCCGCTGCGGGGACACCGCAGGGACCGGCACCCTCGGCGGGCGCCCCGCTCTGCCTCGCCCATCTCCAGGTGGATACGAATGCGCCAGGCACGGGTGGATCTTAATTGCCTTTAAACTGCTCTGCCAATTGCTGTGTTGCTGGAATGTCTTGCACGGCCTTGAAGCTGAGCCAGGCTTTAAAGCGAGTCTTTTTTTCCACCCTTCACACAGCCAATTTGGGGCTGCTCCTTTGGGGACTGGTTTGTCAATCTCTGAGCTGAGATGCGACCACAGCACCCTCCTAAAGCCTCGCTCCCCAAAACATTCCCCGGTCCACAGTGGAGGGGAATCAGATGGAATTTCCTTATACTGGGTGAAAATATAAATTGGGGATAATTTGATAACAGAGCACAGCCCAGTTGAGAGATTTCCAAGTGTTTGTCCTGCAGGGCTGGAAGAAATAACTAACCCTGCAGAGGTGGGGGGGAGTTTAACTGGTTTCTTAAGGAAACCAACCTAATGCAATTACATCTCATCTCTTCTGGGCTGCTCCAGCATTTCTCCTCAGGCTTCCTGTGCTCGCCAGCCCACAGTAATGTTAGAATGGCAGCACAGGCAGGGGGGCAAAAGTTTAAAGATAATAATTTCCTCCAAATCTAAGAAAATAAATAGATGAGGGGTGGTTAAGGCCACCCTCCAGTGCATGAGACCACAGAGCCTGAGTGGAGCAGGGTGTTACAAAGTGCTGGCCCCTTCCAAGACTCGAGAGAGTGTTGGGAGGAGGGACAGAGCCCCTAAGAGCAGCACCCTGCTGGTGCCGTGCTGGCAGGGGCTCACTGCTCCCTTAGCTGTGCACTGTCACTTTGTCCTGTCACACAGGGCTGGAGGGCTGGACTGCCACAGCTCCAGGCGCCACAGACCTGCCTCTGCACTGGGCTGGCCAGGAGATCACCACCGAGTGGGATGGAGAGGAGCCAGTGGATTTTCTTGCACCAGGTATTGTGTGTGCTGGGTCCCTGGGGGGCTGCTCTGCCATGAGGAGCCCCTGGTGCTCTCATCTCACTGCTATGCTCGTGCAGGAGGTACTGGGCTCCATTCCAGAGCTGGGCATGTTTCTGTAGCAGAAGACAGTGTGGGGGGGTATTGGAACAGTGGACCAGGACTCCAGGAGGGCAGGTTGGAGCTGGCACCAGTCTAGGAGGATGACTGTGGCTCCTCATGATGATGGTGGGAATAGGACTGCACTGGCAGTCCTGGGAGAGCTGGTGCCTCCAAGTCCTACAGACTTTGCTCCTCTCTCCCATCACAGAGAAGTTTCTGCAGAACCAGCGCCTCAGTTATGGGCAGGTCCTGTCCCTGCTGCTGGGAGTGGAGAACGGGACAAGAACAGAAACTAGGGTGCCCCTGCTCCAGGTCCAGCTGCTGCTGGAAGGTGAAGGGATGGAGATAACCATGTCCAGCACCAAGACCCAGCCCCAGCATGGAAAGCAGGCTGTCACCTTCAGGTACGCATCTTGGGGAGCCTCAATGGGGTTTAGGGCTCAGTGACTGATTTGTCTGGGCTGCCCTATACCTGGAGGTTCAGCCCACTCTCTCCCCTCCCTTGGAGATTTAACTGTGCTGTGCCTTGGTCCCAGCCAGGAGCCAGGCTGGTCCTGTCCTGCCACCCACACTCCCTCTCCAACAGGCTGCACGAGGCAGAGGAGGGTGCAGAGCCTTTGCTGTCAGCCTTCAGCTTCCAGCGCCTGCTGTCCAACCTGACTGCCCTCCGCCTCCGCGTGAGCCGCGGCCCCGTGAGAGGTGGGTGGCTCCACAAAACATCCCCGGGGGGACCAAACTGGGCTGGGACTGGAGACATGGAAGAAACATCAGGCCCTCTAGGACAAGAGGGATTGTAGGGGTTGTTTTGGGACAGGGGCTGCCTCCTCTCTGTGAACACCCCTAGGCTCTCAAGGAGGTATTTTGGGGTCTTCTGTGCCTGTCTGGAGCATTTCAGAGCAGAGCAGGGGATGCAACATCCCATTCCCACTCCGCTCTTCCCTCTCACAGGCAGATTGTCCCTGAGCAAGTTCCAGCTCACGTCTGCTCACCCCGGGCCAGGCACACGGGCGGGCTGGGTGGAGGAGTGCTTGTGTCCCACGGAATTCACTGGGCAGTTCTGCCAGTCCTGTGCACCTGGATTCAAGAGGGAGATCCCATTCGGCGGCCCCTTTGTCAGCTGTGTGCCCTGCACCTGCAACCAGCACGGGGACTGCCACCCCCTCACAGGTGTGCACCTCCCAGCCCCTCCACTCACCTGCTGCTCCAGGTGTGGGTGACAAATCCATGCCTTTGCTTGTTCTGAGGGAAGCTGGAAACCATTGGTGAGGTTGTGGTTCCCAAAATTTGCAAATTGAATTGCTTGGGTGGTTCTAGGGACAGAGTTCATAACTGCAAAGCTAGAGATAATTAATGAAGTACAATAATGGTGGTAATTTATAATTAGAGGAGCACTTTTCATGTTACTTTATGACCTTTAAGGAAGAGAAGAGAAGGCTGCTGGTCCTCAGAGGAGTGGGGGAGCAGAGAGGGTTTTGCTAGGCTGGGTCTCACAGGCAGCATCAGTGCCCAATGAGAAGAGCAGGACAGGGCACAGCTCTGGAATCTGCAAAATAAGGGTTAACCTGAGCAGAGAAACAAGGAAAAAAGCAGGAAAACACAGAAGTGCCAGGCTCGAGGGAAGACACCAGAAGAGCCAGCTCTTGTGCTGTCAGCCCAACCCCTCGGTGGCTGGCTCTCCTCAGCGGGGAGCAACAATGATGTACGGCCGGGATGGAGAGGGCTGGAGGAGGCAGAGAGCTCGGCCAGTGCCCCTGCTCTGCCCACGAAAAGACGGCGGCAGCTCTGCAAACCCGCCCTCACCCCGCGGAGCCGGGGCTGGCGCCGCCGACTGCACGATCCCCAGGGATGGGGCCAGGCTTCTGATGTTCCGGCCTGAGCGCTGCCAGCCCAGCCCAGCCCGCGTACTTCCTTTAGTTTATTTTTCCACTTCTTCCTGCCACCCGCTTTTTTCTTTCTTTTCCATCGTCTGACTCTGCCTGGATGTGGGGAAAATGGAACAGCACCCCCTCCTGCGCAGCCTTCCTGGTATGACCCGACCCCACAAAACACGGGGCAAAATCCTCTCCCTGTCTCCTCTCTCCCCAGTGAAGTAGAGCATCTGCCTGGAGGTGGGGGGTTCCTTGAGCACTCTTCCTCCTCTTCCTCCCTCTCCTCCTCACAGCCGATTTCGGAAGGCTGACTCACCGGCTCGGCTCGCTCTGGAGTTGCTCCCCGGTGGGTGCCGGCCCGGCTGCTTGTGTTTTCCAAGCCAGGCTGGAAAGGACGCGCTTCGACGCTGAGAAATGTGTTGTGGATTACGGCAGTCGCCGGCAGCCTCCGCACACATTGATGGTGCTGTCTGTGCCAGCGCTGCCTCGTCCCTACGTCGCTGTGGCCTCCGTGTCCTCTCCAAAACCTTCTCCCTTGACCAAAGACAGGACAAGGAGGGAAAATGTCCCGAGTACTGGTTGGGGATGTGCAAACCCTCGGCTGGAGCTGCACATTCCTCTTGCCGTGCTCAGCGCTGGGCTCTCTACCCCTCTCGCAGTCCCTGCTGTTATTCGGGGTTGGTTTTTTGCAGCCCCTGAGCTCCATTTTCCTCCCCGCAGGGCACTGCCAGTGCTTGCACAACACGGAGGGTCCCTCCTGCGAGCGCTGCAGCCCCGGCTTTTACGGCAACCCCTTCGTAGGGCGCTCTGATGATTGCAAGCCCTGCCCCTGCCCCGGCCGCTCGCCCTGCACCGAGGTGCCCAGCAGTGGGGAGGTGGTCTGCACCCACTGCCCCCCGGGGCAGAGAGGTGAGCCTGGGGCTGGGTGGCCACAGGGGCTGCGGGCATCATCAGCACGGCTGGATCTTCCCCACCTCCCCACCTTCCCCAGGAAAACGCTGTGAGTTCTGTGATGACGGGTTTTTCGGGGACCCCCTGGGGCAGAGAGGTCCCGTGCACCCCTGTGAGCCCTGCCAGTGTCACGGGAACGTGGACCTCAATGCCGTGGGGAACTGTGACCCCGTATTTGGCCGCTGCCTGCGCTGCCTGTACAACACAATGGGCGACCACTGCGAGAGGTGTCGGCCAGGCTTCTACGGGGACGCGCTGGCTCCCAGCCCTGCTGGGAAGTGTGCACGTACGTACAGCCCTCGGGCACGGCTCACTTGCAGCCCAAATCCTCCCAGCAGTGAAGGCAGAGGGTGGAAGGGGATGCTCAGCAGGTTTAGGGGCTGATAGAAAGCCCGGTTATGCCAATGTGTTCCAGAATGTCCTTTGCCCTCTTGCTCCACTGCCATCCTTCCCTAGAAATAACTCTGGGCTGCAGGAGCTCTTTCTCTTGGAGCCCTGGTGATGGGGGAACGTGGCTCTCCACGCTGTCAGGAGCTCAGCCTCAGTGCCCCATTCCTGCAGTCCTATCCACCAGCCCCATGCTGGCATTTAAGGGTTATTTTGTCTCCCATAGCTTGTGATTGCAATCCCAACGGCTCAGACCTGAGGCTGGAGAGCTGTGATCCTGGCACAGGCCAGTGCCACTGCCTCCCACACGTGACAGGCAGAGCCTGTGGGCAGTGCCAGCCTGGCTACTATGGCCTGGAGCCCACCGTGGGGTGCAAGAGGTATGTGGGGCATGGCATGGGGCTGCCAGGGGACAGCAGTGGCTCCATGTTCCCAGCTCTGCTCTCTGCATTGATTTCCTGCTCATGACCCTCCACTTCTCGTGCCAGCTGTGAGTGCCACCCAACAGGGTCACGGGAGAGCGGGTGCCACATGCTGACAGGGCAGTGCTCCTGCCAGCCAGGTGTCACAGGGAGGAAATGTGACCGATGCCAGCACGGCTTCTTTGGCTTCTCTGCCAGGGGCTGCCGAGGTAACGGGAATGGGCACTGCATCTTTGTCCCTAAAGCAGAGCTGGCAGCCACAGTGTGATGCCTTTCTGCTACCACTGCAGCCTGCAACTGCTCCCCGCTGGGCTCCATCACCCCTCAGTGCCATGAGAACAGCACCTGCCTCTGCCAGCCTGGCTTTATGGGCTACAAGTGTGACCAGTGCCAGGCCAACTTCTTCCTGGACCCACTGAGCTCCCGCTGCCAAGAGTGTCCTGCCTGCTACGGGCTGGTGAAGGACGAGGTACAGCCTGTGCACTGCTGAGGGGGCACAACACCCTCCCCTTGCACTGCCTCACTGTCCCCCCATGTCCCCCTGTGTCTGGCCTGCAGGCTGACAGGCTGAAGGCCAGGCTGCAGGAGGTGGAGGAATGGCTGCAGAAACCAGGCTGTGACACCCACCTGGGCAAGTCTGCCATGCTGGGAGATGCACCTCGTGGAGATGGGCTGCCCAGCCCACACCTCCTGAGAGGTAAGGGGAACTCTCCTTCCTTCCACCCATTTCACCCTCTGCTCCCTCAGGGTGCTGTGATGTGCTGGGTGGGTGCAAGGAGATCTCAGGTGGGTGCTGGGCTCAGTGTGGTGTGACCTGGAGAGAGGGCAGTAGAAGAGACATGCCTTTTTGGGACAGACCACTGCAGGGATGCTCACACCACTGAGGCCTTGGAGCAGGCAGTGATTGGCATTATTGGGGGCTGAGCACCAATACATGGGTGCCCTTTGGGTGCTGAATTCTTGGGTACCTCCTGAGCACCCAGTGGGACTGTATTCCCCTTTCATTAGTAGGTGTGAGGCAGGGGCTGGGGCACGGGGTAGCCCCACAGGGAAGCAGGGGGCCCTGAGCAACCCCAATGGGCAACAAGATGCTTTTGCTGCCCACAGGTGCCTGGGCCACCCTCTTGGTACAGGTGGGACAACTGGCAGGGGCACTGAACACTGCACAAGGCCGTCTCACCAATGCCAGCTGGGCCACCAGCTGCTCTGATCATGGACGCCCCAAGACCTGCACCCTGCTCTCGGAGATCGGGGCTGTGCTGCAGTCGGCACAGCAGGAGATCCTGCACACAGCCAACACCCTGGCTACCACGGTGGGGGCTCTCAGGGCTCCTGAGGGGGCTGGTGGCAATCCTGGGGGCACTGGGATGTGCCTCCAAAGACTGTTGGGGTGGGATGTGACCAACAGAGTGGATGAGTGGAAAAGCCAGGAATCTATGTGGGTATAGACCTCCTTGCAGCTGAATCAGGAGGTATTTTCCTTGCTCTAGTCCTTTGGGAGGTTCTTGGTGGTGCTGGGCTGGAAGGGTCCAGGGGTGCCTGCTTCCTGCCAGGGTCTCAGTGCTGCTGTTTGTGTTCCAAGGAGATTCCCCAGGAAATCCCACAGCAGCCCACAAACTGGAGCCACTTGGCACTGGAGGCTCAGGCTCTATCCAAGAGGTAAAATTTGAAGAGGCAGAGGAAGCTGTCAGCCCAGCTGGGGGTGCAGGGGGCCTACTCCTTTGCCAGGAGGCCAATCCTGATATCCTTTCTCTGGGTGTCCTTGTCCCTGCAGTCACAAGGACTCCATGGCACAGGTGGAGGCGGTGGTCAAGAGAGCACTGCGTGCCTCCAACACCAGCTCTGAGCTCCTGCAGAACCTGCTGGAGGGGAACAGGACACAGAACATGCAGTGCGAGCTGGAGGCCAGGTGAGGGGCTGGCAGCAAGGAGGGCTGGCAGCAAGGAGGGCTGGCAGGGCACCACGGCCCCTTTCCTCTGGCCAGGTCCCTGTTACAGGACTCAGTCATGGTGATTTGGCACCTGCCCAACAGGCACATGCTGAGTACCTTCAAACTCATTGCACAGTAGTGCTGTAAAGCAGAGGGACAGGGTGCTGCACGCTGCGGGGTTCCAGGAAAAGCCTCCAGAATTTCCTGCCACGTCCAGGGCCAGGTCTCAAGTTGTCCTCTTTATCCTTCAAGGGGCCAGAGGGCTCTGGCTGACAGCAGTGTCCTGTCCATGTAGGTATGAGGAAATCCAGCAGGCACAGGAGGAGCTGGCTGCTGGCATGGCAGAGGTGGCAGTGGAGGCCAGGAGGGCTCTGACAGCTGTGGAACAGGCACATGCTGACCTGGCTGAGAGACTTTTGCAGGTGGCTGTTCTGGGGCAGGTGAGCAGCACCCAAGCTACAGCTCCTGCTGGCATCCCTACCTCCTGCTTTACCAGTGCCACCTCCTGAGCTGGGAGATGATCTCATGGAGCCTCTGGCACTCCTGATCCTGCAGAAGGTGGTGCCAATGCAGACTGCAGACCTGGAACAGGACCTTGCAGTGCTGGAGCAGGCAGCAGCAGCCCAGGAGCCGTTGGCTCAGCAGGCTGTGGAGGCATCCCGCACACTGGCAGCTGGATTGAGCCTGGAGCTGCAAAGGATTCATGGCTTCAAGCAGGTAATTGCTGCTTATGTGAATGAGGAGCCCCATCCTTGCTGCTCCAGCAACTGGAGGGACCATGCCTGCAGCCAGGGAGCTGGGAGAGGATGTTTTGGGAGCCCATCTTCCATTGAGCTCCCAGACGCCCATTCCTAGGAGCTTGCCTGCCAAATGGGAGCAGGCTGAATCCCACATTCCCCGGCTGGGTGCAGCTCTTCACCCACTCACCAGCCTCATTCCTCCTCTCCTCTCCCAGCTGCAGGACCAGGCTAGCTCAGCCCATGACATGGCCACCATGGCTGTCTCCCAAGGAAAAGCCATGCTCTCCAAAGCAGAGTCCCTCCTGGCCAGCTTGGAAGGTAAAAGGCACCAGTCAGAGCATCTCCAGCCACAACTTGGCTCTCACCAGGCGACAAGAGGAGAAGTGGACAGTTTGGTGATGGCCAGGTTGCTCTCATAGGCATGAAGAAGGTACTGGGGCATCGGAAGAGTCAGGCTGCCCTGAGGAGGAAGATGGCCACTGTGCAGGACAGAGTGATGGTGGATGCTCAGAGGAAGATTAAACAGGCACAGAAGACACTGGGAAACTCCCTGTCCATCTCCACCACAGCCCAGAGGACAGCTGGGGAGGCTGAGCAAGTCTCTGAGGAGAGCGCCAAGGTCTGACCTGAGGCATGTGGGGTGGAGCTGCTGGGCATGGCCAGGCTGGCAGCCATCACCTACAGAGCCCAGGCTGCTGCAGGCAGGGCTGGGTGTCCCCAGGTGACCGTTTCCATCTCTGTCCCTTTGCAGAGGGCACAGGCTGTGCTGCAGGAGAGCAAACAGGCCCTCAAACACGCCAGCCAGCTCGCCAAGCGTGCCAATGAGACCCAGTGGGAGCTCTCCCGGCAGGAGCAGATGGCTGAGAAGCTCAGGGGAGACCTGGAGGAAGCACAGCAGGTCTGTTGGGTCCCCTTGGGCAAGTTGTGTCCTCCAGAGCATGGAAGCAGCTTTGCTCACAGCCCAAAGCATAGGGGACAACCAGGCTTGTGCGCTCCACTGTAGGGACAATGCCTTGCGGGTGTTCCTGGGGTCTCCTCTACCATCCAGCCAAGGGTCAATGGGGTGCCCTGATCTGGGTGTCTGTCTCTGTTGGAAGGTGGGGTCAGAGGTGAATGAGATGGCAAGAAGTCTCCAGGAAGCCCGGGGCTCCCTCATGTCAGACATTGAGACCCTGAACAACCTGCTGGACAGCCTAGGTGAGACCTGGGGGGGAACAGGGTGCAGGTTCCAGGAAAGGGCTGGGCTCTCAGGGGCCAGGGCTCTCCTCCTCAGTGGTACTCCTGCTTGATGACCATCTAGGCTGAGCTGGGTGCTCTTAGGCTGAGATCATCCATAGTCTCAGCAAAGCTTCTCTGAGGCTTGTGTCTTGAGGAAAGCCCTCATGAAGAATGAATTGGGGCTTGCTGAATGTGTGTGTTCATGTCTGCTCTGGGTACACTGATCTCCCTTGGGATCCTCAGGGGGAGCAAGGCTGGCAAAGTCCCTTTGGAACTGAGGGCTGTGCTAGACTGGGTTTGCTCCTTGTTGCTGGTTGGTCTTGCTCCAGCTCCTCCTGTTTTTATCACCTGGGTATATTTCTGAGCTTTCTGGGACTGTTGTATCCAAGAAATTTCGCAAAAGGGTGGAAACCATGACCCACTTGCAAGAGAAAGAGAAGTGCCCAGGCCCTGCCTGGTGCCACAGTTCTTTTTGCTTGTCTGTGATCAGTGAGAAGCTGCAAAGCCTCCATGCCCTGCTGCACCCACTCCCTATAATTTGCCTGGTGCCATGGAGCACATCCAGAACATCTCCTGTCCAGCTCTTTGCTCTCATCCATGCCTTCTCTCCCCTTTCTCAGGTAACCTGGAGCAAGACATGGATGTGGACGCAGTGCTGATCACCGGGAGGCTGCAGCTGGAGCAGCTGTGGCTGCGCCTGGCCACACCAGGACCCCTGGCTGGCCAGCTCAGGCAGCTGCAGCAGGAGGCAGCACAGCAGCAGGAGAAGATCCAAGCATTTGAGAGTGACTTGGCTGAGATCCAGGCTGACAAGAAGAACTTGGAGGACATTTTGCAGAGCCTCCCTGAGAGCTGCTCGAAGTGACAGGTCGCTGGCTGCTGCCACATACCCTCTGTGCCCACCCTGCACAGGGAATGGCAGAGGGAAGGACACTCTGCATTCACCAGCATCAATCCCTCCCACCACTCCTCACACTGCCCTGCCTACAGTATCACAGCCCAGGTCCTCTTCCACACCCATTCAGTCTGCAGCATGACTCCAGCCACCGCCTCTGTCCTTGGGATGGGGGTACACCCACCTACCAGGGACCACTAATGTTTCTGTGCAGGATATGGAGCCATTCCAAAGTTGATCTCTCACTGCAGAGCGAACAAAGAATCCTCTCAGACCTCCTCCATCCCTCCTTTCCCATCACAGCACAGCACACTGGGCAGGGACAGCTTCCCAAGTATGTGATGTACCCAAGCTGTACTGCCCAGCACTCCCTCCTGCCCCAGGAGATGAGAGAGGCTCTCACACACGTGCTGGAAGCTGGTCCTGCTGCACAGCACCCTGCAGTGTCATGCTCATGGGCTGTGGTCACAGAGGCGCAGAGAGGAATCCTGGTGAAGGCAGGCAGAGAGCTGCTTGCTGGAGGGCACACAGCTTGCCTGCTTCCCAAGGGAAGGGAGTTCACAGCGGGGGGGGCTAAATTAATGAGCCAGAATCAAAGCAGAGGCAAAGATGGATCCTCACCCAGGTCCTGGAAGGCAGGTGGGACATCCTCAGCCTGCTTCAGTATAAGAGAAGCTCACATCTTGCTGTTCCCTCGCTCCAGTGTAACATAAGCTACAGCCAGCTCTGCTTGGCTCTCTGAAAGTCACCAGGCATGGCTATAAACCAGCAAATTGCCACCAGTCCCAGGGGCTGGGTGGCAGAGATCCAGGCAAGGGAGGTGTCAGCAGCACCCACAGCCCCACATTATCATCTGCGCCCCACTGGAGAGGAGCTGGCTGGTGGCAGCAGGCTGTGCAGCCAGCACAGGCTGGATGGGGAACAGCTGGACACCCGCTCCTCCCTGTGTCACTCCCATGGGGTGGCAGAGGTCAATGGCTGTATTGCCTTTAAAGGAAAGGCATTTATGTTCCCCTGTGCTCCCGTGTGGGCTGGTCTGTAGGACAAGCCAGGTCCTGGCTCAGCCCACCTTGTGCTGGCTGTGCCATGACTCCAGGTAGCTGAAGTCATTCCCATAAGACCAGAAACGAGTCCCCAGACTGGAGCTTGCTTCATTTTTTAACCAGTTTTACCTATGTTTCTCTGCTCACAGTGCTGCAAATTGAGTTTGCTAAAGTCTTGTGTAATTTATGTAAAATTGCTGCCACCGATGTTGAACTCCCCAGCAACATCTCTGGTGAGTCCAGTGGTCTGGAAGGAGCACAGGATTTTCCAACTGAGAACAAAACCATCGTCCTTCTAATTCTGCACAAAATCTGCCCAAGGAGTGGGGTGCCAGAGCTGCAGTTCTGTGGGGGTGTGATGGCAGGATCTCCCCTGCTGCTGCCCAAGGACAGCTCTGGGAAAGCAAAACCATGAAACAGTGAGAGTACAGCGTGATCCGGCTTGGCCAGAGGCAGGGAGCCGTGGCCACTTACTGTCTCTCTGGGAGGACAATTATACATCTCCAGTGAACACACAAATTTGCTGCTCTTACAGAAATGTCAAGCCTCTGCTGTGTGCCGGCTGCTGAGGATGTGGTTCACGCTGCCTCCTGCCCTCCCAGGAACTCTGTGTTTTCAGCTGGTGCCACCTGCCTAGAGCTGTATTCATTAAAAATTCTTAATATAACACACAGCTGTCCATCCAAGGGTGTGTGGCAGCAGGAGAGCACACTGTACCTGAATTTGCTGCTTTTAAAGAGCAGGGGTTGAAATGCGGCTGCATTTGGACTGATGAGGGGGGAAATGTCTGAAAATCCTCAGTTAATACACGTTAATACACAATTTTTACATAAGGTGTCAGGCTGACACCGCGTGGCCATGCGACCCTGGCCGGGACACGCATCACCTCGGCCGTGGTTGTCCCTCGGGCCATCCCTTTTCCCGCTACTCGAGCTCCAGGGTTTATTCAGCGCCTGGAAGCGGCTGTACCATCCCCGCCTTGTCCCTCTGCCGCCGGTACCGGCGGGGCGATGCCGCTCGCAGGGCAGCTCCGGAGCGATCCCCGGTGTCCCGGAGCCGTGCCCGCGGGCGGTGCGGGCAGAGGGAGCCGGTCCCTTCCCTCCTGCAGGAAGCCCAGAGGCGGCGGTGCCTTCCCCCGAGCCCGGGCACCTCGAACCCACCGCGCTGCCCTCCCGATGCGGGGCGATGCCGGCTCCACCACCCGCCCGCTGCCGGCGCCGGGCGGGGAATGGGTTAAGGGCGGGGGGCGGAGGGCCCGGCCCGGCCCTTCCCGCCCCTATTTAAGGCGGCGGCGGGCTCGGGGAGGCTCGGTGCGATGGCGGCTCCGCGCCGGCCGAGCGGCGGGGGGCTGCGGAGAGCCCCGCAGGACGGGCGGCTGGAGGAGATCAACAAGGTGGGGCTGGGGCCGCCTCCCGACCCGACCCCCGCGGGCAGTGGGGAGGGGGCTGTGGAGGGGGCGGGCGGGGCAAGAGCAAGAGGAGGAAGGGGGCGGTGGGTGCAGGCCGAGCTGCCGACCCCTCTGCCCAAACCCCTTTGGAGAGGGGATCCGGCCGCAGGAGGAAACGGGGTTTCTTACGGGCATCGCTCTCCATCCCCTCCGCTCCTGGTGTTGCCCTCTCAGGCAGCTCTTTGCTCTCCGTGCATCGCACATCGGTGGGTCCGAGCGGGCTGGTGGGTGCCCGGGGGCTGGCTGCTATGCAGTTCCCTTTGGGAACGTGCTCCAGCTCCAGGGGGCTATTGTTCTCCTGGAGCACTTCAACCTCCCCTCTGTTGTATCAAGTGCTTCAACTTTTTCTTCCCGGAATGAGAAGTTTGTGCTGCTCAGAGCTGACTTCAGCCTTTCCTAGCTTTTCATTACAGCGGGTGAATGGGTTGCCCGGGATGGTTGGACGTCCCACAAGCCTTGGGCAGGGGGAATAGCACCTCCTGGATTAGTGCAAAGTGCACTGGGCTTCGTGCCCTTCATGCCAGGGTCAGGCAAGGTCCTCTCCCCTGAGCTTCAGGCTTACCCTGTCCCTTGCTTGGCATGGTTGTGGGGGCAGTTCTGTTGGCATCCCTCCCAGCTAAGAGCAGTTCTGAGGGTGAAAAGAAGGTTTTTACCTTGAAGCAAACAGTGCTGGGATTTTTAGCACTTCTAGGTGCTCCTTTAGTCAGTGGCACCTTGGTGATACAAGTGCAGAAATCAAATCACTGTACAAGATGAGAGCCTGGAGGAGATGGGCTCACCTTGCCCTCACACTAACTAAGCTATGAAAAGTGGCAATATGCTCCACCAGACAGCATGCTCCACCAATGAGACTGTAGAGGTGAAGTTTAGGTCACTGGAGAGAGAATTAAGTCATTAGAAATTACTCAATTAACTAGAAATTAAGATGTGCTGTGGAATAAGAGTGGAAAAAGAGATGTCATGACATAAGGTGTAAAACAAGAGCACTAGGTTAAAAAGGAGCCTTTGTAACCTGCTGCAGGAAGGCAGACACAACACACACTGCACCAAGTTGTGTAGCTGGGTCTAACATATAACCCCTAGCCAAGGTGGTGTTGGCCCTTAGGCTGAGGATTAATGGATTGTGTGGTACCTACTGCTGCAGTTTCTGCTTCTCCAGAGCCATCCCCCAGCATCACACAGGTGGATACACAATCCTGAAGCTGGTAGGAGCTGTAGGACTGAGTCTGGGAAGCTGTGCTTCCTGGGATACTGCTGGTGTACCACTGCTGTGTGCCAGGGCTCAGGGCTGTTCTCACGCAGGGGACAGGTTCCTATCTCTCCTCCTAAGCTGACATCACTTCTGGCCTTTTCTTTGGCTGAGGTTTGGAGGACAAAAATGAAACAAGCTACTTGACTTCCCACTGACAGAGCTGTTTGTTTGCATCCTTGCTGCCCTGTGTGCTGGCTCAGCGCTACGAGATGGAGTTTGAGCAGCCCAAAACCAAGCTGCAGATAGCACGAGTGGCAGATGCCTATGGATTCTTAGAAGCCATCGTGCTCTGGGCAGCAACCCCCACGCTGCTGTGCTTTGCCAGCTCTGTGTGGCAATGGAGGAGTGCAGCAAACAGCCTCACACCTCCCTGACAAACAGCTGATACAGAAACTTGGGCTGATACTGTGGCTGGAGCCAGGGAGGGGGTTTCCCCAGCACTGAAGAGCCCTAAGGCTGTAAAACAGTCAAGTGCTCCTAATAAAACCTATCAGGCCAAATTCCTATCAGGCTTAATCTCATTGTCTCATCCTAACACTTAGTTCCCTCCAGCCCTGTTTTCCTGGCTGGTTTCTACCCCAGAGCTCTCTCTGGGATACGAGTCTGGCAGGCAGTACATTGAGTGCACATGTGTTCCTGAAGGATAGCTGTGTCCTAGTGCTGACTTCTCTCTTCCAGCCTGAAACACTCTTCTGGGCTCCCCTCTTGGTTGTTCCCCTCTTTTTGAGCAATGTAATCACATTGTCCAGCTTCGTGCATCAAGGTGGCAGGTCTAATCCAGCACAGATTAGTTTCAACCTTGTTTTACCCTCTAATGCGCTGGGCTATGGGGAAGGAATTCAGCCTGTTAAAGAGCAGGTGTCTGATGCTCCCATCCAGGGTGGGCATGAGCATCCCTCAGCCCTTCCCAGCCCCTGCAGGCAGGGTGGCTGGCATTCAGCACTTAGACATCCCAGTGAGGGTTTGGCCTGCCAGTTGGAGTCACCTTTTTGGGGAGCAACCTTTGTTCAGGTTGTCTTGCAGGTAGCTGGGACTTGTCTGGCTGAGTTTATTGGCTTAGAAAAGTCGCTCAACAGCTCAAGAAAGGCTGTTCAGGGCAGGAGCGGGGGAGAGGCTTTTAAAGGAACTCTTACTAATAGAACATGCCCCTTAAAATGGGAACTTTAGCAAAGGGCTCTAGGAGGAACTTTAGCCACTCTGAGTTTGAGGCCCTGGGGACTGAATTCCTGTGTGCCATTGTGAGTGTTTTCCTTATCGCAGTCACAGCCCAGCTCACACACAATGTGGAGAGTGGAATGCCTTTCAAATACAGACCCTCATTGCTTCCTTGCACCTGGAGCAGAGCTGTGGTGCTGGTGGGCTCTCCAGCCCCCCTCCAGTTGAAACACAAGGGAACTGAGTCCTAATCCTGTGTGCAGTGTCACCTGTGCTGCTCTTGTATCACACTGCCAGAGGCTGTGAGGGGCATGTGTCCTTCAGCCATCATGCATGGATGCATTCCCTTCAGTCTTCACCATTTCTGTGCTGCTTCTTGCTCCCAGAGAGATGCTGTGCTCTGCCCTCACATCCCCTGTCCTGCTGGGAGGTGGAAGCTGCTTGCTGCTCCTGCAGGGTAGGAATGAAGCTGTGACCTGGTGGCCAGGAGGTGTTTTGGCCCTGTTTTGGTTTTTGGTGATGTTTGCCTTCTCTGGAGGCTATTCAGTGGTGATGGCAGCAGGTAACAGTACTCTGGTCTCTGGTGACTCCTGCTGCTGCCTGAGCCTGGGTCTTGAAGCTGAATTGGGCCCTTTGTGTTGGGCTGGTAAATGATACCCCTGGGTAGAAATAACTGAGCTAAATGAAACTGAGTTGGGAAAGGAAAGCAAAAGAAGGAACTGGGAAAGTTGCTATTCACCACAGCTCTCAGTTTGAGTTGATGACCATGGTGGTGAGGGAAGCCAGTGTTACACTGGTTTGGTGGCCATGGTCTCTGGTGTTCCATCTGGAGTTTCTGGGGTGGGAGGAGGGGGTGGCAGTCACTTCTGTCCTAGTGGGCTTCCTACAAAACCCTAGTTCAGCTGCAGGTAAAAGACTTGCCACAGCAGTGGTTAACTGGCAGTGAAGGTTTGAGGACTCCCTGAGCAGTCCAAGCTCCTCTGTCCCAGTGAGAAAGGAGGGAGCAGCTCCAGGTGTCTGGATCCAGAGCACAGGAACAGGATTAGAATGACCATCAGTGATCAGCACACAGATCAGTGGATCTTGGTGACCCATTCCTGCCTTTCCCAAGAGCATGGGGAGCAGTGGTGAGGAACACATTCCCAGGGTAGGGAACAGCCTCAGCCTTCCATCCACTAACCCCTCGAGGGGTTTGTCCTGGACAGGCCATGCATAAGCTGTGCAGATGTTAATGATTTCTACACTGAAGAATGTGGTGTTGTTGCTGAACACAAATCGAGTCATTAAGCTGGGCTGGGCTGGAGCTGGACAGTGTGGGAGGGCAGGGACAGGAGCAAGACCCTGCTGCTCACAGCTGTGGGGAGTGTTGCTGGCAGGGCACAGCAGAAGAGCTGGCTGTGCAAGTTGTGGTCTGTTCTCTGGGGTATCTGAAGGTTTTTCAGGTGGGGCTAGGGGCAAGTGACCAGAAGTGATCCAGGGTTTCCTCTCCAGCCTGAGTAGGGTAGAGGGAGAAAATGGATATTTGGTATGAGAGACTTCCTGAGCCTAAAATACCTGTCCTCTTGGGCATATGACATTCTGCAAACTTTGCCTGCTCTATTTGCAGGCCCTCTGAGTTTATCTAAGAGTTTGAAATCTGAGATAAGAATGCTTTTTGCAAGGACTAGGAGCCCTTGCTGGAAACAAGTGCCCAATCCACACACTAAGTGCGCTTAAGCAGAGAAGTGGGGAGCTGAAACCTTGGGTGAGCAAGAAAAGGAGGTTTTGTGCAGTTATTCCAAAGGCAGGTGAGGTCCAATCCTCCCTCAAGCTGCTGGTGGGAAATCTGAGACATCAGAGGGATTCCCCTTGCACTGGAATGTTAATGACAAGGTGTAGAGGGATTCAGCCCATTTTCAAGTCTCCTGGTGCTGTTGCTCAGCTGTGACTCTGGGAATTGTGTGAATCTTCTGGCTAATGCTGCCTTTGGAGGTGCCCTCTAGGGTGTTTCCTCCTTTCCATCTTTAACCTTGAGGATATTTTTTTTTCTATTTTAGGAATTTCTCTGTGACCCAAAGTTCAGTAATGAAAAAGACCTGGAGGAGAAGTTGGCAATGTTCAAAGGTGAGAACTGGAGGGTTTCCCTGTCCTTTGAGCCTAACTGCTCTGAACCAGATTATTCTCCTCAGCACTTGAATCTCACCAGCCTGAGATTCTCTGCCAAATACAAGTGACTGAGCTGGGATGGATGCCTTCCCCCTTGCTTGTGGGACTTGGTGAAACTCTCTGGAGAGGTGTTTTCCACGCAAGCCTTTGTGTTTCTCTCCTTTGCAGGGCAGGGACATGTCACCTTACAGACATCCTGCCTGGCAGCTGCTCTTACTGCAAAACCTGCTGTGTGGGCAAAACCCTGGGGAGCAGCAAAGGAGGATGGTTTCTCTCTAGTTACACAGCAAGCTAACTGGCATAATGGACCATGCAATAGCTGGACTTTTTTTTTTGTTTTCAGTAAGTAGGAGGGCCTCATTCCACAAAGCAGAAGTGTCAGCTGTTTTGTGGAGTTGTGGAGTTGGGGACTTCCTCTCTCCAAAAGTTTCTTTAGTCCTTTCCCAGCCCCTTGACACGAGAGGGAACAGCACTGATAGGTCTAGTTCTGGCCAAAGCCTAACTCCAGTGGGTGAGCAGATCTAGGGCTTAGGTTTGGGCCTTTTGCTGGGACAGGTGATAAGAGAAACAGCTCAAAAGCCTGAAAGCCTCTGGAGCTTGTCCCCAGACTGGTTACAGGACAGGATCTGGCAGGGTTATTCTGGTGTACCCACTTTTTTTCCAAGCAGTGGCTGAAGGCAGTTGAGAAAACATTCCTGTGTCACATTGCCTCGAGGCTTGTGCTCAGCCTGGCTCTAACCAAATAAAACCTGACCTTGCTTCCATTTCAGACATTGTCTGCTATTTCTCTTTGAATTTTGGCTTTGCAATCCAGCAAGGAAGAAGCTGGCTGGCGTTTTGTGATCCCTTACACTGCTGGGCACAGAGGAGCCTCCTGTGCTCCCCAATCTCTTTGTGTTGCTTTTTGTGTAGCTTTGGCTTTTGGCTGCAGCCCTGCATTATTTTTTCCCATCACAATTGGGGCTCTTCAAACATTGCAACTGTAGGTCACAGGCACAGAATTCCATGTAATGAGAGCCTTTGGCATCTCTTCCTGCTGCCTCGTGAGTTTGTCTCCGTGGCCTGTCCCTCTCTCCAAGGCCTCCTCCAGCTCCCCCAACAATTGGCTCATTGTGTGATGATGGGGGGAATATTTCTTCTCTGCTGTCCTTCCCACTTCCCCACCCCCCTCCCAGCCTGGGGGAGATAAAGATGGAGCCCCCATGCAGTGTTTGTGTAAATGTATTTGTGAGGGAGGGACCATGCATGGGTTTTGCCCACTATATCCCCTCTGCTGGGGTGGGAGGGAAACACGAATGTGTGAGCTGAGGCTGATGTAAAGCCGCCTCTGTTCTCTGCACTGTTGGCTAAGTGTCAGCTCAGAAGAAAAGAAAACATGTGCTGGGCATGGAGATGGCAGAGCAGGGTTTGTGCCCCAGGCATATGCAGGAGTGCCTGATCCTGGTAAGGGAGGTGGCAATTAAAATGCCAAGGTCATTCTGGTGAGACAGAGTGTGGGGAGAGGCACTCCCACATCAAGCATCACTCTGTCCACTAAATATGTGTGTTACAGCCCTTATTTCTTCTAGGATTGGTTGCTTGATGCTTGAAGGGAGACATTTACTCCCGCTGGAAGCATGAACAGCTTTGGTTTGTACATGGAATTTCCATAGGTCTGTCCTGGTGAGCTCATGGCAGCAGTAATCCATGGGCTAAGACCCGGGTGAAGACATGCCAGGCCATTCCTTTGCCTCCTGCCCATTAGTCCGGTTAACCCAACAATTTCCTTTGGAAGCACAGGTCCTGGAGGGACTCTGATGTGTGAAATAACCACTCTTCCCTTTGGCTTCTTAAATTAGCCTGCCACTTCTCTGTTCATGCTCATATGATTGCTGGTGTCCCTGGAGGAGAGGCAAAAGGTCTTTTCCATTTTCCTTCCTGGGGCAAAGGAGCAGCCTGGAAGAGCTTGGTTAATTTGAGTCCTCCAAGGCTGTTGTGGGGAGTGAGTGCTCACTGCAGGGTGATTTCTCCCGCTCAGCATGGATGGATGGTGCCAGCAGGCATCGTGCTCTTTCCATTTACTAGAGCCGAGGTGATGGGGGGGGCCCTGTGGTGCTGGGAGCTGTATGGTCTGCAAGACAGACAAATCCTTGCCTGAAGAGCTTAAAGTCTAAATGGGGAACAGCTAGCAAGAGGTGGGGGCTGTGTAGGAGGCTCAGGTGTGCCACTTCAAAGGGCAGAAACTGCACAGAACTGAATTCCTGAATTTTCTAACTCAAATCAGTGCTCTGCCTGTTACAGCATGCGAATTTTTGTCCTGCAAAGCTAACCTGACCTTTTGGAGCAGGCTCTGCCTCTCTCTGACAATGCTGGAGTTGCTCAAGTCAGCAGTGTTTGACAGCAGGCTGGAAAGGCAAACAACCTGCTCCAGCATCACTGTGCCCAGGCATGTTCTTGGCTTCACCCCCTTGATGTGGTCCTTGAGCATCTTTCCTGGTAGGTGCTGCTCTGGGAGTGAGCACAGCGACGGGAGCACTGTGGAGTCTGTCCCTCGTTATTGCAGGCAACTGCGTCATTTAATCCCCCTTCTAATCCGATCAGACTTCATCTTGGGAGTGCTTGGGGGTTTGTTTTCCTTGCTACTCCTTCTGGGAGGCTGTTCCAGAGCTTTGTTTTTCTGGCTGCAAACCTTTTAAAGCTGTTCGTAGCCAGCTGATACCTTGTTCTCATGCCAGTGTTTTCCTTCAGCTTAAATGAAAAGCAGCCACAATTACAGAGCTCTTAACTCTAGAGCCCTAGAGTTGAGATAAGGTGCTAAAACCAGGCCTCGAGATGGTCTCCCTCTCTGAACTTTGCATTCAGCAGTATGTCAATCTTATGCCCAAATGCTTTATTTCAGTGCTTGTAAGCAGCCAGTGCTCCAAAGCCCTGCACACCTCTCTGCTCTAGAGTTCTGCTAACCTAATTCTGTGTCTCTTCCAGAGAAATACATGGAGTTTGACCTGAACAACCAAGGGGAGATTGGTGAGTGATTCTGAAGGATGCTGGGCTGGAAGAGCCACAGCCTGTCTGCTGCTGAATCTGCTGCTTCCCTCTGTATTCATGGTGTTGAGGAGGAAAACGTGTGGGTTTTTCCTACATCCAGCCTTGCTTGGATCTTGATTGCCAGCCAGGGGCTTCCTTGGCTCTCCAGCCCCTCCCTCTCAGCTTCTTCAGTCTCTCCTTGCCTGTTTCAAGATCTAAGCCCTTCTCAGTGCTGTTGTCCTGAAGTTCTGTTTATCTCCTCCAGTTCTTTCTGCTCTACATGCTTTTTTTTTTCTTCTCCCTTTTTCTCCACTGAGGCCTTCTTCTCAGTCCTCTGCTGCAAAGTTGGGAATTCAGAGCTGGGAAGCTGCAGGACTTGGACAATCCTAGGGCTTGCTTGGCTTGAGGCAGGAGCTGTATAAATCCATGAGCACTTCTGGTGCAGAGCAGCTCTTTGCTTTGCAAGGAGGGGAGCAGAGGGAACCAAAAGACTTGGGTGTGAGTCTGGCTCAGCTGAGCAGCCCTGCTTTGGGTGCAGAAAACACCAATTATGTAAAGTTCCAGCCTCCTGCAGGCCTGGAGCTGACACTGAAGTGTAATCACTTGTGCACTGTGCCCTTCCAGGAGGCGGCTGCCCTCTTCCCCTCCTCCACAAGTCTTCCAGCTGAAGTGAAGCCTGTGGGGAGCTGGAAGAGCCCTGACTCAGGGCTTCCGGGAGGGAAGGGGCCCACAGGTCTCAGCAGGCAGCAGTGCAATGGGAGGAAATGGCCTGTGGCGATGGGCAGGGGCATCTGCTCCCCACAGCTTGTTTGTCTCCAGCTTTAATCCCGGTGTTGCTTCCCTCCTCCCCATCCTTGTGACTCTTGGCACCACAATCTGAGCTAGAGAGCACTGTCGCCACATGTCTCTGGAGCACTTGGAGAGTTGTCCCTCTTCTCTGAGTGCGTGGTACTTTTATCTTGAGCTGCACATCTGGGAAGTGATGCTCTGTACTGAGTATAGTGGCAGTGAGCTGTACTGGAAGGCTTCCCGTGGCTTTTGGCAACAGCTTAATGCTGTCAGCCACAGAGTCCATGGGTGAGGTGGTCTCAGGTGGGAACTCAGGGCTCTGTAGGATTGGTCTGTGCTCAGTGGGGTCACCCCTTGACAGCAGCAGTTGCCTTGCTCTTGTAGATTTGATGTCTGTCAAAAGGATGATGGAGAAGCTGGGAGCTCCGAAGACTCACCTAGAACTGAAGAAGATGATCTCTGAGGTGACTGGAGGAGTCAGTGACACCATCTCCTACCAGGACTTTGTCAATGTGATGCTTGGGAAACGCTCTGCTGTGCTCAAACTGTGAGTGTCCTGGGATGGAGCTGGGGCAGAGCAACAGCAGCCGAGCTGCTCTGTTGGGAAGCTGGGAAGCACAAGCTGTTCTGTCTGGGGGAGCTGGAGCTATGCACACTCGGTGTTCATGGAGGGAAACAAGGATCCTTGTGCAGGGGAGTTGGCAGGGTGCCATGAGAGGGTGTATAAGCTCATGTCAAGGCTGAGCAGTGGCCAGTGCTCCCAGCAGAGCTGCCTGCTGTGTGTTAGCACAGGCTTCCTCCCACTTGCTCCGTGGGAGCCAGGCTCCTCCTTTCCCGAGGATGTGCAGGGGTTCAGCACTGCAGGACTTCTTCCCGTCTCTTCCCTGAGGATCCTGCTGGCTTTGGGGACACAGACTTCCCTTGTGGATGGTGGCAGGACTTGAGTGAATGATGGTCCTGCCAGCACCAGTAGTGCTGGCTCCTGTTTCCCACAGGATGCTCCATCCCTGCCTGATCTTGGAGGGATGGGCAGTAGATGGAGATGGGACACATGCTTAAAACAGCTGGCTCGTGCTGGGAGAGGTTTGCTGTGGTACAGGCTGCCAGCACTAGCCTCCCACGGCCCCCTCTGCCCTCCCAACAGGGCTCTGAAAGTGCTGCTCTAACAAATGGCTTCCAAACATTTGCTTGGCTCCATCTCCATCCCATTGAAGCCTGGCATTTCCTTTCACAGCTCGGGGGCTGGCCCTGCTTTTGTGTCTGAAATGGCCATGAATAGGAGCTGATCCTCTCCATCCTCCTTCCCCCTTTTTGAAGGCAGCTTTAGAAACACAGCCAGCTCTCCAGTCAGGTTGGGAAGGAAGGATCTTGCACCCACCTCTCACGTGGTTTCTCTAAGCTGGGACATGTTTGTTGGCAGATTCTCCCCGCTGTGCTGTATCTCTATTGTGATGCTCCTCTTCCAAGCAGACACAGACTTCTGACATCCCTGCTCCTCCTTTTTCTCCACAGAACTAGACTGAGCCTGCAGCCTGTCCCATATCTTCCATCCCTCCTCCCAATTGCAGCAGCTTTCACAAACAGGTCCCTTCTCTTGCTAACAGACACCCCATTGTCTGTTGGACCCTGTAGAGCAGGAGCAGAAATGTAAGACTCATCCTAAGAGCAGTAGAGCCCTTTGATCCATCGAGGCAGCTGGCATTCCCAGCGTAGCTGCAGTCCTCAGGGAGGAAGACAGTGCTAGTGGTTGCAAAATGCTTGAGATTCCTACAGCCAGTGCCTTGCTCCTTGTTTTTGCTCTCTCCCCTGACTGGAATTGCTGTTGCTTGCTCGGTGTTGCCTTCTAAATGTTCTGCTGTGTGGTTATGTGCAAGGTGGGCCAGGAGTGGTATTTGCTTTTACACATCATGAACACTTGGCATTCAGTGTGTGCCCAGGGTATTTCGGAAGTGGCTGTCTAAATAAAATGTGCTAATCCTCTGGGCTCCGAGAGGAAAACCGGCAGAGACTTCGGGAACCCACTCCTGGTAGCTGCTGGAAGAGCCAGCCTGGCAGCACTGCCCTCTGTTGGCTTTCCTTGCTTTGTTAATTATCGAGTGCTCTTTGTAGGGGAGCCAGATGCTCTTTTTCAGCAGAGAATGCCACCCCCAATGATGGATAAATATGCATTTGTTTTTTTCTAAATGAGCAATATCTGTTGTGTTTTGCAGGGTCATGATGTTTGAAGGAAAAGCCAATGAAAGCAACCCAAAACCTTCTGGTCCACCTCCAGAGAGAGACATAGCCAGCCTCCCTTGAAGAGGACAGGCTGGAAAATGGGCACTGTTTGCTTTGCTCGTCTGTAACAGAGGTTACCTGTGCTTTGTTACTCTTTACTGTGCACAGTCCTAGTTTTCAACTAACCTGCCTTAGAGGAACAGCAAGGGAAGCTGTAGACCCCCAGCTTGTGTTTTTCTGCTGCATCCCTTAGCCAACTTGATCTGTTAGACAGAAGTTGTAGCACCAAGTGTAATGTGAGACCAAAAAGAACAAAAAATATCCTGTGATTTTACTCTTTCCTCTGCCCTTCCTGCATTTCTTAGACGAGGAGCTACTTTGTTCCCAGTGTATGGATTCAGAGCTGTGCTTGTCAGGACAGGTTCCTAATGGTCCTTGCTGCCAGACATGGACAAAGCCCCTGAGAGTGGCTTAATGGGTGCAAAGAAATAAGTGCCTTCTCTGCTCCATCCTCCTGTTCCTACTTTGGACTTAGTTCTTCCCCTCCTGACCCCCCCCCCCAAAATGCAAATCAGGCTCCCATGTCTGTCTGATCATAAGGGGAATGTGGGAATGTGCTTGTACACAGACATCTGCCTGCACAGCCTCTTGGAGTGAGCACAGCTGCCTGCAGGGACAGCTTCTGTCTGCTCTGGGGGCTCATCCTGCAGGCAGATCTCAGGGTCCAACACCAGCCGCTGCAAATAAGAATGGTTAAAGCCACCTTGGGGATCCCCTTCCTGATAAATCATGACTTGAGTCCGACCAGGATCACCTCTGGACGGGTGACTGTCTGTCCCATCCATAGAGTCCAGAAACAAGCTGTGATGCCTTTGCAGCCCCACAGAATGCCTGGGGCAAGTGAAACCTCCAGGTGACAGAAAGCTGAGTGACCAAACTGAGCCTGGCCAGACCAGTTGTGGATGAGGATTTGTCCTCAGGCAGCTGCTCTGTCCCTCTGATTTTTGCAGACCTCCCTGTATACGTTTCCGCCTGGTCCCCTGGGACTATCCATTTCCCTGATGGATAAGCCCTCAAATCTGCAAAATAAGAAGGGCTGTAAGTATGGAATATGAGCTGGGGCTGAGCTAACCACACTCTGGGTACTGTGGTGATTCTTGTTCCATACACAATTTCTGGAATCCAGGCGTTTGGTCTTTGCCCTTTCCCTTCTCTTTTCTTAAATGTTCTTGACAGCTTTTAACTTTTTTAAAATCATGGTTTAGTGAGTACATTTTTAAAGGCAATACAGATGATTAACTCTACTAGGCTGATTGTTCCTGCCAAAGGCTGCACTTTTAAATAATTTAAAAAAAACAACAAAAACATTCTCACTACTGTTTGTGTGAAAACCAAAACTGTAACAGAGAGAAAAATTATGAGCAAAAGCAGCACCAGTCTACTTCAAGGACTGAAAATAAATCTTTTGAAGCTATAGTGTGTCAGTGTTTATTGTTATCTCTTCTGAAGCTTAGTCCATATGATTGGTTGCAGATTAAGGGAGCTGGTTTCCAAGTCTGTTAATATAAACCCTTAAACAGAGCCTGGAGATAGGTTTGGACTCTCTTCATCTGATCTTTATCTGTAATAACTGACTGAAAACCGTGGAGTTTGTGTGATGAAATGCAGAGGCCACCTCCTAAAGCTGGCACTTTTTTCTCACATACTGAAAAAGAGTAGGTGCCAGTGCTTGTTTTAAGGAGTAACTTGTTTATTGAGAGCAGACACTTGCAATGCTTCTCTTGAAGGAGTTGTGGTTGTTTTTTTTTTTTTTGGTTTTTTTTTTCCCCAAGGTTCTTGTCTGATGTGAATTATCAAAAGGGGAGACCAGATTTCCTGGGGAATGGCTGGGTGCACTTTTCCCATGTGTTTTTTTAAAAGGACAGAATTTCCCTGAGATCACAGCCCCGTATCTGCTTTCTGCTGCCTGGTAGCCTCTGGGAATGCACCTGCTTTTCTTGGCTGTGTCTTGAAGCTGTTGTTCAGTTAGAAAATAAAGGAAGCATATTACACAAGGGAGACTTGGATGTGGTTTGCCACAGTTCAGGTCACTGCCCAGAGCCATCACTGCTTGTCTCTGTGGAAATCCTTGTCCTTTTTGGTCCTGGAGAAGAGAATGACCTGCTAGAGCTGGAAACAGCCCTTCTCAAAATCTCCTCATAGGGCTGAGTGCTGGCATTCTGAGTGGGAGCTGAACACCTCAAAACCTGAACAAGTAAAGAAAGCGAAGACCTGGTGTGATCAACCCCCCACATTCTGCTTTTGTGTTGTCCTGGAGCACAATGAGGCTGCTCCAACTCGCAGAGATTCTGTGTTTGCAGCTCAGCCACTCCACACTGGAGCTGTACAGGGGCTACAGAGCCTCCCTGTGCTCCCACTGCAACCCAGGCCAAGGGAGTAGGATTTTGCCTGAAGGAAAGGCACAAAACTGTGTCAGGGTTGTTAAGTGTTAGGTTGGAATTAGAAAAAGGTTCTTTCCCCAGATGGTGCTGGGCACTGACCAGGCTCCCCAGGGAATAGGCACGGCCCAAGGGTGGCAGAGCTCCAGCAGTGTTTGCACAGGGCTCAGGGACATGGTGGCACTCTTGGCTTGTCCAGTGCAGGATCAGGAGATCAATTTAACCATCCTTGAGCGTCCCTTCCACCTCGGAAGTTTCTGTGATTCCTTAGACCTGAGGCAACACTGGATCTGTGATTCGGGAAAAGCATCAAAGCCCCTCACTCAGCACGGGCTGTGGCCGGGGTGTAGCGCTGCCTGCCAGGCCCCACCGTGGCTGGGCAGGGACAGCCCGAGCCCGTCCCGCTGTCACAGGGTTCTGTCCCCTCAGGAGCTGCTCCGGCGGGCTGGGCCCCTCAGGACCTACGGCCATCCCGCGGCTCCCAGAGCCTCAGAACGTGTGGAAAAATCAGGGCGAGAGCACACAAGCTGCGCCAGGGGAGGTTTAGGTTGGACATTGCGAGTAATTTCTTCACAGAAAGGGTAACTGGACATCATCGGCACGGGCTGCCCACAGGGGTGGTACAACCACCCTGCCTGGAGATGTACAAGGAACGACTGGACGTGGCGCTCAGTGCTGGTTGACAAGGTGGTGTTTGGTCACCAGTTGGACTCGATGGTTTCAGAGATATTTTCCAATCTGATTCTGTGCAAAGAGGGGTTTCTTGAGCGCAGCCGCGCTCAATCTGGGAGGGCCCGTGGGAGGACCCGGAGCAGCGAGAGCAGCGAGAGCAGCGGCCAGAGCGGCCCCGCCGGAAGCGGAAGCAGCGCGAGGCTCTCCCGGCGGGGCGCGGGCGGCGGGACCGCGGCCGCGGGGCCGCCATGGGGGACGACATGGACGTGATCCCCGAGCGGGAGATGAAGGTAAGGCATGGGGAGAGCGGGGGGTGTGACGGCAAGTCTGACGTGGGGAAGGGTTGGCGGGATGTTTGACTCGGGCCGGGAGGCCTTGGCTTGGAGCCGGAGAGGGACAGGACTTGGAGAAGGCTCGGCCTGGGCTGCGAGAGGTGATGGGTTCTGAGGGAGGCTTAGTTGGGACCGTGGGCCTGACAGACCGGAGGGGTCAGCTCGGGATATGGCGGGGCTTTTTGAGACATCTTTGCCGTGCTTGTGAAACAGAATCCCAGGATGGGTCAGGCTGGAAGGGACCACAGTGGGTCATTGGTCAAACCTCCCTGCTCAGACGGTTCGGCCCAGAGCACACGGCATAGGATTGCGTCCGAACGGGTCTGGAATATCTCCAGTGACGGACACTCCACACCCATTCTGGGCAATTTTGAGGGCTTTCAAATACTTGCCGACTTTCCAGCATAGTGTGGTACAAGCCTGTGGGGTGGAAAAGGGAAGGCTGGCACGGCCTTGGTGTAGAGGAGTGTTTAATGCCTGGGGAGGGAATTACAGAATGGTTTAGGGTGGAAGGAACCGTAAAGCTCATTTCATTCCAGCCTCTGCCATGGGCAAGGACACCTTCCACCAGAGCAGGTTGCTTCAAGCCTCATCCAGCCTGGCCTCGAGCAGTTTTAGGGATGAAGGAGAGTTGGGGGAGTCTTGTTTAGGAAGAAGAGTGATGTTCCTCCTGTCAGCGTGCCTTTTTTTGGGAATCTCCTGGCTTGGGGATGTGTGGCTGTGGTTCAGTGTGAGCTGGAGTCTTGCTGTGTGGTGCCAGCCCAGCCCATCCTGTGTCACCCAGTGTTACTCAGGCTGGGTAAAAAGGGACATGGGGGAGCAGATTCGTGGAGTGATTATGGGTCTTATGCAGCTGCCTTCTGCCCTCAAAAACAGGGTACTTGAGCTGTTTGTTTTGCAGGAGTTACTGAGTTCCTACATCCTCCTCAGACTGCAGGAATACACTTATTTAGTGACAGTCATTTGGGAATAACTCAGGTACTTGACTGGAGTTACTGGCATGTAGGTTAGCAAGTGTGTGCCTTGTAGCAGCAAGTTTTGTTCAGTCCTGTCCCATCTTTTTTTTATTCCTTTCTCTTTTCCTCTGTATCTCGTGGTTGGTTTTGGTATGTTCCTTCTCAGGAGCACACATTTTTGAACACAGGCACTGGGTACAAGTGTGATTTAACCAATTTAAAAAATAAAGTGGTGTGGTCTCAGCTTTTCATGGATGAGACAGAAGAGGCAATGGAGTGGTGAGAGGCTGCCTGGGTGTGTGGCAGGGCTTTGCAGCTCTCATGGAGAGGCTCCTGCACTTACTGTCTCAGAGAAGCCAAAAGTAAGCTGTTCCTCTTGGCCAGCATGTGAACAGATACTCCCCAACTCTCTCAAACAGGATTTTCAGTTCAGAGCACTGAAGAAGGTTCGCATCTTCGATGCTCCTGATGAACTTCCCAAAGAGCGCTCCAGCCTGCTCACAGTGTCCAACAAATACGGGCTGGTCTTTGCTGGTGGAGGGACCAGCCTGCAGATCTTCCACACCAGAGATCTTCTCATGCAGAAACACCTGGGAGAAGATCCCAATAAAATTGGTAAGGAACACTTAAATCTCATGGGTTTGGCAGAGACAGGTTTATATAGGATTTAGGACATGGAGCTCTTGGCTCCAGATACATGTTACAGTCCTTGCCATCCTCTGTCAGGCATTTGAATTGCCATATTTTCTTGTGTGGGAAGGCAGGAACAATGGTTGGTAGCCATTCTTTGAGCTGTGATCCTGTGCACATGTCAGGGCTGTGGGTGAGTGCAGACTCTGTGAGTGCAGGGGCGCACTGAGGAAATTTGTAAACTGAGTTACCCACTCTGACTAAATAGCTGTCCAGGAAAGGGGAGGCAAGCACTGTTCCACCAGCTGAGTGCAAAATAGTTTTCATTCTCCTGAGTAACTGTTCCACTCTGTACATACATAAGTAAAGACAAAAATCTTTCCACTTGTTATTTCCTCAGGTTACTGAGGAAGGAAAGTGGCATTTTCTTTTCTTAGAAATTTGGCAACTCTCGAGATTATATTGATAGAGATGAAGGGATTTGCTTTAAATCAGTTTTTCTACATGCTACCTTTGATAGCTGCTGTTAATGGGACTGAGGATTATTGTATAAATTTATATTGTTTTACAAGAACAGTTCTTCCTATTTAAATTTGCCCCCTTCGTTCCATCTTCATTCCCTTTTGTGTTTTAAGTGGAGAATATTCAGAGTACTGTGGTTCCCATGAAGTATCCTATGCAGCACCTGGCTCTGAGCTGTGACAATCTCACCCTGTCTGTGTGTATGATGTCCAGTGAGATCGGGTCCTTCATCAGCTTTTTTGATGTCCGCACATTCCTCAATCAGGTACAGCACATGCCAAGTGGGTTTGCCTTGGGTTTGGGTATTTTTTTTCAGAATACAGCAGAGATATAGCTGGGGTGGGATGTTCTGTCTCCATAAGGGTTGCCTTATAAATAGGAGTTGCTCAGTAAACTCAAAATCTGCTTGTTTTTATCAGTCATTAATTTATAGGCAGGTTAAAACTGCTTTGAACTATGACTTCAGGAGAGTTTGGTTTTGTGCTCCACTTTGACTGTGTCATGTATTTGTGTTTCCTAAAAGGCAAAACAGCATAAACAAGCATTTGCTTGTCACAAACTGGCCAAGGACTCAGGAAGTGCAGCCATGGTCAACGACCTGAAGTGGAACCCTGCCAGTCCCACCATGGTGGCTGTCTGCCTGTCCGATGGCAGCATCTCTGTCCTGCAGGTCACAGACGCTGTGAAGGTCTATGCCACACTCCCACCCTCTGCTGCTGTCACATCTGGTAAGTGGCAGCCTTGGTGGGCACTCAGAATGTTGGGTACTGAAGAGCAGACACTGATTGAGGGGTGTATAAACGCAGGTTGCTTGTCTCGGGAGGAGGTTTCTTAAAATTCTTCACAAAAAGGAAGGGTTTAAACTCAGTGAGACTCAGAAAATGTGTTGCAATGGAATTACTCTTTCTCAGTTGATTGCAGTAGCTGAGTTTTGTGAGGTATCAACCATGCCCACCTGTGGTTTATGCTGTCTCAGGCTTGACTCATTTCCAGAAATACATGCAAATAATCATCATCACCTGTTGGGTTTTGACCTGTGTAGTCTTGCCTTCTCTGTGACTGGATGACACCTTGTTTGATTCAGATTCATTGGTTTTTTCAGTGGAAAAAATAGCAATTTTAATTTATTGGTCCTGTTTTTGTGGGACCTTTGTGGGTCCAGTTCCTTTGTGCTAATGATTTTTTTTTTTTTTTTTTTTTTGCCTAGTGTGTTGGAGCCCAAAGGGAAAACAACTGGCTGCAGGGAGGCAAAATGGCACCGTGGTGCAGTATCTGCCTGTAAGTATTGGTGGTGTAAAGGCCTTGTGACTTTTCAGGACTCTGAAATATGATATTTTGTTGGTTTGAGTTGTTAGGGTTTTTTTTTTAGGCTGGTTGATTAATTTTTGTGTCACAAACTACAGAATTTGGTTAGCTGGCATGTGGTGTGAGCCATGTGATGCTACCCAAGTGCTTCAGTAATATTCAAGTGTCTTAGGCCAATATTTGTTTTAGTTTAAGGTTTGCACTGGCCATTGAAGTCATGATTTCAGAGTGGCCCATGATGAGTGATAAAGAGTGTGTGAGTTGCTCTAAACCAGTTCTCTGGGCTTTCTGAAAAAACTTGCAGTTGGATTTAAGAGTTGTTTTGTTTGCAGAATCTGCAGGAGAAGAAAGTAATCCCTTGTCCTCCCTTTTATGACTCAGACAATCCTGTTAAAGGTACATCTTTTTATTATTTTTTAACTTGTTTTCTCTTTAGAAGTATTTTACTCATTCTTCCTCCTGTTGTCTTTAGCTAAAGCAGATGTATAGCACTGGGTATGAAATTACCCAGATTAGTGTGATTTTCTTTGAATCTTAAGCTTGGTAGTTTAGAATTTAGTTGCCGTTTGCCTATCATTTCCTTGTGTGCTGTGCACAGTTAAAATCAACAAGAATTATAAATATTTATTTAGTATAATTATAAAGTGTTTCTGGCTGAGGTATCTGCTTTCTCTTTCAGTTTTGGATGTCCTTTGGATTGGCACATACGTCTTTGCCATCGTGTATGCAGAGGCTGATGGGACACTGGAGATGTCTCCACAAGTGGTCATAGCCATATTACCTGTAAGTGACAGCAGTCACAGCAACACAAGTGTCTATTGCTTGTTCTTCACTGGTTCATGACAATGGCAACTTGCTTTTGTCATTGACATTGGCACCACATAGAATTTCAGTTTGGTACTGCTGTAAATCGTAGGATTGAGGTTGGGGGGATTAAGTGGACAAAGTAGGATCCACCTGGAAAATCAATGAGTAGTCTGTTCTCTGCTGAGATCCAATTATGATATTGTTGGTGTGCCCTGACACTGTCAAAGAATTTAAGGGAGATTACTTGGTTTGTGCATTGACTGATAAATTATTAATGTTGATCTTACAGAAAAAGGAAGAGAAGCGACCAGAGAAATTTGTGAATTTTATGGAGCCGTGCTACACAAGCTGCACTGAGAGACAGCACCATTACTTCCTCAATTTTGTTGAGGAATGGTGAGTGGCAGGAATCATGGCAAGGTCCTTCCCTTGCTATGCATGTCTGAGGGGTCAGTGCATCTCCATAGATTTTGCTCCTCCTTTTTATAGACCTTGCAGTGGATTGTCATGTTAGTTTTAACCTGTTTGTGTTCATGCTTACAGGGATCTAGTTCTGGCAGCTTCAGCAGCTTCCACAGAAGTCAGCATTCTTGCCAGGCAGGGGGATCAGGTAATACTGTTATTCCATTTTTGGAATATATTTTGTGTTGCATATGTGCAAATGTACATTTTCTCTCCCTAAGTATAACCTATATAAGACCTGAAATCCAATGAGACAGTGATTTTTTAGGACATCCGAAAACTAAGCAAGCTTCTAAATTGTACAGAATCTTAAGATAATTCTTAGATGAGCAAGAGATGTGTGTTGTGAACCAAGTACCAGAAGTCTTGTTTTCATTATTCACTTGGCAGTCTCAAAATTTGGTCAAACTCACTATAATAAAATGATTGATGTGAGGTCATCCTGTGAAGTGAAGCATAAAAAATGCCTGACCTATGATATGCAGTGATACATGAGAAGTCACACACAGATCTGTGAGGGACCCCGATCTTTCTGGCATTTGTTAATCAGACAAATTTAAGTAGATACTCTCTAGCTGGTGTTTCAGCTGTTTGCAGACTGGAGTGCTGAAGAAAGCTGAACAGAGGAAAGCAGTAGTTGATATAATAATAATTTTACTTTTTGCAGAACTGGGAATCATGGGTTTTGGAGGACTCAAGCAGAGCAGAACTTCCTGTGACAGATAAAAGCGATGACACTCTGCCTGTTGGTGTTGCTGTAGACTACACCAGTAACATGCCCATCGTGATCAGTAAGTCTTGATAGTCTTTCCTGTGGAGTAGTCCAAAAATCTCAGCATATTTGATATTTTTGAGGGGCAGCCTTGTGCTCAGAGTTCTGAGAGATCATTCTGAAAGGCAGACTGACTCACCTGCTGGTTTTATACAAACCCACAGCGCATGGCTTTGCGTCTGTGTAAGGATTCAGTGGCAATGTGTTAAATACAGTTCTTTCCTGGAGCTTTCAGCATCCTGGGATACAACACCAACAGACATGGCAAACAAGTCTCCTGAGTTATGCCTGCGTTCCCCAGAACTGGGATTTTAGTGAGTTTAAAGGAGTCATGTTCTAACACTGGGGATTTCAGGCTGCCCATGCAGTGTTCTTTATTCTTGTCACTTATGTCCTTTTGCAGAACTGTTTTGTATCAAGTACATTTGCACAGATCTAAGGGAAAAGTGGGTTCGTTTCAAAGCCAGAAATAGCAAAGATGGCTGAGGTGAATGCGTAGGTTTTAATTCTGCATTAAAGCACAGGGTCTGTACTGCCTAAACCCTGCTGTGCTCTACATCTCAGCTGCATTACTGCTGTACCTTCTGTGCTGCCTGAAGGCCCTTCAAAGTACCCTGTCAAAGTCTGAAACTACATCTGAGCTGTTGTGTTGTATCTTAGTGAATTCTGAGAATTCTTCTTTGAAGGCCAGAGACAGATGGAAATAGAGATGCCTTCAGGCAGAGTGGAAGGTACTGCAGTCAGGAGTTCCTGAAGAGCACAGGAGGGTGCCAGTTAACTAAGACCTTTACCTGAAAGAAAGCCTACAGTAGGGAATTGAGGTCAAACGTTGTACTTGTATGCCAACTTGAATTTGAAGCCTTTTCTCTGTTAATCTATAGTTACTGGATTAAGAAATCTGTTAGGACAGATTTTTTAAAGCCTGTGTTGTGCTGCCTCAGAGTTTTTAAAAAGGTTTTTGGAGAAGCTTTTTGCTAACACATTCTCTGTGTTCTGACACAAGAGTTTGGCTGCACATTAATTGGCTTTGCAGTTCACAGCAAGTTTAGGTTGCAGAGAAACCTGATTTGTCATGGAGCTCATTCCCAAGTGGAAACTGCCCTTCCCTAGAATGCTTTTCCTGAAGAACCAATAGTAAAGAAAAATGGCCATCCACTGCACTGCCTGACAAACAAAGCACCATGATTATAGCAGATTTTTCCTGCACTCTGGATGTATTGGGTTTGGGATTTTGTGTTTCATTAAGCACAGTTAAACCATTACAACATTTTAGAAATACAGAGAGTGTTCTTGGGGCTTTTAACTGTGCTGAGAATTTTTGTTCTGAAGCAGGTTCACAAAGCAGCTGCATAAAACACAAGTATTTTATATCAGTGGTTCAGATCACAAAGATATTTGTTTGATGTTGGCTTTCTTTAAAGTTAAAAAGCTTCCTATGTAGCAATTCTGTTTTGTAGTCTGTGCATATGAATGTTAATGAGGGCCCAATGGAATGTGGAGATAGCTGAAAGGAATTGAAGGAGGGAGCAGAGTATCACTGAGGAAAAATGATTACTTCAAAATCAGAAAAAGCTTGGCACAGGAATTGATGGGTGAAAGTTGGGCTTTGTCATTCAGGAGATGACATTCAGTTGTCAAAATATCCCTTTTGTGAAACATGAAGTCAGGAACAGAAAGGAATACAAAAGGATAAAGAAAGAGAGCTGAGCACTGACAGAGAAGCAAGGGAACAAAGATGCAAATGAAAGCAAGAAGGGAGAAATGTAAGAAATACTATGTGAAGAAAGTCATATGAAGGTGCTAATTCCAGTAGGAACAGAATAGGAAGATTTGACTGCAGGACTCATATATGTGGTCTCTGGCAGGTGATGAGAAGATCCTTGGTCCAGCTCCAGTTCTGATCCTGCTCTCTACAGATGGTGTGCTTTGCCCATTTTACATGATCAACCAAAACCCAGGAGTCAGATCACTGATTGTCACTCCAGAGCCATTGCAGTGGGTAGGGGAGAGAGTTCCCAAGGCAGCAGGTAAGTGCTCCAGGGGCTATAGGAACGCTTGGATTTGTGGATCTTTGTCATACTGATCTGTCAGTTTTTCAGTAGTCAAGACACACATGGTCACAGAAAATATATTTTTTCTTTATAAGGGTAATGGGGAGCAGGTCTTGGGTGTGTTGAGCTCCCAGGACTGTTCTCTGTCTTTTGTGCGTCCGTGTGGAATTACCTAGTCCTGTTCACCAAATGACAGAATCATTTAGTTTGGAAAAGACCTCTAAGATCATCAAGTCTAACCTTTAAACCTGTTTGTTTGTGGGGTCTCAAGCACTTTGCAGGCTGTGCATTTAGACTTTCCTATGCAATCAGTCTTTAGGGAATAGAGTCAAACCAGTTTTAGGAGGCTCTTTGGCCAGCTTTGAGCATGGCCTGCACACTTCACAGAGATGATGGTTTTCCTCCATAGTTTTGCTACAGGAGGTCATGATATGAACTAAGGTGTTTGAGTGCAGCAAAATCCTATTTAAACAAAATTCTATTTAAATCTTATTTAAAGCTTTCCTCAGCACTGTGAAAATTGTGTCAGCAGGTGAAGAGGAGTAGTTTTGTTTGAGTTATAGATGTGTTGCCCTGTGTAGTGTGATGTAGGCAGGTAAGATGATTGTTTTGCTTGTCTGCATTCATGGAGAAATAATTGCAAATGCACCATTTTCTTCCCTGTGCCCAAATTTGCTTCTCCTTCCTCAGCCAGAATGCTGTTGTTTGGCAGCCTGCCTTCCTGCAGTGCTGGCTAACTTGTGTGCTGACTGCCTGTTTTATTTGAGATGGCAGGAACCTCATCAAAATCAATGGAGGAAGGTGAAGTTTTCTCACAGGAAACTGCAGACAACATTAATCTGAACAGATTTTTGTATTGATTGTGACTTCATATAGTTTCTGTATCACTTGCTGGGACTGGGGATTGCAAACTCAGCTTTATCATCTCTCTTCCTCACTGTCCAGTCAGAGAAGCATGCTGAGCTGTCCCTATCAAATAGATTTGGCCTTGCAATGTCTTCTGCCATTAGTCAGTGCAGCCAAATGAGCCTCCTCCTTTCCCATTTGTCTTTCTGCAGGGAGTGCTGCCACAAGTCCAACCACTCCTCCAACTTCTCTAAAGCCTGACACAGCACCAGCCGTTGCTCCCACTGTGCCCACCTCAAGTCAGCCTCCAGCAGGGAATGGAGCAGCTGTTTTTTCCTTCATGGCTTCAACTGTGAAGACTCCTGGCTCCACAGGCAGTGATCCTCCACCGTATTCCTTTGCCACCGATGCCTCCAAGCAAGCCCAGACTCCTGCTCTGGCTGGAGCAGCGGCATTCTCCTTCTCCTCTGCTTCTTCCAAGGCATCTGTAACTCCTGCTTCTATAGGCAGCACTACAACAGCTCCTGCCACCTCCTTTCCTTTTGGGTCCATGAACTTTAAACCAGCTGCAGACAACTCGTCTGGGCCATCACTCTCCACAGCACCTGCTGCTCAGAAAACATCTTTTGCGCCTTCAGCTTCTTCAGTCAAAGTGAACCTCAATGAGAAGTAAATATATTCAGGGGCTGGGTACTTGTTAGATTGCTGCAGGCGTGGCTAATGTATGGTAGCTTTGAAGATGGTTTTTGCCCTGACAACAGTTTCCTATGTTCCCAAGAAAGCACTGAGGAAGCTCCTCTTTATCCAAGAGTGTTGTGCTTGTGGAAACCCTCAGTTCTTCCCATGCCAAGGGTTATGTTCATGGGCATGGTACTAGTCTCAAGGGACAGTGCCAAAAAACTAGACTGATAAACTGCCAGAGACTTGGAGGGGGGGTTATATTTTCGTTTCATAGGCATCAAACAGGTTTGATGCAAATCATGGCTAAGATCTGCAGGAAGATCCCTTCTGTCTGGGACTGCTTTAGTGGGGTGATGATAGCACAAGTTTCTCTGACAGTTTGTTGAAGGTTCTTTACCCCCAGCCTGAGAGGGAGCTGGAGCCACAACTGATGGATTGCCTTGTCACTCTGTTCAGCAGAGAAGGTGCCAGACCTTTTGGTTTTGTTCTTAAATGGACACTTGCTCACTGAGCACAGGATTTGGAATCTTCAAAGCTTGTTCACACTGACTGAAAAAAACCTAATGCTGATTAGAAACAAGGCAAAATGGGTTTGAGTGAGTGTTCTCAGATGTCATATACTCAATCTTCCCTCCAACTCCTGAGACTTGCTCTTTATTTTTAGAAAAAAATGGTTTAAAACACAGAGCTATGTTAATTGGAGCTGCTTTTTAAGGAGAAGAACTTTCATGTAGATGCATCATAAGAAATTTCTGATGATTCAAATTATTATTTTTGAATTAGAAGAATCTTTACTACACCAGAATCTGATGGGAGCTCTTAGGGCTTTTTATAATTTGTGTATAAAGCAAATGATACACCAGTGAATTGACTGAATATTTAAATTGGCTGCCTTGAGGAGCTGAGTTTGCAAATGAATAGAAATTCATATTTTCTTGCAGAATTTCTCTTGGAGCCTTACTATGAGGATGACACTGAAAGACAGCTCAGATTTGCTGTAGTTGGAACAAAAGGATGAGGTGCATTTGAAGCAGGACAGTAGTTTTGGTGGCATTTAGCTTTTGCTCATGGGAGGATCTAAGATAGAAATCTTTGTGGTTCCATGTATTCAGAAATTATCCTGAATAGCTCCTTCCCACTATCTCCAGAAGCTACTCGTGATTTTGTATCTGGAGCTTGAGTTGTTGCTGATCTCAGGGGATCCTCATTCATTTATTCATTCATTCACTCATTAATTTATTCCTTCTGTTGCAGGTTCAGTGCTGTAGACACCTCTTCTCCCACGAGCAGTAGTGGTCAATGTACTTCCACGATGTTTTCCTTCTCACCCAGTTCCAAAACTGCTCCTGGAGGTTCTCTGAGCCAGTCCACACCCATTACAGCCCCTCCTGCCACACCACTGAAGACTTCATCCTCTGTGCCTGCCACGGGTAGGAGTCTGATCCCTGTTGTTGGGAATAATGCATTATAAAAAAATGTTCTAAAAGTTTTAGGACACAGGGAGCCTCATTTGGCTTCTTTATTGTTTTTCCCACTGTTTTTCCTGCTCCAGAGGCCCTCCTGATTGGCACACCATCATGATGTGAATCACTTTGTCTTGAAACAGAGGTTTTTCCATTTGTGCTCTATTTCTCAGAGAACCATATGTGAAATAATGATATTCAGCTGCTTAAGTTTGCCCAGAAGTTCTTGCATTTTCAGTGCTCTGATTATGTATGTTTCCAGGCAGCCGCACAAATCAGTGCCTTACCTTCATCTGCATTGACTGGAGTTCAAAGTAGTCATAGAGAAGTTGGATGGAAGTGGAAAGGCACCTGAGGAAGGTGTATTCCTGCATTGGAATGCCCATAGCATTACTGCTTTTGGTTTTGATAGTGGTGATTGTTTCTGATCACAGCCTGCTTCCTCAAGCTTTGTATAACTTCATCAATTACTGTTGTTCTTATTAAATTCCAGTGGCACGTCCTGCTCAAAATACTCCTTCAGCAGCTTCCTTGGTACAGAAGACACCCAAAATCACTCCATCAGCAGCAAAGCCAAGCTCTACTCAGGTAACAAGAGCTTGACTGGGTTCTTTGGAGGGTGAATGTTTTTCATGGCCCATGAGTTGTTTAGAATTCCTTGGACTGAACCTGTGTTCCTAGGTCAAAGAATTGACTATCTTCTGATTTTGAAATAGTAGCAAATCTGTGATTCTAAACAATGTTCTCTGCATTTTTCAGAGAGCTGTATTTTGTATTGTATTTTTATATAATCAGAGTGTCTGGTGTCTGAATGGAGTTTCTAACACCAGGCCTTTTTTGATATTCTAAGTGCCCTGTTGCAATAGATATATCCTTAATATATATATATATATATATTTTTTTTTTTTTTTTCCCCAGGGCAAATCAGCACTCCCCAGCACAGCTTTAGAGAAACAGACCCACCAGTGGAAGGAGTCGGACCCTGTCATAGCAGGAATCAGGGAAGAGGTGAGATTTTCAAGCAGCTTTCTTCTAATGCCACACAAACACTTCAGTTCAGCTGTGTTCTGATAGTGTCTGTAAGTAGTTTAGGAATCAGAATGGAAATTTTTCCTAAGATGACCAGCCTGGTTTGTAGTTGTTATCTGTGCGTCCTGTTCAGTCGCTGTGTTGAGAAGATGGGAGTATTCTTTCCTGTTAATGTTCAAGAAGAATTTCCTGCTTTGGCTGCAAAGTGACCAGAGTTTGTGGTGTAGTTGAGGCATGATCCAAGAGCTGAGACATTTGTTCCAGACCCTGCTGTGTTTGCAGTGGCTGCCCTTTCTTCCTCTTGGCTTTGCAGATTGCACATTTTCAAAAGGAGATGGAGGAGCTGAAGGCCAGGACCTCCAAAGCCTGTTTCCAAGTTGGAACTCCAGAGGAAATGAAGATGTTGCGAACTGAGTCAGAGGACCTTCACACCTTCCTCTTGGAAATTAAAGAGACAACAGAGGTGAGCAGAATGTCTTCAAGCTGTGAACCAGCAGTGACTCTTCCTCACCTGATGTTCTTCCTTAGCCTGATACAGCTGAACTGTAGATGGAACATCTGACTCTGCTGTGTTAATGAGGGGGTGACGTTTGCCTTTGTGCTTTCAGGCAGATCTTACAGAAGCCCTTGTGCTAGACATGGCAATAGAAAATGTTACTTTGAACCTTGTCCCATGTGTTCTATTTCACTTTGCAGTCACTTCATGGAGATATCAGTATTCTGAAGACAACCCTGCTGGAGGGATTTGCAGGGGTAGAAGAGGCTAAAGAACAAAATGAACAGAATTGTAGCTCGGGGTATTTACACTTGCTCTATAAGAAACCTTTGGATCCTAAGAGTGAAGCACAGCTTCAGGTATGAATCATGTCAGCCAACTTCTGCTAGAGAGCTTTAAATAAAATAAAACTTAGGCTTGTGTGGGCAAGTGCCCAGCATTGTTGTTCTGCCCTAAGTATTTGCTGTTTCAGTAATAGTCTAGTAAATGTGTGGTGAACTTTGGTTTCCATGGGTTTGCAAGAGATGCTGGAAATCCTCTCCTGAAGCTCCTCTCTGTTGTTGCCATTTGCAATGATGATTCAAAACGCCTTCTGAAGGGATGAAGTTCACCTGAGATCTAAGTCTATTTTAATCTTAGAATATGACTCTTGAAATCTCGTTCCTTCTCAGTCTGTAGTGTTTGCTCAGGGATTTTAGTTAAAAGAATGTTTTTTCTACACTTTTTAGAAGAGTTCTTGGAATTATATTTGTCTTCAGCAAGTACCTTATGGAACAATTTGATGATTCATTATGACTTAGAGAATTGTGTGGTTAATTTCATGGACGATGGAGCATAAAGCTTAATGATATTCTAAAAGCTGGGGCACAAAGGAAAATAACCAGCAGTACATAAAGAGGTTTTCAAAGACAAGAAAGAAAGTAGGGGTGAAGCACTTTTTGTTACAGCTCTGGTGATGAAGGCTATTTAACCCTAAGCAAAATAGAGTGAATGTGCCCTACAAATGATGCTTGATCTTTTATACACTGATAAGTTCCCCTGAAGAGGTTTGACTGGCAGGTTGAAGGCATAATTGAATGTCATCTTTGTGGCAGTAAGTATCAAGACCATGCATGCAGTTATTAGAAATCAGCTGACACAAAGTAATTTCTTTTAGGTCTGATATCTAATCTTCACCTGAATTCTTTTGATTGATTCACAGTCTTAATTGCATGCCTGCTTTGATGTCTGGCATGTCTGTGTGACATTTAAAGCTTATGCTTGAGAGTTCAGAGAGATGATAATCTTGAAGTACGTGTTTCACTCTGTAGAGAAAGGACCATGAGGAAAGAATAGCACAGTGGGAGAGAGGTGGAAGTGGGTCGAAATGGAAGGAGAGAGTTTTTGGGTCAACTTTGTCAAAGTTTCCTTTGAGAAAGCTCTGTGCTGACTCTGAAATTTCACTCAGTCTGCATCATCCCCATTCTCCTGAGTGAGAAAAGCTCCCTTAGGCACCTTTGTGTCTTAGTTTTCAATGAAGTTTTCAAGACCCTGAGACTTTTCTGATGTCCAGCTGTATCCATTTGGTATCCAGAGAGTTGCCATATAGGTGCTGGAGAAAGGAAACCTGGGCTTGGCAGTGTTTAACACTAAGCCCACAGCAGGACTGGATTTGCTTTCAGGTGGGAGATGTCCCACTAGAATTCCATGCTGTATCTTGAAAGCATTTGCAGTGGAATTCTTCCTAGACTGTGTTCCTTGGCTGCTCCATCAGATTCAGGTGAACATTCTGTTGAGATGAGCTGAAGCCAACTGCAGTTCCCATTTCCATTTTACAAGGTTGGAGTTTTAGCCATGGGCATGCCATGCCAGGCTGGAAGGATCACAGGAATGAGACTGAGCTCTGGGTTTGTTTAGGGAGCAGGGCTTGGGATTAGAGGTTTCTGGTGTAGCTGATGCAGTTGTGTGGTCATGGATAAGATGGATAAGTCACTTTACTCTCTGTCCTTGCTTGCTTTTTTTTTTTTTTTCCCTACCTATAAAGTCAAATTAATTCCTTGTCTTAATGTGGGTGGTGTGAGCCTTTCTGAGTGCTTTCATGAATCATAGTCTGTGAATGCTAATGTTCTAGAGCTGTGTGAGTAGCCTGCAAAGCTTTGATCACTTATAATTGTTAGAAGTTTCAATGTTGTAAGATGAGACCAAATGACTCATGTTCTGGAAGTAGCATTTGAAATAAGGACTGTTTTGTATAATGCCTGGTGTTTGTAAAATCCTTTTTGTAAAGGCTTGGCAGAGTTTTGCAAATATTATGAACATTACTCTTAGTTGAGGGCTGAGGTGAAATGTCCAGGCCAAACCCTGGGTGTACCCCATTCACTGTTAAATAAATTTTCACTATGTTGGGTTCTGCTGTGCTGGTAAAACTTTCTAGGCAGAAAATACTGGCAAGTACTCTATAGCTTGGACTGAATGAGCCCAAAGAGTTTTCATCATCTTCAACTGAAACTGAGATTTCTGAAGTTTTAAAACTCAATTTATTTTGCATGGCAGGAAATCCGGCGCTTGCACCAGTACGTGAAGTTTGCGGTTCAGGATGTGAACGATGTTCTGGATCTGGAGTGGGACCGGCACCTGGAACAGAAGAAAAAGCAGAAGTAAGTAATTGAAACTGGAGTACAGAACTACATCAGTGAATTGGGAATTAGTCTATAATCAACAGACAAAGACGTTTTTCTGTTTAGCAGTATCATCTTTTTTGAGGGATCTGGGAGTAAATCTCGGCTCAAATACCTAAAATGAGAGCCAGAGGTTCAGACAGACTCTGGCTTCGTACATGTTACAAGCTCTCTGTGTGTCTGTGTACAGTGCAAATAGTGCTTATAGGAACAAACCATAAGGTTTGTAGAAATTCATTGATGGCAGCTAATGAAACCTTTCTAATAGATGAAACATCTTGAAGCAAATGAGCTAAATGAATAAACTAGCAGCATATTCAAGGGAGAAATCTGTATTTGAGATGAACTGAACTGCTTTGGTGTTTGACGTCCTTGAGTTTCAGTAGCCAGAACCACTAAACCATTGGTGTTTGCTTGCCTGCCTGTGACCCAGATGCACAGAATGGTTCCTGTCTCTTGATCTGATCTCTGCAGGCGCCTGATAGTCCCTGAGCGAGAGACTTTGTTTAACACCCTGGCAAATAATCGGGAAATCATCAACCAGCAGAGGAAGAGACTGAACCACCTGGTGAACAGCCTGCAGCAGCTCCGCCTCTACAACCAGACATCTCAGTGGAGTGTTCCCAGTGAGACATCTCTAAACAGTGCTCAGAGGTATGTGGAACGTGAACTCCTCCTTCTGTCTTGCCCCCAGCAATGTGCAAGGGTGCATCCTCCAGAAAATGATGTTTTGTGGGCATGGTATGGGAGGACAGGATGTCCTAAAGATTATACTTATAAGATTATAAACCATGCCCAGGTAATAGAGAAGCTCATTGGTTGTATTCCTGGACAGTTTGATGCTTAGCAGAAATTTCCCCTAAAAGTTTAAGGGTAGTAAATGGGATAATAGAGCCTCCAGACAGATACTGCTGGATGTCTCTTTGACTTCAGGGGAAGAAGTGAATGGCTCTTGAAGTTTCCAAAATAGTTAAAGATGCATCACGCAGTATCTAGAGGAGCCAATTGTTCTTCCAGATATGCCAGTGGTTCTAGTGGCTACTTTGGCCCAATTTTGTTCCTGCTTTGGTTGGTTTCTTTCTGCTGCTGATGTTTTTTCACTGCTGTGCCTTGTCCCAGTTTTGACAGTGACCTTGAAAGCCTCCGCAACAATTTGATGAAAACCACTTTGAAATCACATGCCAAACCTCTGCCCAAAGCACCTGGTAATTTATTATTTCTTTCTGGCATTCATACCATAAATGTGAATTACCTTTTTTTTTTTTTTTGACTTGCAGTTTGACTGTAGACTAATAACTGTCTTCCATTTTCCAGCTAAGTTATCCCCAGTGAAGCAGGCACAGTTGAGGAATTTTCTAGCCAAGAGGAAAACTCCACCAATTAGGTCTACAGCTCCAGGTAAACCTTTAGTGATCATAGAAGTCTCATACGTTTTCCAGGAGGGTGACCTATTTGCTGTGGGACTGAGACCTGAAATTAGCTTTTGACTACTCAACCCTTATTTCTCCTTTGCTGTTCTCCCATCTGCTCTTAGGAGGACTTGCCTTCAGTTGCCATCTGGTTGAGGGCTGCCTTTCCAGGCAATTAAGAAGTCAAATCCTGTCAATGCAGGAGTAAAATAAGCTAACAGGAGACCATCCTAAAATAGGGTGCATTTGTCATGGATGTTACTGGATGGTTCTCTCAACTTAATACTGAATTTTGTTGTTGATGTTGCAGCAAGTTTGGCCCGATCTGCCTTCTTGTCCACGAGATATTATGAAGATTTAGATGAAGTCAGCTCAACATCCTCAGTGTCCCAGTCACTGGAGAATGATGATTCCCAAGCAGTGGACCAGGAAGAGGAGCCTGCCCCAGTCCAAGTCCCTCGTCATGCTCCTGTGGTCCGAACTCCCTCAATCCAGCCTGGTTTGATGGCTCAGTCTCCGTCCTTTGGGAAGCAGCACCTCTCCCTGGGTACTTTGTGTGAGTTGTGTTTGCAGTGTCTCTTCTCAGCGTGATCTTGTGGGTAGCTTTAACTACTGTATTATCCATTGCCAGTGCTTCAGGCCCTGGAGAAATGAGATTGCAGGATACAGATTTACACTGCCAGGTTCCCAGGAGCAGTAACAGGGTGGCTTTTTAACCTCATGAACATGAGCTAAAAGCACTAAAACACCTTGACTCACTGACTGTGTTTTTGTGATAGCCTGGTTCTTTCAGATTGCAGTGACCTAAAATATTGCCTAAAGACTAATAAACTGGAGTACTACTGCATTTGGTTGATATGGCCAAGGTTAAGAGTTCTGAGCCCAGCAAGTCTCAGTAAGAGCCGCATTTGCATACACTGAGTTTTTCTTGTGCAAGAGAGGTTTCTTTAATCTCTGCAGCCAGAGAGAAAAATAAGGTGTCAGCAGAAGTGTCTCTTACAGCCAACTGAAAGTCCTCTAATGCACTGAAATGACATCTATTGAGACTAACTAAATTCCTTGGGATATACCAAAGTCTGCCAGGGACAGATTGTGTTGATTGTTTGAATGGCCTGCCTTCTGACTCCTGTCAGAAGGAAGCTGTGTACTTTGAGGAACTGCAGTTCAACAAAGGCTTTTCAAAGACTCCCTGATTTACAGAGTAACATTTAACTAATACTTCTGTTAATTTGTTTTTTTCAGTGCCTGCATCTTCAAACAGAATCATCCCACAAGGAGCAGACAGTACAATGCTTGCAACAAAGACTGTGAAACACGGGGCCCCTGTTCCCACTGTCACTGTTCCAGCACCACAGGCAGCTGGTGCTGCAGCTCTGCAGAGGCAGATGGCTGCTAACCAGTCCCCAGGTAAAAGGAGGGCTAATTGCCCAAGTGACCTCTGAGCAGCTGAATGTGGCTTTCACAGGGATTTAGTGCTCCTATAGGAGGAGATCATCAAACAAATTGTGGCACACATCTGTAGTTGTTGCACATCTGAGCTATCCAGTGTTCCTTTGTGTTCCTTTTTCCTGTAAGCTGCTAGTACAAAATACCTGAGAAACTCCCATTTCACTTAACAGAAGATGTTACAACATAGGAGACTGTTCATAATAATTACATTTGGTCAGCAAACAACAAAAAATGTACCAACTATATGGATTGCTGCCCACTTATTTTGTCCTTAATGAAGTCTGAGGTTCCAAATGTTTCAGGCCAGGTACACTGGATATGTTCCAGAATCTTGGATGGATCTTTTTGTAATTATTCAGGCCATATTGATTGAAATGAAATGCTTTAAATGAAGTTTGCCTTTACATCTTTTTTTGGGGTTTTTTTCCCTCTTTTTTTTCTGTTCTTTAAAGCTGTGAGCACTTCCTTGACTGAATCCACTCTGAAGAATGTTCCTCAGGTGGTGAATGTTCGAGAGCTGAAGTCTGGTGCACTGACTCCAGCAGTCTCTGCAGTAATAGGGTGAGTGAGTGCTGCCCTTCTTTCTGATGGCCTTTGGTAGCATTTGCACTGGAGCACATCTGCCAGTGGGGAGCAGTAGCTAGCAGTGTTTTATACTGTGTCTGGCTGTTTAAGACCTAAAGTAGGTGCATTTAGAGAAGAGGATTGGGTTTGTGGATTTAATGAGAGAGAGAGAGAGAGAGAGGGAAGGAAAGAAAGAAAAAGAAAGGAAAGAAGGAAAGAAAGAAGGAAAGAAAGGAAGGAAGAAAGGAAGGATAGATAGATAGATCGATCGATCGATCGATCTTTCCAGGTCATTCAAGGATTTGCTAATGGCTTGTCCTGAACAAATGACAAGACCAGTATTAACCTCCTTCTCCATTTCTCTGTGAAATGCAGTTATGTGCATCCTCTCATTTTGGGATTCAGTGGTTTTACTGCTAATATGAAATTTGGCCCTGATATCTCTCCAATCACAGAACAATCACCTCTGTTCTACCTCTTTCAGTGAGGGAATTGCAGCCCTCTGTCACTGAATGTAGTCTGTGACTTCAGGCTGTCCAGATGTTTTCCTTCTACTCTGTCATCCTTTGCAGAGAGAACCTTCTCTGGGGTTATGCCTCTTCTATCTGTTCCCAGATTCACCCCCTGAAGGGGGAGGGAGAGCTATGCTCTGGTTTTTCTGGAAGCTTGTCTCAAATGTTTTGACATCAGAATTTTGACTGAAAGGTTGGGTGTCACTAGGGGTCACTCACTTTGGAACATGACTGAGCTGCAAGGGGCTCTTCCTCGTGAGTAAACTATAAACCCTGACTTCTGGTATTTAACCTTGAATTTGTTGCCATTTCTTATGAGTTAGCTGTAACATTTGGCTTCCCTACCCTGCTTCCTGCAGACAGTAGCCAGCTCAGCTCATTCCAGAGATTTTTGCCTTATCACCAGCCTCTGTCACCTGCCTAGGACTCGTCTTTTTCCCTGTCGTTGTGATGACCTTGAAACTGTCTTTGCTTGAAGTTCCTGCTGTTGCCTAAGACCAGGGCAGTGCATGGCCAGTTCAGGGCTGGGGAGGCAAGGGCACTACTGAAATTCTGTGCAAAGTTGGGCTTACTGCACAAAGAGGGGTAAATTCACCACATATCTCTGATTATAACTTCATATGGACTTGCAAATGCTTTACCCCTATAACTGTGAGCTGTACAGGCAGCTCCGGGAACAATTGCTGTTGTTGCATCACCTCTGGCTTTCACACATTTGTGTCTGCTCTTCACTGTCAAAAGAAAAAAGGTGAGACTCCTTTGATTCAGTTCTTCAAAAAGGGAACAATCTCACAGTGGTACTCAACTGCTGACCTTGACATTTAATTCATTATTTCTGTGGTGTTTTAACTGAGAAACAGCTTGGGTGCTTTTTGCTGTTTTATTTCTTCCTAAAAGTGATAAACTGGAATGGAGAGGAGAATTGCTATACCTTTTGGAAGTCAAATTTTCAGACAGCTCTACTTGGGAATTTTTTGGCTAAAAGTAGTGTTGTGTCCAGGAAGAGTTTTCCACCCTCAGTTTCATCTGAGCTATATTGAAAACAGTAGAAAGTACTGTCTATGCATAGAGAAAGTTGTGAGTGAGCAATATATAATGAGACTGGTTTTCACTTGAATTGTAGTTAAAGTCCTGTCTTACTTTCAAGTAGTTTTAGACTGGCAGTATTGATTGATCTCTCTAATTTGTAGAAAACCAGCTAGCTTGATATCTTGGAGGCTTTCTAAAGTCTTACTTTATAGCTGACCTCATAAAAATGTACTTTCTAAAAATTCTACCTGAATGAACCATGCTTGCCAGTCAGATTCAGCACTAAAATGAGAAGCATTCACCCAGCAAAGTTAATTCACCAGTTTTTGCTACTTCAGACATCCTGGCTCCCTTTTGCTGCACAGCATACTCTTCAGTTGTTTAGCAGGAGTGATTTTTCAGTTGTTATCAGTTGTTCAGTGGCCTGTGACTGGGTGTGTTGGTGGTCCCAGTCCAGTTACTAATACGTAGTTTTCAATGCCAAAAAATCCTTTCTCCACAACTGAAGTCAAAACTAGCATTTTCACAGCATTGTCAAGTGATCTTGAGATCAAGTCCCACCCTCTCATTAATTTCACAGACTTTCTGTTGTTTACTTCTTTGTTCAGTATAAGCTTGAAATCTACAGCTGCACCATCCCAATGCCAACTTTTTCTAGTGTTAACCTTGAAGTTTTCATTGTTTGCTGTACTTCTGCTTTAGGCAGAGGGCAAATCCAGGCCATGCAATGTAGAGGGAGACTACTTGTTGCTGGAAGGAAGGAAGGAATTTCTAGCACAGCAAAGCTGTTTAAAGCACAAAACCATATCCAAGACCAAAGGGCCATGCAAAATGTTTCATGTATGTGTCCTCTTCCTTTGGAATATGGTAGAAAATTCCTGTGAATTGGCTTGCAACTGACCAAACAGTAAATGCAGTTTGGGAATCCTCATGCTTTAGCAGATAGATAGCTTTGGATGCCCAAATTTGCCCACAGTCTGGGATTTGTGGCCTCAGTTGGGGATTGGTTTTTGCCTTAGGAACTTCTGGTCTGAGTCAAGATGGAGAGAACCTGCCTGGGTAAGAAAGCTGGGCTTTGCCACCAAGAGAGTGCAATCATGGTTGAATTTAAGCTTCTGAAATCTTCTGGTATTGGCCAGTGAGGCTTCTGAACCTGGTGGGCCACAGACTTGAGGAGATGCTAAAACTGGTTGGCTGTTCCCAAGTTACAGTGATTTGATATGTTCGTGCCCCACAGTGCCAAGGGCAGATGCTGCACCCCAGGAGATTCTTCCATTCTGCAGTAATTGTCTGGGGGGTTTTATTTCATGGTCAAAAATACCATGCCTACAATTTAGAAGGCAGGTTAATTTTATCATATTTCTTGCCATGATTTTGTCAATGTTTATAGTGCACTTCAAAGACAGGAAATGCTCCCTCCACTCCCTCCCAACTTTGTCTCCTTACTCAGCATTTCTAAGCATTGAGTGTACATGTCTGGGCTCCACATTGTGAAGGAAGCTGCTTAAATTTGTTATCCACTAGGCATAAAATTGTAATCCCCTTACCTGCTGATTTTTCATCAACTCCCTGTGAAATAGAAAGCCCTTGACTCTCTTCAGAGACAAGAGTGTCTGGAGAAGACTTGATCGTTTAAGTCTAGAGGTTTAAACACATTTACAGACTTCCTTTGTTAAATGTGGCTGATTCATTTAAGAGGTTTATTCTCTAATCAGATTTGTTCGTTTGGAGTTGTGTGTGGAATCTTTAATAGCGGCTGTTGTTCAAGGCTTCTGGGAGCTGTGCTTTTGGAGAGGAGAGGAAATCCTCTTTCAGATTTGTTATTCATATTATTGTTTAATTTTTCTTTTTAAGATCATCCGTACCTCACTCTGCAGCCCAGGCAGTCCATCAAGTTTTGGCAACTGTTGCTACAAATCAAGCTAAGCAGGTATTTTGATATAGAGCCCTTTCCCTGTGGAATAGTTACCTGGGTATGCTCAGCAGAGTTTGGGGGTTTAATTTTCACAGCTTGCCCTGCATTCTCGACAAACCATTTCTGATCTGTGACCTCAACAGTGTGATGCCAGGCATATCTATGTTATGTCTTGCCTTTTCTCACTTCTGAAGACATGCAGCTTTCTAATGGCCCCAGCCTTGCTGCAGTGAGGGCTGCAGCTAACAGCAAATAAAGCTGTATTAGGTAGATACAAATAAGTTTCACATCAAAAAAAGAAAGTTACAGGCCATCAAGGGAGAGAGTTCTTTACTTACCCTGTTATTCTACTGAAAATATTGCTTAATGGTTGACAAGCTGCTGGATTTTATATCTGTGCATTAAAAAAACCCAATGCAGCAGTCTTTGTCCTCTGGAATCATTGAGCTTGTGCCCACAGAGGCTTGCTGACCTGTTGAAAAGGTTGAGGACTGACCCTGTATTTAAGTGTCAAGACATAATGGGCCCAAGATTGCACTCTTCTAAGTGCTTCAACCACCCACCTCTATTTTATTCTTAAGTCACTGCATGACACTGATAATACCAAAGCAATGTCAGAAGAACCTTTGTCAATGGACAGACTGCACTGACATGAAGTGGTGCTGTGTTTTTAGACACCTCTAACAGGCTCCATGAAGAGCCAGACTCCTCCTTCCTCTGTGTGTGCACCCTCTCCTATGGCATCCACAGCTGCTCCAACATCATCTGGTAACAAGATCTCAGGTAAGTTGTCTTTTGTGGAGATGGAAATAGGGCCTGGATGTCTCTTGCAACATGTCAGGGTGCACCGTCCAGAGAATGAGGACACTGAGGAGAAAAGATTTGCCTCCACTGAGAGGTTGCTGTGCCAGTCTTGAGGGGGAGAATTTGTAAAAGGAAGGTACAGAAGTGCAGGAGAGTGGTTTCCAGTACTCCCTGTGTTTTGTCTGTTCCTGCATCTAGAATTCAGTGTCACAATTCCTTGTTCAGAGTGCACTCAAGATTTGTAGACTCTTATCAGGAAATGCTGAAGGCACATCTTCCACAAGGCTACTGTGGTTCGACAGCAAATTAAAAGCAGTTATTTTGTTTTTAAAACATTAAAAGCCTACTGATTTTAAACATTTTAAATGCTGATTTAATTTTTAGATGCACAGCATTATAGGAGTACCTGAACAAGCCTGATCCAATTCCTGTGCAGGATCTATTGAGCTTTGAGCTGTAGGACCAACTTCAGAGCCAGTTCAGACACAGGGATCAGTCTTATAGAATGGGGAAGCTTCTAAAGAAAGGAACCCTCAGTTTGCAACTTAACAGGGAAAGAGGAAACATTAGGGGAAGGAAGCAATTGATTTTTAATGTGTATTAGATAATAATGCTTGCATTGGACATGGTTTTATAAGCCTCTTGCATAAATGTCTGAAATCCATCTCTGTTGGTCTATTGCCTTTAATCCGTGGATGTAGGTTGCCTCTTAGCCAGGGGTAAGAAGCAGTAAAAATAGCTAGGAATCATATTTGACTTGGCAAATGCTTCTTAAATTTTGGTTTATTGAAAATGTCAGCTCCTGAATTTGATAGCATTTCCTTTTTATTTGAAATTTATTAAATTACAGACTGTGTGTGCAAGCTAATCCTTGCTTTTCTAGTAGATGTATGACAGGGTGCTCTGTTTATTTTTTTTTATTTGTAAATATATTTTAAAAGTGTGTTTTATTTGTTGTTCTTGTAACTTACAGGACAAGGGACAGTAAAAACAGTTACAGCTGTTTCTTCTACTGTGACATCAGTACAAGCAACAACTTCACAGCTTAACAAAACATTCTCGTTTCCTTCTGTGGGGTCTGTATGAACATTAACATTTCTTTGTAGTTGACATTAAATATGAGTATTGGCTGTTACAGCAGGTGTTGCATACAAGCTGTGCAGTACTGTAAAATGGCACCTGCAAATGTTAGACTGGGAGGACAGGGGTTGTACCAGAGTCCTTTGAAGACCTTTTCTGTGGAAGCCTGAGTGAGGTCTGAAGGTCTGTGAGACTGACACAATATCATGTTGCTTTGAGATTTTTTAGTGTATAACTAATCAAGAGTAAAGGATGACTGGCTTGCTTTTGGAGTTTATCTACAATGGACTGTTGAACAAGTTCCCAGTTAGGACTTGAAATATGTACTCATGGTCACACTGAATTATTTATTTTAGTACAGCAAAACAAATTTTGTGTTTTGGCTTGAAAAATCATCAGTTCATGAAGGTGACAAGAGGGGCCCCAAGCCATCTGGTGATATCTGTTACATAACAATACACAAAGCAAGGCACATGTTATGAACATACAGTTACTCTGAAATCTCTCTTGTGGAATGTTATTTCAGGGATGGCAAAAATCTTTATTTGGTTATATCTTATGTTTAGGGGAGAGGGATAATTGCTTAGGAATAATTGTTTGAAATTCTGCATGTTTACTGGTCTAACACTCAAGTGAATTTCTCTGTGAAGTGAGCAACATTAAGTATTTCAGAATACACACACATTCAAATGGCTGGTTTCTTTCAGTCTTACCCATTTCTCTGCACATTTTTTTAAGTGGATTCTACCCAAATGCCTTGCTGGGCCCTTCAGAGGGCTAAAAGAGTCCTTTTGAGTGATGGAAATTCAGATTCAAAAAGCAAACAACCCTGCCTTTGTCCCATGTGCAGTGCCTCAGTGTGTAAACCATATGCTAAATACAGTGCTGCTGTCAGTGATGTCTTAGTCCCATGGCCTGACTTCTGTATCAGCAGCTGGTCTTTGAGAATCAGAGAAAGCTTAAAAAGCCTCAGGGAATGAAAATCTCTGCAGGACTCATTATGAAAGATCACAGTATTTTTGCAAGACAAAATATTTTCAGTGTAAAATGGTCGTGGTAACTTTTCATTTCTGTCTTGCTATGAGCAATCTCCTTTTTGATGGATGGCTGTATCCAGTTATTCCTTTCTGCACATGCACTGACTCTTCCCTTTTAGCTCTTTTAAACTCTAGTTGCCCCTATGGTTTCTCCTCTCACCAGTCTCTCCAAACCCATCAGGTTTTGGTAAACCCATCAGGTTTTGGTGCATGGGGAAGAAATACACAGCAGAAAGGAAAGAATATGGGAGGATGAGGGGTGGTCCAAAGATCTTTGAACCCTGACTCTCTTTAACCTTCTAGAAGCCTTTTCAGAGAGGGAACAAATGGAACATAGTGTGTGTGTGTGCTTCTCTCCCCCTGTTTAGTCCTTGGAGAAACTGCTCCTGTGTGCCTGGCTTTGTGCAAGTCTGTACTGGAAATCTGAGTCTCAGAGTTGTGCTCATCATATGGTTGGAAATTTCAACACTTTGAGCTAAGTCATTCTTTCCCTTTCTCCTCTTTCCTCCTAGGTCTGTATTTAATTTTAGTGGTGTCACATCAGCCGCTTCATCACAGACGCCGCCCAGCCTCACTCCCTCACAAGGTTAGTTTGGGAGAGTGTGCAAACAGCATCTCTTCCCTCTTAACAGAGTGTTTACTCTTCCCAATTCATGTGGTTCTTGTTTTATGTTGCAGTTCTAGTACTAAAATTGCAGCAGCATTTCATACAAATGCTGGGTTCTCCCCTGTAATACACAGAAATCTGGGCCACTCACCTATCAATTAAGTGAAATACTTGTTGCCAAGAACATTTAGAAGGCACTAGTTTATGAAAAGGGTAACATCTGTAGTAATTTCCTCTGCTGTCTTTAATCTGTAGATTTAAAGTGACTGAGGTGGACTGACATAGAACTGTTACCCAGTGAGCATTTAGGAATCAGAGGGAAATGCTTGGGATGGCTTTGTGTTGCTTCTGAAATTGAAGTGACAATAAATAGGCTGCCTTTCCATGTCATAGGTAGACCCTACTTGCCCAGTCTCATAAAAGGGAACTGATAAAATATGCTTTTGTAATATTTTTGAAGCTTTCTGCCTTTAATTTCAGTCTTACAGATGAGATCACACAGAAGATTTGCTCCCAAAGTTATTGGTTCTTCTGATAAGATATCACCTTGTCTTACAAATCTTGGCTTGTTTCCATCCTTAGACCATCACAGCTACAGTAATGCTACTGATACTCTTGATGTTAAGCAGAGAGAATGAAACTGGGCTTAAAATTTGGAGATGAACATAAAAGCTTAGGTAAATAACACAGATAAAGCAGGAGTGGGAGGTACAGGAGACAGACTTGTCAACCACAGCATTGTGTGAGGGCAGGTACTTCACTCTGTTCTGTGAACTGGTAGGAGCACCTTTGTCTGTGTAATTGGTAATGGAAGAACTACAAAATGTAATTTCAGGGCCTCAGGAAGGAAAAAAAAGCTACATTATTGAATGTCAGTTACTTAAATATATTTAATATGGGGAAAACACAAGGATAATACCAGATCTGCTAAGAAGCTTTTGCTCTTTGTTGTTTGATCTCCATGCAGATTTCCTGTACTTTGTCCAAACACCAATACAGTGTTTTCGTTAGAATTTGTTTGCTGCTCAGAAATGAAAGTACATTAAATAATACTAGCCCAATCTCCCTTGAAACTTCATCAGTTTCACACTCTTCACAGTGTATGTTAGAAATAGAGCTGCTTTGGCAATTACATTTGAGAGTTTTTCTCTAGTTTTTCAAAACTGAAAACAGGCTGTATAGAAACTGGTTGTTGGTCTATAAATAGCTGAATTTGTAAAGAAAGATTTGATCTTGTAGGAGACTCTTCAAGTGTCAGAAAGTATTTTTATGACCTAAACTGTTCAGAGACATTGGTTTAAGAAGAGAGTGCTGTAGTAAATGTCAGGATTTTTTTTTACCTGAACCAAGTAAGAAGGAGTGAAAGTGGTGTCAATAGAAAATTATCTGTAATAACCAGGTCTGTTATGTTTTTCATCAAACTGCTGAAAAAGAAATAGGAGCCAAAGGCTGGAGTTGTCTGTACTCAAAGAGAAGGATGGTTAAGTGGAGGCTATGATGTGACAGTAGCAGTGTTTGTCGCTGCCACCCTGGCCATGAAGGCTTCAGGTGTCACTGTTGTGTCCTGAATGGATAGGGAGGTTGCAGTCTTCTGGTGGACAGAGGCTTTATAGTTTTGAGGCAAGATCACTGACAGTCTGTGAAGGACTAAAATGGACCATTATTGCAAGAATGATAAATGAGCTTTGCATACCCTAACTCCATTTGTTACCTCTCTCTCTCTCACTGACAGCTCCTGCAAAAGAATCTGCCCAGCCAGATTCGTTTTCGTTTGCTGGGAGTTCCAAACTTGGAGCAATTCCCGAGGCCTCCTTTGCTTTTGGGTCCCACAAATCAGCGAGTGCTCCAGGAGGTGGGGTAGGAGGTAGCTCCTCAGCAGATGGCACCCAGTCAAACAAAGCTGCTGCAACATCATCTTCTGCTCCCCCCACAACCTCTGGCAAGTTGGATATTGCTGCATCCAAACCAGGAGATCACTTGTTTCAGGGCAATCTAGCTGGGGAAACTCTTGGGAGCTTCTCAGGACTACGGGTTGGTCAAGTAGATGATAATGCCAAGACCACCACTAAAGCACCATCTATCAGTGTTGCAGGAACACAGTCAACTAAAGTGTCTACAATACCTTCTGGGTTTAATTTTTCTGCTCCCCTGACATTAGGAAAAGCTGGAGAAGCTGCTTCAACATCAGTCACATCAGCTGGCACAACATCCCTATCCATCAGCACTAGTGCCACAGGCAGTCTCTTTGGCAATGTCCAGTTAACCAGCACAGGGTCTTCTGGGGTGTTTAATCTTGGAGGCTCTGGTGGCAGCAAACCCACCTTTTCATTTGGTATTCAGCAAGCAAACAGTATGAGCACATCCACCTCTGCCCCTTCCACTCTCCCTGCTTCAACATCCCTCTCGTTTGGAGGTTTCTCAAGTTCATCACAAACTGCTGTCCCTGCTGCAGCTTCCAGTAAGTCTGCAGGGGATGCCAAATTACCACCTGGGTCAGAAAAACCATCTGAAAGTGAAGCTGTAGCAGCTGGGTCTTCGCCTCCAGTGCCACAGCCCCAGACACAGCTCTCAGAGCCACTTAAGGAACCCACCTTACCTCAGGCCCCAGCTGGGGATGCTGTCCCTGAGGGCTCTGGGACCACAGTGGCACCACCTCCCCCTGACCCTGTGGCTGCTCCCACCTCCACCAGCGATCTGAAGGCCCCGGTGCCTCCTGCTGTCTCTGCAGCTGCCCCACCAGATCAGAATGTCTCAGCAACAACCTCTACAGAATGTGTTGCCTCTCCTGCAGAAGCCACAGGTGCTCTGGCTGCTACCTCTGATGTTTCTACAGGTGTGCAGAGTCCAGCTGTTGGTGCCTCTGTGTTTGCCCCCACTTCTGCGGGCTCCTCGGTGTTCTCTCAGCCGCCAAGTTCCAGCTCTTCTGGCTCAGCATTTACCCACCCAGCTGGGGAAGCAGCTGCCATTCCTTCCACACCACCTGTTTTTGGACAGCTCTCAGCAGGTACCACAGCATCCTCTCCATTTGGGCAGCTCACCACCAGCACTCTGTCCACGGCCACCACCCAGGCTGCCACCTCAGGCTTTGGTACTTCTGCTTTTGGCACCACCACCACAGGGGGCTTTGGCCAGCCGGCCTTTGGGCAAGCACCAGTCTTTGGACAACCTGCAAGCAGTTCTTCAAGTGGCTTTACTTTCAGCCAGTCTGGGTTTGGGACAATGCCAGCCTTTGGCCAGCCAGCAGCTTCCACAGCAGCCTCGAGCAGTGGGAATGTTTTTGGAGCCCCAGCCTGCACCACCAGCGGCAGCTCCTTCTCCTTCGGGCAGCCGGCCAGCACGGGCGGGGGGCTCTTTGGGCAGAGCAGCCCTCCTGTGTTTGGGCAGAGCACTGGCTTTGGCCAAGGGGCATCTGTGTTTGGTGGCACTGCTGCTGTCACCACCACCACGTCCTCTGCTGGGTTCAGCTTCTGCCAGGCCTCAGGTAAGAGCAGAGTCTCAGTAGCACCATCTGGCTTGGAGTGTATCACTGCGGGGAAAGCAGGATGGCATTAATGCCTTTTTTCCCCCTTGTGGCACCTGATGGGTTTCATTTTTTTTTGGTTTGGTTTTGTTCTGTTTAGTTTTCAATTAGTAAGAACAAGAGCTGCAGTGTATGTGAGAAGCAGGCTAATGTTGGAGATAAAAGAAGCTTTTGGTCTGCTTCACTATGCATCAGGAGTCCTCTGAATGCAGCCTTGTCATCCAGTCCTGCCTTCATTTTATACTTACAAGTCTACCTTGATTTAATTTTGAATTACATATTGTTCTGCCTGTTGCACAATAACTAGAGGTGTTGTGAATTGTTGCACCAAAGGGGCAGAGCAGCTCTGAGACCATAGTCAAGGCAATGAATAAATACACATGCAGCATTTCCTTCAGTGGCCTGCACTGGACACATGCAACAGTGGATGTACAGCCAGGTGTAATACTGTGTCATCAGCTAGGATGGCCAAAAATAATTTAAGCCCTCAGAGTGATGGGTTTGCAGGGAAAAATCTGTTAAATCCACTTTTGCATTTGGAAAATCTCAAAATTAAATATAGCAGTAACATAAGCATCAGCTACCGTCCACACAGTTAAATTGGATTCTTGCACATACCAAACCTCCTTGGTCAGTCCCTTTTTGTTCTCCACATGCTCAGTATATTGTTGGGGCTTTTCCAAAGGTTTGTCTGTACAGTTTTCACAGAGCTCCCAGGGAAAAGTGACAAGTGCATAGTAATAATAGAGAGCATGTATTTCCAAAGAAGAAAAACTAATTAGGTTCATTTAATTAAAAATTATGGCACTGCAGGCAGCTGCTTGCTCATTTTAACTACAGTAGCAGAGAATAGTTAAATTGTGGGAAGTGAACTCTGCTCAAGAAAGGTCTTCCCAATTATAGAAATGCAAGTTTTATTACAAAAGGCACATTTAAGTGAACTGGGAAATGGAAAGGGGAGTTCTTTTTTTAATCAAAACACTTCATTATCTTTAACAGGAGTCTTCAGGTAACAAAGCTCAGATCCTCTTTACACAAGTGCAATCAGAATGCTCCAGTGCTTGTGGCACGACTTGCAATATTATTGTGGCCATGTTAACAGAAATCCAGTTCTCTTAGTATTAGCAACAATCCCACAGGTGAAAAGGTCTTCTATTATCTGTTTTTAAGCTGGCCAAAGAGAGAATGAGAGTGACTTTCATGTAAACTTTAAATGTAATTTATTATTTGTGTGTTGGCACATCCTTTGTATTTGTCCAGCCTAGATATCTTTGGGTAGCATCATTTGTATCCCTGTGTTTTGGCATGGAAGACCTGTCCTTATCCTGTTCTGGTCTAGTGTTACCTCCCTGAATATCTTACACTCTGGTAGTAGTTCTGGTGGTTAATTTTTCTTTTTTTCTCTTAGGTTTTGGTTCTAGTAACACAGGTTCTGTGTTTGGGCAAGCAGCAAATACTGGAGGCACTGTCTTTGGCCAGGCAAGTATTTGTGGCTTTTTGTACAACAAAGGGCTGTTACATGAGGGGGACTTGGTCAGGGTTCCCTGTTTCTGATAAATTTTAAAATAATACAGTTTGACGTGTTTAATAAAATGTGTCCCAGCCTGTACTGGAGATATTTGCTATTCTGGTAAGCACCAAAGCTGCATCTGCATGAATGTTCCAGGGATATGGAGACACATTTTATCACATCCAAGATAAGATAGATGCAGTAAGTCTCCTGCCTTTATTCCATGCTAAGTGGAAAGTAGGGCAAGTGTAGGGCAAGTCTCAAAGGCATTGTTCTGTGCTGTGGACAAGATTTAAGACAGACTTAAATAAAATTTCATGACATTTCATTTTGGAAGGTGATTGCTGGCTGCCCCTTCAGACTTCCAGAGAACAGGCAGAGCATCCTTGAGGGGAACATGTGCTGCTTTGACTTTGCTTAAATCCCTTTTTTGTCCTTTTTGTGTTCTAGCAGCCATCTTCTTCCAGTGGAAACTTGTTTGGAGCTGGAAGTGGTGGGAGAAGTGGAGGCTTCTTCAGTGGTTTGGGAGGAAAGCCAAGCCAGGATGCAGCCAATAAGAATCCCTTCAGTTCCTCCAGTGGAGGATTTGGATCTGCAGCTTCCCAGAGTAAGTGAACAAAACAGGAATACAAAATGTGCTGTGATTTCCATCTGCTTTTGTGATCCCATCTGCTTTTCTGCTGCTAATTGTTTTTGAATACATTCTGTGTTAATATGAAACGCTTTGAGGGGATAACCAGAGTATGTGTGATGTGCAATCCAGAATATTTCTTCTAGGTTTATGGAAAACAAGTAGGAAAGCCATTGAAGCAAACAAGCAGATGCAAGAAGTGGGAAAAATATCTGTATTCTGTAGAGAATTATTGGCCAAATCCTTCCTTAAAATGAAATACTCTAAATTCTTGTCACTGAATTTCTGCCTCCAACTTGGTTGGAAGTTAGAGAGCTTTGATCATCTCTCATCGCCCTAAGACTAAAAATTGCAGAGAATCAATATGTGGGGGATAGAATTTTTGTTAGCTACTGCCTAAAAATTAATATTTTTATGCAGCACATGCAAAGTACTTTATCAAAATTTGCTGTGACATTTGGATAGGCAGGTAGAAAGCACAAAGAAGGGGAAGCAGTGGCTAAACGTGAAAGCCTGGAAATACAGGAAAGCTGTAAAATTAGTGCTGCAAGTGGTTAGAAGTAGCACTTCAAGCCTTAAGAGAGAAAATCCATTTATTTTATTACGTCTTTAATGATCCATTGGGATTAATGGTTGAGGTCAGTTTTCGAACCTTGCTAATTTAATCATTTAATGCAGTTCTGGGTTTTGTGATGAAACAAAACAGATGGTTCACCAGAGAAAAGCTTTAGTTGTTCTCTGTCCTGCCTCTAGATGCAAAATCTCCCTGTAGGCTTATGAAGGATGAAAAAAATTGTTATTTCTCACTAAAGCTGGAAAAGTTTGGCTCCTACTTTTAAGTTCCTGTTAGATAATCTTGTGTAGAAATACTGAGCATTGCCAAAACAGCTCAGAGCCTTTAATTTGTGGTTTGCTGATATTTGTGTTGTCTGGAGAGACTGATTGTAGCTGCTGAGATTCTCACTTGAGGAATTGTCTTTTACTGGCTGGGGCACAGGATGCATCTAAACAAATCATCCCTCTTGATGATTTACTAGATTGCAACAATGAAGGGTTGCTAGTGGTCCATCAGATCCAGAATGGATCTTGGTGCAACTACAAAGTCCTGTAGGAATAAGAGAAAACTTGGCTTCTCCTTGTGTTGTTTTCAGTGTAATGTTGGTTGTGTGCTTGGGGGTTGGGGAAAGAAAAGTAATTTTCCTTCCTCCTGCTTCAGCTAATGAAGTGCAGTGTAGAATATTGTCTGCTATGAGTATTGGCTGTTTATAAATATTCTTCATTTCCCCAGATTCTTCAAGCTTATTTGGAAACAGCGGAGCAAAGACTTTTGGCTTTGGCAGTTCCTCCTTTGGAGAGCAGAAGCCTACGGGCACTTTCAGCTCTGGTGGTGGAAGTGTGGCCTCCCAAGGCTTTGGGTTCTCCAGCCCAAACAAAGCAGGTACTTTGGAAATGCACCCACTAGGGCAATCCTCACTGTCTGGGAGATATTTGCTGTTCTACCACTTAGCTGTCCACAGCCTGGACTCAGTGCACGGACAAGAATTGTCTCTGAACAGCAAATAAAAAATAACTAATGGCTGAGTGAATGGAGCTTTAACTGGTGGGTCCGAGGCAGAATTTTACTCTCCATTCTCAGGTGTTCATTCCAAAAATTCCCTTTGCAATTTAAGAGCTGAGAGCTGTGTTGTTTAGTTCTGGTCTTATGTTCTCTACAGTCAAGAGTACAGAACATGGAACTGAATACATATTTCCTATTTTAGATACTTGCTTGGGATATTATCTTACAATCTTCGCTCTGGGTTTTGTAACCTCTTTTATCTCCATTTCACTACTTAAAATAGTGAAAAAAGGAAAGTGAAATATATTAATATGTGTTGCTAAAGAGAGTGTTTGCTGACCAAAGCTTCAGCCCCTGGGATAAATGCTCTTAACTTCCTAGAGGCAGAGGTAACAAAATACCTGATCTGTATTTAAATAATTCAGGCCTAGCATTTATTTTTTTTCCAGACCTTTTGTGTTTATAGCCAAACAGTATCCATTACCTTGGCATGGACTGGAATTTCACCCTGGGTATTAAAATGTGCACTGGTATCTCATCCTCATCCCTGGTCAAATAAAAGAGCAGATGTCCTTCATGTTCCACAGTGAAACAGGCCAATAATATCAGCAGATGAACATAGAATGAAATAATCTGGGTAGAAATCCATTCAGAGCTGCAGGAGGCAGCTAAACCCTGAACAGAAATTGCCAAGAGCAGAGATAAGTTCTTGATTCCCTGCAGGCAGTTCCACTGACCTGGCATCTATCTAATCCTTCCATTTTTAGTTTCCACCACTTAAACCAGGATTAAATCATACCCTACCTCCCGAGTCTTTGCATCACTGAAGCACCTAAAACCCCAGTTTGCATCTACCCTTTGATCTTAAGAGAAGGAGGAAACTTGCCAGTTGCAGTTTTCTTTCATGCATTCAAGCACTTCTCTTACCCATATTTTTTGCAACAAAACACGCTGCAGATCAGAATTAGTTCTGTAAATGCTTTGGTGTCCTAATGATAGGATGAACACCCCATTATCTGCTCAGAAAGCTGCTCTTTGTTTTCTCTCTCTGCCTTATTGTTTATGTGATGTTCTTGTCCCCTTTTTTTGCCTCTGTTTTGCTCAGGTGGCTTCGGTGCTGCTCCAGTGTTTGGCAGCCCTCCCACTTTTGGGGGATCCCCTGGGTTTGGAGGGGTGCCAGCATTCGGTTCAGCCCCAACCTTTTCAAGCCCTCTGGGCTCAACGGGAGGCAAAGTGTTCGGCGAGGGGACGGCAGCAGCCAGCGCTGGAGGATTTGGGTAAGCCAGGGAGAAACAACCTTCTTGCATGACAAGGTTATGCTTGGTTACCTCTGCTTTTACATGAGGAATACGTTCTGTCGTTGGTTGGTAAGCTCAAAGTGTCCTTGGTTTGTTTGTTTAAAAGACAAGAACAATTAGAGTATAAAACTAAAACTCACACCCCAAAGGAAAGAATGTGTATGATCTTTTTAGTGCTGATAACTCCTGTGTTGGATCTTTAGCTTTAGAAATGCAGGGTTTTTTTCTCTGTGTGCATTTAATGGGTGCAAATCTAGGGCTACAAACTGTGCCTAGCAAAGAAAATAACAATTATTGTTATCTGTTACTCTGTCCAGACACTTTATCCTTTGGTTAGATTTGGAGTAGAGATGCTAAGGAGAATTCAGGCTGTTCTCTCACCTGTGGGATGAGGAACTTGTAACAGTCTGTGCTCCCAGAGCACTTTATATTTATCCCTCACTGATTGTTTTTACCTGTTCCTGTACCCCCTAAGCCTGTGCTTGGCACCAGAGCAGACAGCACATCATTCCTTGCTTTGTTCAGCAAATACAAAATTCCAAACTTTGCCAAGCAGCTTCTGCAGGAGGCAGCAAATGCAGTTCTTCAGCATTGTGCTGAATGTGTTGTGCCAGCAACACTCCTTCATGTCCTGCAGTTACAGTCAGACTGAACAGAGCCAATTAAACAGAGAAAAACTTCCAGTGAGGAGAGGAAACCAGATGTCTCCCCAATCTTGGTGTTTATATATTTCACAAGTGTTTGTCTCCTTGTCTGGTTTCAGGAGGAACTGCCTTTACGTAAGGCACAGGGGGACATGCAGAAGTGTGACCTGTTAATTCCCTGTGAGGTGTGGGCAGGTATCCCTGAGCTAAGGGAGGCTTCAGCCAGGTGCTCCTGCTCTCCAGAATGTGCATCCAGATTGAGGAGTCCCTTTGGAAAGGGGGACGATACAGGCAGCTTAATTAAATCTCCACAAAGAAGGATGTGTTTTTGTGGGGATGACTTAGCTTAAATCAACTGGTAGTTTGTTCAGTTCCAACATCCAGCCATTGTGCTGTAGGATTTGGTACTGAGAATGGATGTGCTCAGTGACAACATGGAGAGCTTAAAGATAAAATGGGATTCAGAACAAGCAGCATGTGGATGGAAAAGAGGTCTTGCATAAGCAGTCTGCAGACTCAAGAAAGATAATTCAGTGACTTAACTTGTGGGAAGCTTTTACAATCTTTTCTCTACTAGAATGATACAGATTCAGTCTGATATTTTCAGAGTTCTCTGAGGATGTTGATTTTTAAAACTTTTAAAGAGTGTGCAAAATTCCCAGGCAGCTTTACAAAAATCCAGATCTCACCACAAAATGTTGAGCAATAGTTCAGTTCTGCAGTATGATGTAGCATCTGTGCAGGACTTCCTTTCTGCTTTTCTCTTGAAGTGAAACTTTAAAAACCCCAATTCCAAAGAAGTTACTTGCAAGTACATGGTGTTGTATTAGCTCCAAGTTCCTAAGAATACTCTGCTGACTTAAATACATGTGATTCATACTGCTTCAATTCTGAAAAATATGCATCACTCAATAAATGATGGGGGTGTCAGAAGCAGAAACCACTACACTTCTTCAGAGCCTGCCCTTCCAACTGTTGGTGGTCAAATAATGTTTTGCTTTTATAAACTAACCTCAAGTGCATCTCAGTTGTGTTTGGCACAGCAGCTTTACAAAAGACCTGAAAATCTGGGCAAGATAGGTTGTATTAAATGGTTACCAGGCAACGACTGCATTTCATGTCTTTTATATGTCTGGAAAAAAAAAAATCTGTCCATATTAAGCTGTTTCTTACTTGCACTGTGTGCAGCCTTTCCAACGGGCCTCTTCTGGTTGCAGCTGAAAGGAGCAGTTTGAACCACAAGTTTTCTTGTCACTATTTTCAGCTCCTCTTCCTCACACAAGATAGACAGGATTTGTGTGTTGTAGCACAGTCCTGAGAAGATGGAGAACTCTAAAACCTCTTGTTCTGAACACATCACATAATCTTGCTGCTTTAAAAAAAAAAAAAAAAAAAAAAAACTAAAAACAATCTGTTCTGCTTTTCCTGAGAAAAGCACATTTGTGGTTCTGAGTGCTGCCTGCAAGTAACAGGGGTGAGGAGCCCAAGCATGGCCAGAGATGCAAAGTTACTGCCCCTGGTATCTGCAGTGTGCACACTTGGCAGTGTCTGGGAGAGGAGAGGTGATGTCCTTTGCCAGGTGAATTGCCTGTCACGTTGCTACAAGGGCTGTGTTTTGTCTGGAGAGATAGCTTTTGATGTGGGCCCGTGTTTTGGGTTTTTTAAAGTCTCCTAGATGTGGATGGATGGAGAGGTGGGTTAACATGCTGTCAGGTTGTGTTTTAAGTGAGAAATGACAGGAGCCTTGTGTGAGGCACAGGCTTGCAGAGCTGGCACACTGTGACACGTCCAGCTCTGCTCAGGCTGCTGCTGGGTTTTAGGATTGTTCTGCACTTGCAGAGCTTGTCATTTGGAAATCTTGTGTCTGCATTTTGCCCAGTTTAAGTTAAACTTGAAGGTCATTCTTTAAGAACATTTCTTATATTCAGAATGGAAGGAAGGGCAGAGAACCATACTGCATGTCATGGTCTCATTAGTGTGTCACACTGAGAGCTTTGTGCTGCCTGGTTGGACAGAGTGGGTGGAGAAAGACACATTTCCATATATTAAAGTGTTTCTCATTTCAGTCCCCAAAGGCAATTAGGGAAGTGATTAGTTAGAGGTGGTGGGGAGAAGTGCTGGGTTGGTGCAGATCTTCAGGGAAGCACTGGAACCTTGCGTGGTTCAAAATGGGCTGGGGAGAGAAAGGAATTAAGAAATCTGCAGATTTCTCTGGGCAATGGGGAAGGTACCCTCTGAAATTTGGGAATCTGGGTTCTGTGTCTGGGCTGTGCTTTGTGCTCTGGCTCTGAGCAGCTCACACCAATGCCGTGTTTGTGGAGCGAAACGATGCTGTACTTTTGGTGAAAACCACACACAGGGGTGAATTAAAATATTCCGTTTGGTGGCTGGAGTTGGTATTTCCAGGCACTTGAAAACATATCCTGTGTAAGCATGAACATATTTGTCTTCTTTCCCAGTGTGTGTCAAGAATGGGAGCTGAACAGCCCTTTCTATGTACAGTAATCTCTCCCAAACCAGGAAATCTCTTTCCAAAATGAATAATTATTCATATCTCAGCTTTTGACCTATCCTCGTTTAAGGAGTGCACTGTTATCACGGGTATGGGGACAAACTCCCAGTGTGAGTGAGAAGATGTTTGCAAACTCAGATTTTCTCTTTCAAACCCACAGGTTTGGTGGTACCAGTAACAACACGGCGTCATTTGGTACCTTGGCAAACCAAAACACACCCACCTTTGGCTCCTTGTCCCAACAGGGCACAGGCTTTGGCACACAGAGCAGTGGATTCTCAGCTTTTGGGACAGGTGGAGGAGGTAGGAGAGGCTAAAATCACCCTAACAGCCCCCACGTCTCTGGTTTTCCCTGGAAATTGGGTGGGACTTCTCAGCTCCCTGCTGAAAATCTGCCTGGTCTTGGTGGTGCTGTAAGGAAGGCTCCATTTCCAGGAGAACTAAGGTGCAGGGTAGGGTGTAGCACCTCCTCAGCCTTCAGCTCCTAATTCCATCACTGATTTGCAGTGTGCAATGTCAGCACATCACTACTTCTCTGCACACCTCATCTGGTTATTGCTTTTCACCCCTTTTTGTGGAGTTGCTCTTTCTCCTCAAAGGGAAATACTGAGAAATAAGGAATATTTCTTCAGCACCACATGCTTGGGTATCTGTGCTGTAAGTACTTAGTGTCAGAGGAATGTGTACTGAAAAATTGGAGCTGGAACACCAACAGCCAAATGTTTTTCTGCTGCAGTTGAGTGAAGGCGCAGTGGTTTAGCCAGGGTTCAGAGCAGAGCCCTTCCCTGGTGGCTGCCTGACACCGGGGGCCTGCATTAAGCACAAACCACTTCCAGAAAGCAGCTGAGAGAGAGAGGAGCAAACCAGGCACATTGTCTGCAGGGCTGCTAATGAATGACCTGGCTGATGAGCAGTGAAAGCCAAGCCCTCTTAGGAGCCAGGCAAGTCACTTCTCTTGTAGATGGAGATTTGACTTTCATTGTTTGCCCATCCTTTTTTCCTGGCCTAAGGCAGGAAAGAAGTATTTTTCAATCGGTGTGTGGGAGGGGACATTTACTACAAATCCTACACATTCATTTTCCCTTTTACCAAATATTTTTCTATCTTGCTTTTCTTTCAGGGTTTGGTTTTGGCTCACCTAACACGTAAGTACAATTTTGTGCCTTGACTCTTCCTTAAAAATACAAATGGAATCAGAATAGAGAGTGGAATGGTTTACAAGAGCAAACTCTGAAAATAGCATTTAAATACTAGTTCTGATTGCCATTTTGGTGATGCTGCAGAGCTCGAAGCCTAGGCTCTGGATGTGAGCTTTCCAGTGAGGTTTACCTGTCTCTTAAGAGAAAATTTCCACTTGCATCATGCATCTTCTCCACCTCTCAGGGACATGATGTGTGTCTCAAGCTGTGTGTGTGAATCAGGAGTCTGTTCCATTTATCAGGTTGAAACAAGGAATGAAATAAATTGGTACTTTGGTGGCTGAAGTGAGATGATGATTTACAGTTAAAGGTTAATTCTGTCATCTGCTCTGCCTCTGCCTGGCTGGATCCCTTCCAGCAAGTTTCTTAAACTTTGTTTCCCTGTCAGATAGAGAGAACATGGATCTCTGCAGATGGCAGGCTCTAGAATAAGCACAATTATAGCTAGTCAGTGTGTGTTGCTGCAGGCTCAGGTAACAGAGGCTGGAAATACTCATGTGTTCTCATAAAAAGCTCCTGGTACTAGGGAGACTGGAGGTTTGATTGAGACATCTGCTGAATTAATGCTGCCTGAGGGAGGCTCTAGAACTCACTGCTGTGGTTTTCTTTTTATCTTGCTCCACAGATCTTCCTCTGGATTTAGTGGATGGAGAAGCTAGGAACATCCTGAACTCTTCCTGTAGCTCCTGCCTTCATGAGTCACCCACATGATCAATACCCAACCAGCTTTTCATCTAAATACGAGTTCTCAGACTTCTTTTTAAAAAGAAAAAGATTTTCCTTATTTTTATGCAATACTTGTTCTCGCTCTATATTAAACTATTTTATCTGGCTTGATGTTTTTTGTGGTGGAAGGGTTTATTATCTCCCTTCATCAAGAGGATGTGTGCTGGGCTCACCAGCCCCGTGTTGGGCTCAGCTTTCTCTTGTCCATCCCTTGTCTACACAAGGGAGTAGCTCCACTTGGTTCCTGACATAAACCAGCACATTTTTCATTAATAGAATGCCTGATTATCCCAGGCTCTGAAGAAGGGGCTGAGGTTAGCCCTGCTAATTTTAAGTCTAGGATGGGGCACATGCTTATCTCAGTGAAGTGCTGAAACTGAGTCATGTGTGAGCCAGAGGCTTAGTGGAGAAATAGGAAATTATCTGGGAAGAAGCTGGCAGCGTGCAGAGCACGTTCCCATGGCAGTAACATTCAGCAAAGAGGTGGGAAGTAAAAGCTCTCCTATTTTTACCTTTCTGTAAACCTTACAGAACTCAAAAAATGGAACTCAGGTTCTGGGGAACACTTGTGGCCCTGGAAGCAGACGTGTGACCTCCATCCAGAGGCATTAACTGATTTTGCTTTTTTTGGCTTTGGCTGCTGGATTCTACTTTTTTTTTTTTTTTTATAGCAGGGATGAGATTGTGCTTTTTTCCCTGTAGCTCTTGGCTTTAGTTGATATCATTTGTGAAATTCTCATGTGTTTATACTTGAACATACTAAACAAATGTTTTAAAGAATGCCCCCAAGGCTTCTGGCCAAACACTTTTTCTGCTTGATGCATCTGACCTCCATGAAACCTCCAAATGATGCAATCAGGTTTTGTTGCTCTGTGGATAGCACATTTGAGATAGCAGCTCCTGTGTTAGCTGAGTACATGCAGATTAGATGGGGTTTTCTTCTTGGTCCTACTAGGATGTTTTAGAGAGTTCTATATTTTCTGTTTTCAGCAGAAACATTCTAATGTTTCATTTTCTCCTTTTTTTTTTTTTTACTATCAAGTGATATGATGACAGGTGATATTTTCTGGTTTGGTGATAATTTTTGGGAATTGTAAATAATTAGTAACTTCTTGTTTTCATATCCATTATAAACTATTTATACTTGTCAACAGTTCCTGAAGAAATTGCTTTTTTCAAATCACCATGAAAATGTTTTCCTAACTGCTGTCCTTGCTGAGCCAAGTGTCCTTCCTGTCTCTGCACCTGGGAACAACATTAGGCAGGTTTCCTTTAAAAATGAAGAAATGTGGGAAATTCAGTGTACAAGGAGGGCTTGGTTTTAGCTGTGGAGAGGCTTTGCAAGGCCATGGGCTCCAAGCTTTATCATCTGCCCTGGATTTCTGCACCCTGGTGTGCCATGGGTCATGTTAGAGGCAGCACTTTTAGGATTTGAGTGTAACCTCCCAGTCTGTTTGGGGAAAGAGGAAGAGTTCTGGTGATCCAATGATCACAGCACTGGGACAGAGAGAATACTCCCAAAGTGGCTGGTCTGGAGGTGAAGAAAAGCTGAAGATGGATTGAAGCTGCCCCTCCCAGTGTATTCCCCTTGACAAGACATTTCTTAAGGCCTAGGGGTGACACTGCTGTTGTGCTTTCCTTCCTCTTTATAAATAGCAGCTGGCCCAAGCCATTGACCTTAAATTCTTTGCATTAATCTCCCCTCACTGTGGCATGTGACACCTCCTCGGAGGCCATATCAGCTGTGCTCCTCCAGATAGCTCAGAAGCCTCCTGCTATGGAGAAGATTGGCTTGGTAAGAATGTGGTGTTGGCAGGCTGAGCCATTTAAAGTTTCTTTTTTGGAATGAAGGGAGCAGGTCGGGGTGTCCCTGCTCTGCTGTTTGGTACCTGTTTAACTCCTGCCTAGTGAAGTGCCTTTAAAATTACCCCAGACCCTGACTGAACACACATCATCTTGCATTTGTTCCCCAATCCTGTCTGAAACAGCCCAACCCCCTGAACTATGTGCCCTTGAGAAACAGGTGCTGCTCGTTTCCATAGTAGCTGCTGGAGGAGCTGAGCAGCTCAGAGAGGCTGATCGTGACCACAAGCCCACAGGAATATGCACAAAAACCCAGCAGAGCCAGCTTTGGAAAATCTGCATTTTCATTAGGTGACTCAAGGAGTTGGCAAGTGCTTGTGGCAGTGGCTTGGTGGCTGCCAGAGGCTGTCACAGGCTGTTTCATCTGTGCTAAATGGCCTCTGATCATGAGGCCTCTGTCCAGTGCTCTGTGGGTGGACATCCACCAGAATACAGCTGCTAATGCAGAAAACCCCAGTCTTGGGGGAAGAATTCAAGGACTAACCAGGCTTGGAGTCTCATTCAGTATTTTGTCCATGCTGGTTAATCCTTGGATAACCAACAGCTCTCACTCCACTGTTCTGGAGGAGCTTTGCCTTCTTGTGCCTCTTTTTTTCCCTGCTCTTTCAGTATGAGCAGAAATCTTCCAAGGCTTTTATCAAAGGCAAAGTCTTAATTATTTATAATGAAAGCACACACTGCTTTCCCCCTCCCCTGAGACCACGGTGTGGCCTCAAGGCAATGGGAAGCCAAATGCTGGAAGTGCTCTGCTGTGACAGAGCACAGGGATGGTGTCACTGTGCAGGGCAGAGGGGAGACTCAGGCACAAAAAGGATCTCCCCAAACCCGCGGGGAGACCAAAACAGGGATTTCTGCTTCCTTGAAGGCTAAAAGAGCAATAAAGAAGAGAGCTCTTTTCTGGAAAAATAAGCTAAAACCATAGGTTTGTCACAGAGATAGAAAAATTAATTACTTAAATCTCATGTTTTGCTGTATAATATTTGGTGTTTCGAAATGTGGTCTTGGCCATATCCCTCTGTCTGGTTCTATCTCCTGGGAAGGGAAGGACATCATTCCTTTGGCCCTTCTGTGCCCCAGTGTGGAGGTGAGCAGAGGACAAATGCCAGTGGCATCCTGCTGTCGAGCTGGGAAGGGATGGCAGGGCTGGAGTTCATCGCCTGCTGCTGGGTTATATCCCTTGGCTTGCCTGTCCCTCATGGCCACCCTCCTGCCAGGGGCAGAGCTGACGTGTCCCTGACAAAAATCTGCTCTGTGGGAGAAACTGGACCATGCTCCTGCCACGACCATCCTGGGCAGGAAGGGCTGCTCAGCTCCAACTGGGAGCTGCTCTGGTGTGTTCAGGCGTGGGCTGTCTCACAGGGATCCCTGTGAGAGATGATGGAGGTTGGAAAAGTGCTGCAGAACATTCCCTGGCCCTAGATGCTGGGGAAAGGTGAAGACAGGTGGTGGCATTACCTCTCCTGCCACTCCTTAGCCCAGGAATCAGGGCACTGCTCTGCGTCCCTGCCAGCATTCTGGAGCAGAGCTCCCTTCTCCCCTCAGCCGTGTACGTGTCCAGGCTCAGAGGCTGAAATGACATTTTATTTATCCCTTCTTAGTTTTCATGTGTCCCTCGTGCATTGCTTCCAGCATTGCTTACAAGGAAAAATAATCCTGCATGAGGCTTTGGCATGAGTGAGTCTGGGAGTGCCAGGGAAGGTTTTGTTCATCGATAAATGTCGTGTGGAGCCCCAGGGGCTGGGAAGAGGCAGCTGTGGATCACAGGGATGAGCAGCCCTGAGTCAGCAGTGAGTCCATCCCTATCCTCCCTCTCACAGCCATGAGGTCTGGGGTCTTGCAGCCATGGAGAACAGGCACTCAGTGCTCTGGTTTAATTGACATGGAAGTGTTTGGTCATTGGACTCCATGACCTTGGAGGTCTTTTCCAACCTTTGTGACTCCATGACTCTTCCTCTCCCAGGGATGAGCTTGGATGTGTTAACACATCTCCCAGCTCTGCACACCTACTGTGTGTCTGTGGGCTCAGCTCCTCAGGGGCTCTGTGGTCACGCTCAGCATGTTCTTCACCTCACCCCATCCCCACCTCCTTTTCCTGCAGCTCCCAGTGGATCACAAAGCTCCTCCTCTGCCAGTGTCTGTCTGTCCCCTGCTGCAGAGCCGGGACTTCCCCTGCCTGCCCTTACCTCATGCAGGCTCTGTACTGCCAGTGCCTCTATCAGGCCTCGTGTGTTCCCTGCACAGGAGATAAGCTGAAGTGCTGGGGCTCCAGTGCTGCTGCTGCTCCAGCCTGGGCTGCAGTTCTGCCTCCTCACAGACCCACCCCAGCATGGACAGAAACAGTGAACCCCCTATACCACCCTCTCTCAGAGCAGGGTGCTGCAGGCACTGCTGCTCAGGGCTCTCACAGAACCTCTCTGCAGGTGCAGAGGTGAAAGGGAAATGTGGGACAACTCCAAAGTTATGAATTGTGGTTGAGTCAGACCTGATTCTCCAGTGCTGCTCTCCTGTGTTTGGGTTCTTCACAGAATCACAGAATGGTTTGGGAGGGAAGGGACCTTAAAGCCCAGCTCATTATTCCACCCCCTCCCACACTTCCCACAATCCCAGGTTGCTCCAAGCCCTGTCCAACCTGGCCTTGGACACTTCCAGGGATCCAGGGGCAGCCACAGCTTCTCTGGGCAGCCTGTGCCAGAGCCTCACCACCCTCACAGGGAAGTCCTTTTTTTCCAGAACTCTACAACCAAAAGCTTTGTGAGGACCAGTAACTTTTACAAAAGTTACTAAAGGTAGCCCTGAGAATCTCAGTGCAGGTTGTTTCAGGAGCTGTTACAATCATGTGTCAATTCATTGCACTGTATTTTTATTTTATTTTTAATAGGTGCTTCAAGGTTCTTCAGGGCACTGCTAAAAATGTTTTGCTTTAAAAACTTGAAAACATGAAGGAATAAAAGGAGTATTTGCAGCTGCTGCACATGAACAGTTTAAGGAGATGTGAAAGAGAAGAAATAGGGGGAAAAAAACCTGATTTGCATCAGCAGAGGAAAGTCCCTGCAGAGTTTCAAGGAGGAACTGTTGGGGTCAGAGGGCTTCTTCAAATGAAGGAACTGTTGCCTCAGTCTGCTTAAAACTGAACTTAGAAAATTACAAAGCCAAGGGACAAAACTTGTAGAACAGTGACTTTTGAGATGTGCTGCAGTCAAGGATTGGTGTTACCTGAAGCACCAGCAAGGGGCTCCAGTACCACCTGGGCTGTGCTGGGCGCAGCAGCTCATGACCTTCCCTCTGCCCTCCTCATCCCTCACAGGGGCTTTTCCAGTGTCCCTGTGCAGGGAGAAGTGACCGTGTGCTTTTGGCTTTTGCAGGATCTCACCAAAGCAGCTGTGAGTTGGCTGGTGTCCCCTCCCCACCCTGCCCTCCCTCCCCCCCTCCAAAACTGGGACGTCTAAATTTAACTTGCTATCAACAGATGAGGCTGGAGTGTTTCCACTGTGGAAAGGAATCCCACTCAGAATCTGTCCTCTCCCCTGCTCAAGCTCCATCCCTGCACATTCCTTTTCTTGAGCTGGGAGTTTCCTTCCTCCTCTTCCCCTTCTGCACTTGTTTGTGTCACTGCCACAGCACTGATACCACAGCAGATGGAGCAGGTCTTTGGTGCTTTTTAGAGAAGCTTTGATGCTGCTTTGCCAGCTGGATCAGAGACCAGCAAAACTTCTCAAAGACCAAAAAAATGTAAAAAAGAGAAGCCTGTGTCTTGCTTGGGCAGAGCCGGTGGGACGGGAGCCTGCAGTGGGGTCGGGCTGTGGCAGGGAGAGCTGGGGCACAGAGCTGGAAGGTGCCAGTGGGGCCCCGTGGATTTAAGGGATCAGCAGTGGAGCTGTGCTGGCCACTTGGCCAGGCACCCCCTGCTCTCCAGAACTCAAGTCAGCACTTTCCTTTCCTGGAAAGCAAACAAAACCTGAACGTGACAATTTTGGGGGGTGGGCAGGGAATAATGGAATGAATACAGGTGCTGTTTGAAAACGAGCCATGGACTGCAGCAGCTTTATCCTCTCCTCTGCCCAGGCCTCTGTGCTGCTGCCTCTCTCCAGATGTGGTACTTCCAGCGAGCATCTGACCCGGCTTTCGCTAAAGAAGCAAACGGTGTCAGGAAACCAAAGTGTGCAGAAGTTCAGGCGCTGCCTGCGCCCACCAGCCCGGCTCCAGCCGCCTGGCGATGAAAAATGCAGGATGTTGGCTGGCGCTTTTCACCAGAAACCTCCGGGCTGTGTCTGCTGCAGCCCAAGAGCTGACACGGAGAGAGAACTGGTGGTAAACCGGGTGTTTATCGCTGCTTCGAAACGTGAGCGCAGAGCCATTTGTTTAAAAACAGCCACCGCCCAAACGACTCCAGGCAGACGCGTTTGAAAATTTCACTTTATTTCTCTGTCTGTTATAAAAGCAGGGTTTTGTTTTTTACATCTCTGTAAGTGTCCAGACTCGGTACATCTTGGTTTTGTTTTCACAGTATCTCTGAAGACCAAGGACGATTCTTATTGCTGCGCCGGGAGCCAGGGCAGGAGGGATGGCGGTGCCTCGCCTTTTCCCCGGGCTGGACCCAGCCTGGCGCCGGCTCGACAGGTCTCTACCCCTCCCCAAGGCTGCTGAGGGTCTGTTCTGACTCCCCGAGGGGCTGCCCCTCTCTCCCCACGCTCATCTCGGTGCCAAGGGTAGGGAAGGAGAACCCCGAGGTCCGTGGCCTGCCTTGGCCGTGCTCGGCAGCCCCTGCCCGACTCTGGGTGCAGGTGAGGGTTTGGGCCAGGGCTGGTCCCCACCCTGGACCACGACAGGACTGTGACAGGGATGGCCAGGCTGCACTCTGAGCCCCTGTGGGGATGTGGGTCTATAAAGAGCTGAGAGTATCACTGATGGGAAGGGTGAGGCAGAGACACGCTCACGCTCATCTGTGTATCCCGTGTCAGTGTCCCAACACCTTCCCAGTGTATCCTTTGTGTATTCCTGGTTCAGCAAAAAGCTGCCAGAGAAGGAGCTTGATTCACCTCTGCTCATCTACCACTCTGCCCTGGGTCCCCAGACATTTAAGTCCCCACTGGAACCCCGACAATCAATCCCTGTTCTAACCATGAGACCATTACCCAGCCACAGTAACAGTGGGGTCTTAGACCCTCTGTCACTGCCAGCCACCCTTCCTGCTATAGACAATCTGTCCCCACCAGGTTTGTAATGAAGCAGCATTGGAAAAACATCACTTTTAATCACAACACGTGAAATCTCCAAAGAGGCAGCATCACTCTCTATGCCACGTATGGTGATGCAGATGGAGGTGAAGGGGCACGTTTCGACCTAGGCACAGGATAAAGGCATTCTTTGGGAAGGGAGAAGTCCATGCAAAGCCGACCCCAACGTGAAATTTCGTATTTACTGCTTAGCTGGGTCCGTTCAGTGCAACAGGACAAATTAGCCAGGAGGTTACTATCAAATTGCATGGATGTATCCAGTCCACCAGGTAAGGGAATAGGAGGAACCAGATTTACTTAATGCACTGGGAGACTAAGTCCAACACAAAGCTAAGTGGAAAAGGACATAGGTGTTCCCTGAATGTGGTTTTTGGTGATTGAGAAGAAATCTTTCCTTGGAATTCCTTCGTGCAGCTAATTAAGACAACTGGGCCCAATTCCTTCGACCCAGGCTGACATCAGTGAGAACTGTAAGTACTCAGCACCTGGAGACAAAGTGAATACCAGACAAAATCCCCCTTCTGTTCTCACCCGTGGGACTCAGCAGCAGCCAAGATGTGTGAAAGCATGATCAGCTATTCACCCACAGCTCAGAGTTTGTCCTCTTCTGCATGTATTGCCTCGGAGAAAATACAGACAAGTCCCAAAGGGCTGTGCCAGTGGAGCTATAGTTGGATCTGAATCCAGGTAAGAAAACGGAGTTTAATACAGAGAGTGACTGTGCAAGTCCAAATCTCCCTAGCTTCATCCTTTATAGTCCCAAAGCCGAGATTTAGGCACCCTTTGGCTTGTGGATTTGGGTTTGATCCAGTCCAGTTGTTTGTAAGCCGGACTTCCCACCTCGGAGCTCTGCCCACGGAAAGGAGCAGCTCCATGGCTGAGCATCTCTGAAAGCCAGTGGATGGAGGAGGGTGGGCTCCCCTGGACACAGGGGAATGGCTGCAGGGCCCCAGGATCCTTGTTTGCTGTTTTGAGGCTGTCTTGGTGGGGGACACAACTTCTGGACGTGCATTCCCCAGGTGATGTTGAACCTGTTGCCAAAGGAGGTGGTGTGGCTGTGGAGAAGTGAGGAAGGAGAATTTCTTGCTGGTAATGTCCCATGTGGAAGGTGAGGATAGGAATAGCAGCTAATTGGTGCCTCTCCAAGGGGAGAGCTTTTTGAGCAGCGTGTGTGGGATTGTGAGACCTGTTCAGACCAGCTCAGCAGGGCCAGGCTTGTACCTGGCATGCAGAACTCTCCTTAGTTCCAGCTCTTGAGGCAAGTTGTTAATAGGAGGAAGAAATATTTTCTGGGGGAAGGAGCTGCAGAGGGAAGTGATCTGCTTCGGGCCATGTGCTGGAGCAGGGCAGATCCTCCACCCCCATCCTGTGCCCTGGCTTCCAGATGCCACCTCTACCACAGAACTTCCTCTGCCTTCACACCCATCCCTCCCATTCAAAAGGCTCTTCTGCCTCATCCTCCTCTGCAGAAAAGCATCTGGTTATCTCAGCAGCCATCTGGTCCTTATTAAAACCTACAGGTTTCACCTCCTCCTCCTCCTCCAAATGCTCCTTCCTCACTGAGGATCCACACCCAAGGCTCAGGTGTTGCCCTGCCTGCACCTTCTCGTGTGTTACCCTTTGCTACAATGGATGTTTGGGCCATAACAGGCAGGGACGGTGTCATGGTCCTGCCTGTGCCTTGTTCCTGACAGTCAGGTAGATCATGAGGTCATTGGGAAGAAAATTATCTACTAATCCCAATGTGATTCATTACCACAGAAGGAAGAGTTTTCCTCAGCTGTTGCTGCTGTATTTGCTGGGAATGATCCCTGTTATTCTCAGACGTGGCTGCTCCTGAACTACAGATCTTGCTGGGTAGATTTGGTGGGTAAGATCTGCCCTTGCTGACACCTGTGTGTCTCCAGTGACTTTAGAAGGATTCTTTTTATATCCTGCTCTCTGCACAGCACTGTCATTGGGATTTCACGGGCAAACAGGGCGATGGAACTTCACCAACAACAGCAGGTGCAGGAGCCCCTGGCTCTGATGCATGAGAAGGCGAGGCTGTGGGCTAGCTGGGAAAACATCTGCGTGTCCTAAAGACAAACCCAGTGGGACATCTCCCCCTTGACTGGTGTTGACTCCCAGGGCCACAATTCCAGCTGTGAGGTTATTCCATGTTAAACTGCTAACGGGAGGCTGAGATCACCACGGGTGAGCAGCACGAGGAGCTTCCAACCCCTCCTGCAGAGCAGGGAGGTGGCCTGGGAGCTCCCCATCGAGTGCCATTGACAGCAGGTTTGTTATTTGCATTGCTTTGAAACGGAGATGATTTCCGTGCTTCCTTGTCCCAGGTTTTAAAAAGAGGAAGATTTTCTTGCTTCTTCCAGTTTCATGCCCTTCTCATCCATCAGCCCATGCCACGCTGACAATCTATTCCTTGTTCCAAAACTTTTTCTCCAGAATTCTGTAGAAAGGACATTCTGCCTGGTGATGTTTTTGTTGTTTTTGTTTTTTTTTTTTTTCTTTCAAACATAGCTTTAAGGCAAAAGTTTGGCAACGCAAAGCAAAGTCTACATAAGGCCGCATGACTTGGATTTGCAACTCAGAACCTTACAGCTTAAAAAAAAAATCCTTATCTTAAATAGTCAACTTTTTGCTCCAGGAACTTGCTTTGTTCTCAACCAAAAAGAAAAAAAAAAAATCCTAAAAACCCAAATAAAATGTTCTTATTGTTCTGGGCAGTTCTGGACAAGCTAATGAGACTGAAGTTCAAACAGGAACTGAAGTGGGGAAAAAAAAAAAAAAAGCTATAGGGTAGACATCAGTATTAGTTTCTTCCCTTAGGAATCCAGTGATGAGACAGACCCAGTCCGAGGTCTCCTCTTTAGCTTTAGCACAGTGAAATCCGTCCCAATGGGAGAAGGTAGAATGGTTGCATCTGTTGAATGAATAAAAAGTGCATTTTGATTTTGCTCAGATTATACATGTGTACCCTAATACCTAAAGTGATTGTTTTGCTTCGGGTTTACTTTCTCCCTTTCAGTGCCGGGACGCCAGGTGTGTATTACCGATGTTTGGGGGGTATCACCACCAGTGGTGGTCCATCCTTTGGCCTCCACATGAGTACCTGAGCATCATTGGCATTCGGTTTGACAAGGGCACTGGGTGGTATTGGCTCATTCTTGCTGAGGACCTGGGGCTGCTCTTGAGCAGAGGGCTCCTGCAGCTTGGCACGCTGCCCCAGGGGCCTGCTGGGGTTCACCTCGATGCCCAGCCTCATGCGCCATTTGATAGTCTGCAAGGTCACCATCTCGTTGGTGGCCGTGTTGGTGGCCACCAGCCAGGTGGTGAAGCTCTGATCCCGGTGGATGCTGGTGAGCTTGGCCACGTTGCTGTCGCTGACGGGCACTGCCCACGTCACGCTCGGGTAGAAGTTGTCGTTCATGCTGATGTTGAACTTGGACTCCTTCTTGGTGGGACCCACGATGGTGCAGGTCTCTGTGGTGTTCCCGTACCAGGGGTAGTTCACTCCATCTGAGTCACTGATGGCTTGGATTTTGCCGTCCAGTAGATCTGGAAGCTCCCAGCTTGACCTGCCGTAATCAATAGCAAATTATGGGTAATGCATTAATTAATTGGTTTAGAAACATGATGGACTTTAGAAAGGAGAGGGAGGAGCTGTGGATGCGTTCCCTCTCCAGCTTTTACTGGAATTTGTGCCCTTGGTGCCATCCTGCTCAAAGAGCTCATCCCTGCCATTGAAAGTATCCTTCTTGTCAGGCCTGCTCTCAATCCATTCATCCCCTAAATTTCTCTCTGGATGAGCCACTGTCCCTCCCTGCTGTCTGCCTGGCTCTGGAAGTGTCACCCATCCAGCCCTTGAAAGGACCCAGCTCAAGGGCTGCACACCAGGCTCTGGGCTGGGGATGGTGTTACAGCAATCAGAGAGCCCCAGGTCGAACTGTTTGTAAAACTGCCCAAGCCACTCACCTGCCAGAGGGACAGAAAGGTCAGTGTTTCTAGCAGGAATATCTGTGAAAACAGTCCCCTGTCACCTTGTACTGCTGATGCACAACTTGGAGTGGGTTTTTTTTTATTAACTTCCAATTTAATTTTTAGGATTAGATTTGCCAATAGAAGCAAACTGCTGTAAATGCCTCAGAAGAAGTGCTGGGTGTTTGCTCTGAGACAGCACAACCACAGATCACTTGCTCAGAGCACACCAGCTGTTTTAAGGACAGTCTTTTAAAAACCAGGGTGGCAGAGGTGGCTCTCGTGTACCTCCTCCCTCTTGCTATGAATCAGCACTTCCCATCACCCAGGGATGATGTCCCAGCCATCGAGGTGGCAGAAGGGACTGGGTGGCAGCAGCAGTGGCACCTGACCCTGCCATAGGACTGGCTGTGCTCCAGTCCCCCAAGCCTTGTGGCTCCCTGCTGCAGGCTAGGACACGGGGAATTATTTATCTTGGAGAGACACAAAGGGGATGCCCTGAGGCTGGTCAGGGTGACTATCCAAGCGTTTCATAAGTCTGGTGCTGCAGCTTAAAATAGTACCTTGATTGCAGAGGAGGCTATAGCTGGGGGTACTCGTCGGCCTGGCTGGCTCTTACACAGCTTTGGGATGAGCTGCTCTGGCCAGGACTGATGTGGCCATCTCATAAGGCTGTTTTGACTGTTAATTAGTTAATGACCGTGAAGTGCCTCCATGTTTGTACCCGCTGGATCGTTCAGCACTTAGCTGTGTCTGGCTCTGGCTGGAGGATACCACGGGGGATTTAGAGGTCTCATTTATCTTTTGTTTCATGCGAGCAGGGGGTCCTGCCAAACACCTCCCCAGAGGGAGATGAGGTGCCAGACAGGACGTGGAGTGTCCCGGGGGCTGCAGGGATGCTGGGAGCAGGAGGATCAGGGGATGCTCTGAGCATCGGGACCGGGGGCTGCAGGGATGCTCTGAGCCGCAGGACCAGGGGTTATGCAAGCACAACATCTCCCTGCACAGATTTACTGGCTGCTGTCAGCTACGGCACTGCAGCTGCAGCAATCCCTTCCTCCCGAGCTCATCGCCAGCAGGCAGAGGGAGTCCTTTCCCTGGAAGAAAATTTTTAGTGAAGGCAGCCAAAAGGAGATCCCTGAGCAGTCCTGCCAGGACCCTTGTGCACTGCAGAGATGTTTATACGCTCTGCTCTGCAAACCGGAGTCACCCTGGCTCAGCACCCCTCGCGCCCTTCAGGCAGAGCTGAGCAGGGGAAGGCTCTGGGAAGGCTTCAGGAAGGCTCTGGGGATGCTGGGTGACCCAGTCCTCGCTGATGGATGAATGGAGGTCGTGCTCTGCAGCCCCCACCCCTCCCTGCTGCACAGCCCAGCTCCGAAACCCCATCTGGGGGCTCTTCTCTCCCTTTCAGCTGCTGGTTTAGGATTACTTTCCATTCAGACAGTGGCTGGTACTCAGCTTGGCTGTCACCCAGGGAGGAGATGTGACAGGGGCCCGGAGGTTGACACTGAGGTGACAGGCATGGTGCAGCCACAGCATCTCTGCAGGTACAGAAGTGTCAAAGAGGGAGCTGAGATGCCAAAGAGGGTGAAAACCCTCCAGGGCTGCTCCAGCCTACTCAGATCAGAGCTGGTGGGTGAATGGCAGGAGAACCTGGTACAGTATGCTCAGTAAATGCAGGCCCTCTAAGATCTGCTTGTCCCCATCTCCATTCCCAGTGCCCCAGGTCAGGATGGAATTGCAGGAGCTTCTCAGGATTTGCCCAGAATTTAAACAAGAGCTCAAAGGTGGAGCTGTGTCAGGGCCTGGGCAGGATGGTGTCTGCAGAGCCTGCAGCATCCCAGGACAAAGCTGAGCATGGCTGGGCTCAGGGTGGTCCAGGAGGGCACCCAGCTTGAGGAAAGGCGTGGGCAGGAATGGGGAAGGAGAAACCAGCCTGTGTTTCTTCACAGAGCATGCTGTGCCTAATTCTAGCCAGTGTGGTTAACCCCAGGGTTTCAAAACCATCATGCTTCATCTGCACAACTTGGAATGAGCAGAGAAACGAGGCCTCATGATGATCCCATGACTGGAGCAGAGCAGAGGCTGCACAGTGGCTGCTGCTGGTGGTTGCCCCTTGCCTGATGCTACAGCAAAACCTCTGTGCCAGCCAGGCTAGCAGCCTCTGCTTGCAGAGAGTGTGTCCATGTTAAATAATATGCCAACAACTGGATGATTTTTGGAAAGAATGCTGTGGAATGATCTTTGGCTGCATCAGCATCTTTCCCTGGTAGTGTCGAGCCAAGGAGAGACCAGAAAGTGCCCAGTAAACACTTTGCTGACAATAGCAGGAAGGAGGCACGAAAAGAAACCAAGCTATCTGGTTTCGTGGGTTCACTGATCAGCTCCAAGATCAGTAGGTTCTGGCTTATAACACTGACAAACCTGTTTCTGCCTCTTCTGAAACCTTCAGAATCAGTGTGGGCATCGCCAGGGACTGCAGCTGCCAAAAATCCTCTCTTAACAAATGTCTTCTTGCTACCAGAAGAAACTTGGAGCTATTTCTTGTGGTACAACTGGAGCCCTGCTGCTGACAGCCAAGCAGCTCTATGTAGGTTTTATCTTCCCCGTCCTCATACAGACACTTTTTTTCCTATTCTGTCACATGGAACGAATCCCCCAGCTCATCCTGAGCTCCCAGATGTCTGTCCCACAGCACCCACCAGGGCAGTGACAGCAAACCCAGCAGAGCAGCCTCCAGCCTTGGGCATCCAGCAGTGTGGATACATCCAGGTGACCTTTCCAGACAGGCGCCAGGCATTATTACATCCTCAGCTCTAATCACTTAAAGCCAGCTCTTAATTAGTCACAGGCCAGATGGACTTGCACAACCTTGTGCTTTCCAACACCTTCCTCTCTGAGTTCCCTAAATAAGAGCAGCCCCTCTGGGACACAGCCCCTGCTTGGTGCATGGACCAGGGCCATGTGTGGGTGTAGTGAAACTCTGTCTCAGGCATTTCACATCCCTGCTCCTGCCTCCCTCCACCACTGGCCTGCACTGGGGACTCACTGAGAGAACAAAAACCTGATAGCCAGAGCTTCTTAATTTTAAATTCTCCTTTACAGTGCCTCTCTCACCTACTCCAGCACATCAGGCAAGTCAAGGCAGGGTTAGAGTGAAGAACAGGAAGGAAATTTAAGATGTTGCTCCCCGGCCGACAGACCTGTACTGCTGTGGTCCCTCTTCCTCCCACCCTCCAGCTGTGTGTTCCTGCCTCATCTCTTGAACCAGAAGCAGTGTTTGATGGCTGGATCAGGGAGTAAAACTAGCACAAAACTGACATTAGGAAAAAGGCAACAATTTCTGCTGGTTTAGGGGAGCAGATTCAAGTCCAACTGGGTAACTCATGTAACTGGGCTAAGGTGGGTGCTCATCAAAAGTGAGATCCAGGGACCATTGCAGGGCAGAAAAGCCTTCTCCTCTAAATCCCTGGAGGGGTAAATTCCCACAGTGAACTGACCTCTGCACTTTCTTTGGAAAAGATACCTTTGTGGTTTTTCTGATTGTGTCCTCCCTCCTGGGGACTGGGGGTTTATTCTCTTGACAAGTTGAGTTCATAATGTCCCTGCTACAGGGCACGGAAGATTTAATCTCACCAGGGAGAGATGCCTGGGAAGATGAAGTGATGATGTAATGATGCAAGTGCCCCATCGGGTCTCCCAGGGGGAGAAACATCCATAAGAAACTTCTCCAGATTCTTGGCTGATCATATTCCAACTCCAATTTATTTATCTCCCTCTTTTGCATATCTCCATCTGCACGGCTTCTTGCACATTTCCATGGAGATGAAGGAGGCTGGATAATGCCATTCCAGCATGGCCCAGCCGCTGATACAGGTTCCACCAGGTGCAGAAACCAGCACCCACCCCAGGAGAGGTCAGCAAGGACTTAATCCAGCTGCTCCTGCAGAGGTCATAGCTCTGGCCTGATCCTGATGCCTCCCTATGCACAGCAGCACCCTTCCCTAAGGACAAGGGTAAAATCCTGCATGGGAGGAACAGCAATACCAGCCATGGGGTGGACGGGAGTTTGCCCCAGTCCTGCACAGAGAGGGGTCAGAGAGGACACCCACATCCTCATGCTGGGGGTTTTCATGTTCCCTGCAGCATCAAAGACTCATATGTAAAGTAATGCCAGCACTTATGCGTTATCTGAGCTCTAATTCTCTCCCTTTAAATTTAAAAATGCTGCATTTAGCCCCCAAATTGTCAGTGCCACTTTAAACGTGCGTGTCTAAATTATCCCCTCTGTAGCTCCCATCCCTATAGCAGCATTATGCACAGCTCCATCTGCTCCAGTATTTCTCAGCTGTTTCCATCCTCAATGTAATGGCCAGCTTATGCACAGCTAACAACTTGCCAGCAGAGAAGTGAAAAATTAATCCAAAGACTGCTGTAAGTATTGGTGCTTGGGTTGGATGACTGATTTGGGGGGTTTTGTTCACTGGTCACCACAGGGGTTAAAAACATGGATGTGGCAGTAGCCTCTCCCTATCACGGAAAGTTGGGACTCTATTGGCATCAATCGATGCAGCTCTGTGGAGGTCAGTGGGATTACATTGAGTTACACTAGCTAAAGCCTTGGCCAATCTTTTCTCTTAGGTTTGTATCCTGCCTCTTTCTCTCTCTCTCTGTAAAGGTCTTCCAAGCCCATGTTTCAATGGCATTGAAGAGGCCTTTCCTCCTAAATGCCTTTATTTATAGCCTTCAGATGGCAATGAGTCTACAGAAAGAGAGTGCAGGAACAGACCAATTCCTGCTGGTGTCTGGGTAACTTTTTCTTTTTTTGGGGGGTATCAGTTAAATGTCAATGAATCTCCTAGGGAAAAATCTTTGTTTCCATGATTTTCTAGCTAAAAGCTCTCATACATAGCTGCAGTGTTTAAATCTACCTGTTTACAGCAGCAGCTACTGCTCCTTTTTTCTTTTTTTTTTTTTTTTTTTTTTTTTTTTTTTTTTTTTTTTTTTTGTCCCAAAACAGTCCAGCAAGGGCAGGCTGTACCAAATCCTCATTTTAAACACAGAGCAACCCAGATGCAGGGAAATAAAAGGCCATGCTGAGGTTTGCAGCCCAGAGCAGCACTGCCAGCATCACTCTGTGCCCAGACCTCTCTATTTCAGTCCACCTGAGCTGTATTTATATAAAGTGGACTTTTCTATTTTCCTTTGCAGCTGGTCGCTAAAGACAGGATCCCTAAATGAGCCAGAGAATTACACATGCAAATCCCAAAGGCCTGGAATTGGGAACATCTGAGCAACAAATTGTCCTTGCTAAAGATGCTGTCGGAGCCAAAAAGCCTCCAGATTTCGGGCCTGCTGTAAATACTTTTAAAATCAAGATCAGCCTGTCTGCACTGCCTGTGTTTGCCAGGTGCCAGTTCCCTTCTCAAGAAACTTTCTGCTTGAGCAGAGAGGGGACATGGGGACAGGAGCAGGGGCAGCCTGTCGCTTCGGGCTGCTTCTCCTGTGCCCTTCCCTCCAGTCTGCATCTTGCAGCGTGTCCGTGCGATGCCAAGATGCTGAACCCATGTCCTCGGCGGGGCTTAGAGGCAGCGGGGAGGAAAGGAGGGCCGGGCTGTGCGTGCAGATGTTCAGGCCGTCAGGAAGGCGCTGCATTAAGTCAGCCCTGCTCTCCAGCCCGCCGTGTCCCCCTCCTCCCTAAGCACTCCCTCATTCAGGGATTTTTTTTTTTTTTTTTTTTTTTTAAGCTGCCCAGACTGACCCTCAGGGGCTGAGCCAGCATCTCCCTGACTCGGGGCACTCGGGATGAGCAGGGAGAGGATTGCTCAGACCTGACCTTCCCGTCCTTCCTCCCTCACCCCCAGAAATTGGGCAGCATCAGCACCTCCAGCCACTGACCCATCTGCCAGCGCTGCCTCTGCACTCAGGGTCTGTCCCCGTGGCTGGACAGACACATTGCTGCTGCATCAGGAGGCTGCACCTGGGGCTGCCCAGCACCGTGAGTTGCAGAATTGCTGTTCTGTGCAGGCATTTGGGGAACAGGTGCTGGGGCTGATTTAGCTGTGGGCCAAAGCCTGCAACATTTGGAGAACAAGCTGGTGAGGGACTGGGGAGAGATGACTTTTCTTGGCAGGGAGGTGACATTCTGATTTGACTCATTCCTGTCTCACTGTGACTGTCTGACCAGTAACACGGGGATTCTCGGTGTGCACAGCCCCTGGATTCCTCCCACCTCACAAATATCCACCTATATATCCCCTCTCACATTACCCATAAAGGAGGGCAACGTGAAATTTGCACCCTGCTCCAAGGTGATGCAGATGGTTCAACTACCAATGGGTTAAATCCAGCTTGTGCTTTCCCGTGGGCTGCCTGCTACTGTGGGCAAAGCCTTGCAGGATTCCTCCTGTGACGTTAAATGTGCTCCCAAAGCTGGTGGGCCACTGAGCTCCCAGCCACGGCTCACTGCAGCAGCAGCAGCAGCAGCAGCAGCAGCAGCAGCACTCCAGGGACAGCTCGGTGCCACAAGTGTCAGCCCTCGGCTCTCCCTGGGGCTCCTCAATGAGCAGTTTTGGGATGGGGAGGGACACAGATAAGAGGAGCTGAAGGTCAGGAGGACCACTGGTGTCAAGCACTTAGCAAAGCAAGGGTGCCTGTCGTGGCAGGGCTGCTCCTCCTGGGGTTTCAGGATCTCCTGTGTAGCCCAAAAGCTGTGGTGAAATGGTGTTGCTTTTGGGCTCCTACCAGAACAAGTCAGGTTTGGTTGGGGCTTGGGCAAATTCTCATTTGAAGAGAAGAGCACCCACTGCTTTAAAAGGGCAGTGACAAGCTCACCTGTTTTTTAAACACATGGGAAAGTCCTGATAAGTTTCAGAGGGGCTAGGTTTTTAAATATAGATTATAATTTTTGGCTTAATCCACTATTTCCCAAGCAGGCCGTGGCCTTCCCTCTCCCTCTTCCCGCCAGGCAAACGCACCCGCGCGCACTCCTGGGAATACTTACATTCCCTGCTCTCCGTAGTGATTGTAAAACTCCATGTGGCTGCAAGCCTGGATCCAGCCCACGATCCAGGTCTCCTTCTTGGGCAGAGGGGGCACCAACACCTGTGCAGAGGCTCGGAAATGAGGGGTCCGGTAGCGCAGGACCACACTGGAGGACTCGTCAATGCTGGTGGGGATGGGATCAATGGAGGCTTTGACTTCAATCACCGAAATGCTTTCCCGGAAAACTTTGGATTTGCAGCTAATGCTCTGAATACAGCCCATGGCATACCCTGAGTACAGTCCGACGCAGCTCCTAGGGTACTCCAGCAATCCTGGGGAATATTAGGCATTGAAATTGTCTGGTGCTATAGATCAATTACAGATCTTCTTGGTTTGTAATTTCAAAACTGATATCCATAGGATAGAAAATTTGTCACGTAAAGCCTTAATTCGAATATCTATCTTACAAGTACTGCTTCTATTTTTGAGGTTAGCTGCGCTTCAGAAGCAAAAGGGCCTTTAAAATTTTTTTCCCCTTTTAATGACCCATTAAATCTCTTGCTCAAATAGTCTTTGGGTTAAAAAAAAAGTCTCTTGAGTTCAATAAATAAAGGTGGTGTTCTTAGCTGATATATTTAGTCCTTCCTTTGCTCAGACGCGGTCTGTCATTCACCATCAAACATAGGACTAGCCGGTATTTCCCTTTATTCTTTGGATGAAAAGCAGAATGTTGATAGACACATCTATATAAATAATGAAATAGCTTTTAGCCCCAGCTTGTCACAACCGGTGTGGATTTCCACTTCCTGACTTGCAGTTGTTCATAACTTCCTTTCGCACAAAATTACAATAATAACAGAAAGAAACGACGGCTAGAAAATGAAAAAAGTCGCCAAATCTCCGATTCTGGAGGCTCCTCCGCCAGCGCTGTCTGGGCTTTGGGGATTAATTTTTTTTTTCTTTTTTTTTCCCTTCTCCTTAGAAATAGCCGGACGCAGAGGGAAGCGACCGCCGTGCCGGTGGGGCCGGCGGCTCCGGGAGCGCAGCGGGGCAGGCGGCGATGGAGCCTCCCCCGCGCCCGCCGGGGCCGCGCCGCTCCGCGCCCGCTCAGCGCCGCGGAACCGCCACCCGTGACATCCCCCGCCACGCACCGGCCCGGGGGCCGCCGGCCCCGCCGCTCCCCTTCCTCCTCCTCCTTCTCCTCGGCGAGCGGCTCTCCGCAGGGGTGTCCGACCTTCCTCCTCCTCCTGCTGCCGCCGCTGCTGCCGCCGCTCCCGGGCGAGCCGGCTGTGGCTCAGCCGGCGGGGCTCATGGGCGGGCGGCGGGGCTGCCCCGCACACGCGTGGGCCCCGCAGGGCGTCACAGCATCCCGAGGAGCCGCGCCGAGCCCCGGCCGCACCGCCGAGCCCCGACTCCTGCGCTGCGGGGGCGAGCAGCGGCGCGGGGCGGGGGGGAGGCTCCTTCTCTCGCTGGTTTTTTTTTTTTCCTCCCTTCGCCTCTTTGCTGGCTGCCCGGGGAGGTGAGCGGAGCGGGATCGGTGCCTCCGCCTCCCGGCTGCCGCAGGCTTCCTCTCCCGCAATACATTCATGCACCCGAGGACGGCGCCGGCCCCGGGTCTCGGTCTCAGCCTCGCCGGGGGCGCGGGGGGGCGCGGGGGGGCTCCGGCCCCGCTCGCCGCCGCAGCATCAAAAAGGCGACGGGGTCAAACTTTGCAGAAACTCGCCGGCAGCCCCTCGGTGCTCCCGGGCGTGCCCGGCCGCTGCCGCCGGCTGCCTGGGCAGGGAGCGCCGCATGCCCGAGGTGCCCGAGGTTCCCGTGGTGGTGCCCGCGGCCCCGGCGGCACCGGCTGCGGGTCCGGGCCCCCCCGCCGCCCTGTCCTCCCTCCTTCGCCCAGTCCCATCCCTCCCCCTGTATTTCGCTTTTAAACTGCAGCTGTTGAAGCTAAACCTCCTTTGCAAAAAAACCCAGCATTTCCTCCCACACGTCCGTGAATTGTGGGTAATGTAGTTTTTTTTTTATTTTAGAAACGCCTTTTTTTCCCTCACCCTATTTATTTATTTATTTATTTATTTATTATTATTATTATTCTATTTTCATTTCATTGCAATGTGCTTTTTTCTTCGGTTTTTGGACTATGATTTTCCTCTCCCAGCTGGAGCCTGCTGGGTTGATTTGGTACCAACCAAAGGGCACCAGAGGGGATGATCTCCTTATTATGGGCTCCTGTAGCCCCAGGTTGGATGGGCTGTGATTCCAGTAACGAATAATGTAAAGCTCTCCATAGCAGCAGTGAGACTCGGGAGCAGCTGGAACAAGGACTGAGAAGCGTCTGAGGCAGCAATGGCCTGTGAAAAAGTTGTAAACTTCTATTAGAGGCAGTTTTAGGAGTAATGCTGCCAGCTGGTCCTGCTGGCTGAGGATCTGAGCACCGGGGGGGTGAAATTGTCTGGCTTTTCATCAATAGCTGATGGACATCAGGCATTGGGTGATTGTGTCCTCTGTCAGTGTTTCTAAATAGTAAAACTGGGGAAATGAGAGGTAAAAATTTCTTTGCCCGTGCTGATTGTGGTGTGGCACAGCAGCACAGAGATGCTGTAAATGTCTTTAGTCCTTCCCAGCCTCCACTCTCAGCAGGCTGGATTAGCCCTTAGCAGGTAGGAGAGACCAGAGCTACCAGGTGATAACAATGAATGAATTCACAGGAAGAGGGGAGGCAGATTTGCTCCTTTCCACCCACAGCAAGCAGAAAAACCACAGTTTATTCTGTTTTTCCACCTCACGTGTTTCCCGAAGCATTGAGGAGTATTTATTTTAAACTTTCCCGTTGCTGTGAAAGGCACAATTTAGTCACTAGTCCTGTGACAGAGAGAAACTCTAAGAACCTGCTCGAGTTACAAGCCACTTACTATCATGTAGTACAAGGAAGAATGAAATTAGCATCTTCCGAATGAAATATCCAGCAGCCTCCAGAAGGTGCTGAAATCCTTTGACATTTCCAAGACTCTTTCACACTTTTCAAACAAGCTTGTCACAGTTTCCCAGAGCATCATGCGTCTGGTGAAACTGCATATTCTGCGACTCTATTTTCACTGAAGCTTCAGCCAGGTCTTGCTTCAACTTGGCTGTCTCTGGTTCTCTGGTCAACTAGGAAATTGCATTATTTCATTCTAATTAAATCAGCTCTTCAGATGGGAGTTTTTGTTGGGTTTGGTCGTGCCTGTCTCCATCGCGCTGCTGTGAGTGATTAAGGCATTAGCACATCCCAGCCCAGAGCAGCTGCTTTAAGCCCTGTGCAGAAGGGCTCCTCTGCCTGAGCTCCTGGTTTTCTCTGATGGCATTGCTGGAGAAGCCAGGCCAGGCTGTGATAAGTACCAGGAGTGGCTGGTGATGCTGTGAGTTGTGTTTCCTTCTGCTGCTCATTTGATGCCCCTGACCATGTCTCCCCACAGCCTGGCTATGCTCCATTCCTGTGGCCTCTGTGTCTTTCCAGGGTGATTTCCAGGTTTATAAAGGACAGGGTCTCCCCTCACCAGCCAACCAGAGGCTGCATGCTGTAAATATTGAAGGATATTTTATTTTGGCCAAGCTTTCTTTTTTGTCCCTAGAAGAATCCCAACCAAAGGCACTTTGGTTGCCGGAGCTGCTTCTTTGGCCAGCTGCTGACAGAGGTTTGGATGCACCAACGCTGCCAGTGGAATTGCAGAGAAAGGGGATAGGCTGTCACTCCTGTCCCACCCCCATTCCAGCGAGGTTTGCCTGGCCACTGACACCGCACCGTGTGGCCGTGGCTGTGCAGGGAATTGTGGCCGGCAGCTCCGGGGCCAGCAGCCCTGCAGGCGGGGCGGGGAGCACAGCCAGGGCACAGGGAGCATGCCGGATTTGTCTGTCTGTGCGTTCTCCCAGGTGCTGGATGACCTCTGTGGATCATGTGTCAGGACTGGAATAGCCCTGCCGGAGCAGGGAGCCTGTCTACAGGGATATTTATAAACCCCTGGGTTAGTGGCTGTTTTGCAGGATGGGGCTTGTCACGGCCTCAGTGGGATCAGGGATTTTCCCCTCCTGAGCTCAGTTTCTCCAGCTGGGACTGTCAGTGACAGCCCACCTGGCTGCAGGAGAGACCAGACAGTTTTCCTTTCCCACTCCGCCATCGACAAGGGTTTTGCTGGCACTGCATCCATCCCATGCTGCCCTTCCTGCTCAGGACTGGTGCTGGAGTGCAAGGCTGGAGTCCCACAGGGAGGCTGGGGCAGAGAAATTCCCCCAGTGTCAGCAGAAGAGACAGGCACCAGATTAAATTCACTCCCAGAGCTTTCAAGGTATTTTTTAACCTGTGACAGCTCCTGAGGAACATGTGAAGTTGTAGCTCAGCATCCCCAGCACCAGACTGGGCAGAAGTCTCCCTGTTTCTGCAGGGTCCTGGCCAACAGTGCCTTTATCCCTCTGCCCACTGATGTTTGCAGAGCCCCACAGAGCCTTGCACAGAGTGGGAAAATCCAGGAGGCCATGATGCACTGGGGAGGTGATGGCTACAGTCAGGTGGAAGCAGTGCTGATATTCTCTGCCTGGCCAATGTCAGGTAGGCTGAGATTTTCCACAAGAAATGGGAAATGGGATGAGGGCAGGCAGGTAGGGATGGGGTTCTGACTGCCCTGGTAGTGGCAGCACAGGCAGGGATCAGGCAGGAGCTGGTGGGTGCTGGTGATGTGGCAGCTCCTGTGCCATTTAAGGGCTGCCACAGCCCCACGTGGCCCCTGAGCCAGCAGAGGTTGTGTTTTATGGGCTGCGTAAAGATGCCTGAGAAGGGAACGAGCTTTTCCTCCGACTGGGATCATAGAATCACATGGTTTGGGTTGAGAGGGACCTTTAAAGGTCATTTAGTCCAATCCCCCAGCCACTGGCAGAAACACCTTCCACTAGCCCAGGCTGCTCCAAGCCCTGTCCAACCTTGTCCTTGAAAACTTCCAGGGATGGGGCAGCCACAGGTTCTCTCAGCAACCTGTGCCAGGGCCTCACCACCCTCACTGTACAAAATATCTCCTCAATATCCCATCTAACCCTGCCCTCTGTCAGTGTGAAGCTAGTCCTTGTCACTCCATTTCCAGCTCTCCTGGAGCCCCTTTAGGCACTGGAAGGAGCTCTGAGGTCTCTCTGGAGCCTTCTCTGAGCTGAACACCCCCAGCTCTCCTAGCCTGGCTCCAGAGCAGAGGGTCCCCAGCCCTTGGAGCATCTCCATGGCCTTCTCTGGACTCCTTCCAACAGGTCCATGTCCTTCCTTTGCTGGGGACCCCAGAGCTGGATGCAGTGCTCCAGGTGGGGTCTCACCAGAGCAGAGGGGCAGAGTCACTTTCCTTGACCAGGGATAAGTTCCAGGAGGGTATGAATCATAAATAAATTGATGGATATTATTTTCCCTTGAGGGAGGAAAATATGAACAAAGCCCAGGAGCGAGGGCTCCTCAGGAGCTCAGACACTTGCTTGTCCAAGCACTGTTGCCACCTGGATGGTCTATCAATCAGATGGGAATAGCTGGATGCACAGTTCGCTGAAGGAATTTTGAGAGCTTTGTATAAAAGTGCAAAAAAAGAAGCAAATTTTGTGTTATTATCCTTGGAAACCAAAGAACCACCTTTCATTTAGCACTTAAACTCCCCAATGCAGTTTGGACAAGACCTTTAAAGACACCTGGGGTGCCCAGGGTTACCTGTGCAGCCACTGACCTCTGTAACTGGACAGTTGTGCAGACAAATGTCACTGGCACCAAGAGACGTGGCTGTTCTGCTCCTCAATGTAATGTCCATCTTCTCCAATTCTCCATCCGCGGGGGATTTTCAGCCTATTTGCATGGGAATAATCCTGTTCCTGGAGCCTGTGGGTGGTATGGGGAGCCCGTTGTCCAGGTCACTGATGGCAGTGACCCGGCTCAGGGGTGCTGGGCCGGGCTGTCACCCTGCAGGCAGGAGGAGCTGGGATGGATGGATGGTCCCTCGCAGAGGTGCTGGAGGCTCAGACCCACACAGCTGCTGTTCAGGGACTGTGCACAATCCTTCAGAGCTGTGAACTCCAGTAGGATGCTCCCTGCTCCCAGGGGCTGCTCAGTTTTGTCTCAGGGGGGCTGTCCCCAGCTGCGGTGGGCAGGTGACAGCGCTGGAACACAGCGTGTGTGGCCGGAGGGACAGCAGGGTGTTCCCTGTCCTCCGTGGGGCCTGGCAGAGCCTCCCCGTGCCGCCATGCCCATGCTGCTGGGGCCAGTGGCTGTGCTGCTGTCGGGGGACACAGGCGGCGGCTGTCACCTGCTCCCAGCTGGGGCTAGGTGACACGGCAGGGACACGTGCAGTATCGAGGCCACGGCGCAGCGCCGGGGGCAGGAGGATGGGAACTCATTAGCGGCTCCTTCCCGGGTAATCAGAGGAGGCAGGTGATGCTGCTCCTTCCTCCAGGAACGCGGTGAGTGATGGAAGGCGCTCCGGGGGCACGCCCTGAGCGGGCAGGGAGGATGGGGTTAGTGGTGCTTTGAAAGGCATCCGTGCCAAGGGGAGGAGGGGGGGGTATTTAGGGTGCCCAGGCAGGGGGGGAGAAGTTGGAGAACGGATTGATCAGGAAGATTTGGGGGAGAGCCCTTTGAAGGGGAGTCCCTGAGCAATACCTAGTCTTGGTGCTGCAAAGCCAGGCAGCACAGTCCCCCACGGGGTGCCCTAAGGAGGGGGATGCCATCATCTCCAGCTCTGACTCTGCTACTGAAATGTGAATTGCAGCACAAAAAGAACTACGTTTCCCAGTTTCCCTTGCAGCCCAAGGGAATAAGCAATTGGAAGATTTAAATAGACCAGGCTAGAAGCAGCCAACCTTTGGCATAATGTTTTTCCCTCCTCTTCTTCATATCTATTGGTTGTCTAATCTTCTTCCCTGGCACTGGAGTGGCTGCCAAGCCTGGCATTAATTTTCCTTCCAAGCTAGCTAGGCCCATGAAGTAAACAGCCATGTGCATTCCTTACTCTATATTTAACAGCTGCAGTCTGTGCTGGGGGCAACTGCAACAGAGGGGAACCTTTGTAGCTTCCCAAATTCACAGCTTGTGAGGGTGGGAGTGGGGGAAGCTTTCTGCAGGGAGAAGAGGGATTTCTCTCCTTCCCGGTATTTGCAGAGCAGGTTGCGTTAAAGAGAGACTGCAATGCCAGCATCCCAGCCACGGTCCAGGGCCAGAGACAGGAATAATGTCCTCAACAGGGCTGAGTTCCTCTCCCTGAATCAGCCCTTGAAGGGGAACCAGGAGAGCAGGAGCTCCAGCAGGAAGCAGAGCGGCCAGGCCGGGGCAGCCAGTGCCCAGAACACCAACCCCAAGGAGCGGAGGCAGTCTCAGCAGCTGCCCGAGGAGGATTGCATGCAGCTCAACCCCTCCTTCAAGGGAATCGCCTTCAACTCACTGCTGGCCATCGATATCTGCATGTCCAAGAGGCTGGGAGTGTGTGCCAACAGAGCCTCTTCCTGGGGAGGTGCCCGCTCCATGATCAACCTCCTGGGGATAACGGGGCACGGGATCCCCTGGATTGCAGGTACCCTCATCTGCCTGGTGAAGAGCAGCACGCTGGCAGGCCAAGAGGTCCTCATGAACCTGCTGCTAGGTGAGTGGCAAACCTCCCTCCCTGCTGGAAAAGCCCAGCCCTGGTCACAAGGGACAGCAGCACTGGGACTCCTCCTCTGGCTGCTCCCAGTATCAGAAGTGGTCGGGAAGCAGGGAGTGACCTTTAGGGTAAATGCTGCACTTATTGGCCCCGTTAGTCCCAGGGTACTGTGGGTGATGGATGTCCCAAGAAGGTGTCTGAGAGGATGGGATTACTGTGGTAGCTGGGGACAGCCATGGAGCAGGGACAGGCCCCTGGTGCTGCATGGGGCAGGGTTGTCCAGTCAGACTGAGGGGGTGTCCGTGGTGGGAAGGTGGATACCAGCAGTGATGTCTTTTATTTAATCTGTGGTCATCTGCCTTAGTGTTTGATAGGTGGGGAAAACATAAAGTTATTAATCTTTAATATCTGGATCAATTCCTGAGGAGGTTATTTCCATCCCCTTACCACCTTCTTGACCAGATTTCACGTGATGGAGTCCTGTCACCTTCCCTGCTACAGTTTGCTCTCACATCCTCCTTCCCTTGGGTACCTTTCTTGCTGCTGTCCCCATTTCTGTGTGCTAATTTGACCCGGAGGCTGTGTAGGCAGGCTGGGATGCCTCTGGCTCTCCTGATAGTCCTTTCTTGCATGGTGGTGGTCAATGTCCCTGTTTCTGGAGATTGGGATGTGTTGAAGAGTTTGGATTATCCACTGTGCAGGGCCCATCCCACCCTGATGTCCCACCAGTGACCAGGATGAGCTCTAGCTGTGACTTGCTTAGGTCCTGGTCCCAACCTGCCCAGACCATATATACCTGAGGACCTTGCTCTTCTGCCTTTGGCACAGGGTCCAGTTATCCTATTTTTCCTTGTGACTAATTACCCTCTCCTCTGGCTGTGACCCACCCTGGTGTTTCACCCTCCCTAATAACTCAGCAATCCAACTTTTGGCTGGTAGGAGAAATTGAAAACATTGGATTTAGACACTTTCTTCTGAGGGAGCATTTTGAGGGGCCTTAGGGACACTTTATTTCACAGGCACCACAGGAAAGGGACGTCCTGTCTGCAGGGGCTGACTATGACATGACAGCTCAGCAATGTTGGCCCCAGGTTTTGGTGTTTTTTTCAGAAGTTCATCTTTCAGAGAGGGCGAAGACTGAGCTGGACTGTCTTGAAAAGCACAGTGGTAGCTGCCTTTTCTCCCCTGTGCCTTTGGAGGAGACGGTCCTCATGGTGTGACATCTCATGGGGGGAGGCCGTGGCGGGGAAGGAGCCAGAATAGCAGCAGTGTGATGCAGAGCCCGCCAACGTCAGCAGTTCTTCCAGGGGCTCCTGGGTGAGCAGGGTCAGCCCCTCACTGGGAAAAGAGGATCCACTCAAAACGGCACGAGGATGAAATAGTCGGTGACTAACAGCGGCCGGCACACTTTCCACGTCTCTTGACCCAAGAACTCCTGGTGGGGTTGGAGCCTAAAAACAACTGCTTTGACTCCAAAATATTTGAGGTTCTTGCAAAAAGCTAATGCCCATTTTAGCTTAAAAACAAGGAAGGTTTTCCAACCTTTCCATTGCCACATGAGGAGGCCAAATGCAAAGCCACCTCGGGGTCATGTTCTAACTTTATGGAGTGGTGGCTGGGAGAGCTCATCCCTACATCACTACCCACATCGCCAGGTCTCCTGAGCTCCAAGGTGGTGCCCAGGGACAAGTTGGGGATTCTGGAGTCTTGCATCCTTGCCTAGACACACTACTCTCACCCCTCCTCTTCCCCTGCCAAGACAGGAAATAGTTAATTGGTGTGAAGGACCAGTTCCATGGATCTAGCAGCCTCCAAAGAGCTCCACTTCTCCCTCTGAAATGACAGCACTGAGTGGTGGGACTGGCCAAGGTGCCCTCAGCCTCTCTTGTCAGAGCTTCTGCAGCAGGACTTGTGTCACCCCACAGAGCAGATCTCTGCTGTGAGAGTGGCCTTGGGCTGATATTTAAGATTGCAGTCAGGAACTCTGAGTATCTGAGTAGCTGCTGCCATGATATCTGCCCTGCTGGTGAAGAAGGAGCCTGGCTGGGGGCCTGGGTGGACCTCAATAGGTCCCAAGAAAAGCAGGGTCTTGTGTAGACAGGAAGGTCATGGCACCACTGCTGCATCTGGCATCCTTGGTCCCCTTTTGCTGCTGCTTTCCTGTGGTTCAAATCCACCAGGATGTGGTGAAAAGCCCTCTTGGACAGGCACAGGTCAAAGGGAAGGGAACCTCCTGGTGCTTCCGTGCTGGCAGAGGGAAGCCAGGGAGTTGGGGTTGTCTGTGGCACCCCTTCCGTACCTCCCTGGGCTCTCCTCCCTTCCCCCGGCTTGCTGAGGGTTTGATATATCAAGCAGAATTTCTGATGCAGTCTCTGGGCAGGGAGCCAGCCCATCATAGAGCACTTGTTTAGGATTTGCAATCAGGCTTCCAAGGCGAGGAGACAGGAGACTGCTGAAATGGGACTGGGAACCTGGCAGGAGCACCACTGCAGATGGAGGAGGAGCTCTTTGCTGGGGGCTTTGCCAACACATGTGGGAGCATTTCGGGTGAGGGGCTCTGACCCTGGGATGCTCCATCCATCCCCACTGCAGATGCTGATTGGCAACCCCAAGCAATGTTTTCCCTCCATGTTTGACATCTGTGATGGAATTTATTGATTCCCCTTCTCACAGTAATCTTTTCCAGCAAATGCCAAACAGCCAGAGAAGCACACACAGCCTGTTACTGAAAAGATGGAAGAAACCAGATATCTGTGCCCACTGTAAAAATCCTTCTGCCAGGACACATTTTCAGGAAGACTGTCTCAGCATCACCACTTCTGGCTCAGAAAAAGTCAGGGAGAAGGTTCACAACCCCTTGGCTAAATCAAGAAAATAATAACTCAGGAAATCCCCCAGTTATGAAGTTCATTTTATTTGTCTGCCAGTGTTGGAACTTTTAGGACCATTGAAGTTTTCTCTGCAATCACAAGGGTTTAATGAAAACTAAGGTGCTTAGAAAGTCATTTGAACCTTGCAATCAGGCTTGCAGGGGGAAAACAGTTATAAAACTTTCAGTAAAATGCCCAGATCTGCTTCAGAACCAGACACAAACTCCATTAAACCCTGGGGGCAGCAGTACCTCAGTTTGTGGTTCTGATCCGTCTGGTGAGGATGTGGATCCAAATTTAGTGATTCATTGACTGCAAAGCCAGCAAAAAAACATTTGGATCATCGATCTAACCCACGGCAAAATACAGGCTGTAGCACATCCCTTAATTTATTCCTGTTCAATTTGTTAAGGGAAAAAACCCAAACACTCAATCTGATGTACAGTTACAAGTGAGGGTGAACTTGTCAGAGCCATTTCTGTATTACTGCAGTGCTAGGGATTCTCACCAGTGCTTTTAGCTGGACTCATCCCTTCATTGCATCTCCATACCGTTCTCTCTCCAGCTGAACAGCTCTCTCAGCCAGCATCTCTTCCGCCTTTCAGTATTTTGGATAGTGCTCAAGTAATTTCTTCACCTCCTATTTATTAAGCTAAACAGACTGATCTCGTTAAACTGATGGTCTTTGCAGATGCAGGCACCTTCTCACTGCAGTGGGGATGGAATGTGGTCACTGGGGATGAAATATGGTTGCCCACCCAAAGTGGTCACTCCAGTGAGGCCCCTCTTTTTTGTTTACAGCCAAACCATTGCTGTGTTTCATCATTTGTCATCCAGCTGGGTGCCTTTGCTATTGGGAGGTACCTGCTTGGGTCATCCTTGCACATAAAATTATGTTTGTGCTTGGTTTGAAGTACCAGTAACTGGTTCTGCTGCGGTTGTGGCTCTCTGGAACAGGTATCCAGACCAGAAGAAGAGAAAGCCCTTGTCTTGTCTTTGCTTGCTGTCTCAGTGACACTGGTCCCAGTGCTCAGCCATCTCCAGCTGGCTCTGCATCCCCTTAGAGGGGTGGGATGTCTCTTTGGTGCTGTCACTAAGCATTTATCCCATTAGGTACAGCACTGCCTCAGGGCGTGGATGTATCATCCAGCAGTGTCAGGCTGGGAATGGGTGAATGCCACAGGAGGAGGAAAGGAGGGAGCCCAGGGCTGCTTCTCCACTCCTGGAAGTCAGCAAGGAGGAAGTTCTTGCTCTGTCCAGCCTTCTTCCTGAATACTGACATAGCTTTGCTCTGACCAGGAAAGAAGCCATGATATTCTGAAGCATAGTCCCTGCAGACCCCCCAAGAAAGAAAATTATAAATACATATATACAATCAGAACTCTGTGGTCCCATCCTGGCAGTTTTCAAACAAGACCAGATTTGCAAGAAATTGGTGGATTAGGAAGGAAAGAGAGAAAGAAATGCCTTCACCAAGCCCCTTGAGACCCCAGTGACCCTGTTCCAATAATACGGACGTGCTTCAGGTATTGTCATGCTTCTCTTTGGAGGCTGTGTGATGAAAATCCAGACAGTACAACCCAGTGCTGGTAAAGGTCACTGGGTAGATGAAATGCCCAGGCAGAGCTGATCCTATTGAGCCCCAGGGCAGCCCAGACCCAGCAGAGAGGCTGGGGAGCTGCACAGCAGATGGATCAGTCTGTATGCACAGCAGAGCTTGCTCAGCCCAGAGCCCCAGAGATGGTTTGGGGCCAGATGTGTCTATTTTCCCCCTTTTCATTCCTCCACTGTAAGAGCAGGGATTTTCTGAGCCAGGCAAGGCAGAGGACATTCCATCAGGGATAGGTAGAGCAGCTCAGGAGTTGGTGCCCTGCAGAACCATCCCTCCTTGGACAGCCTGGCATATGGAGGGGCTCAGCTGCTGTCCCACTCCCCTCCCAGCCCTGCCAGTGCCCACCAAGGTCTCACTGAGCCAGCAGCACGTCTGCCCAGTGAGGTGGAAACATTTAAATGCCAAATAACCCAACATGAGTGACCCATGGAAGGTGCCAGGCAGAGGGAACAACGCAGATGCCCACTCCCTGCATCCAGCATTTACACACAGCTCCAGCCTGGCATTAAATGTTCCTCTTCATCACTCCAGGCTGCTAGTCTGCCTCTGTTCTGCCCAGATACAGCAGCTGAAGTCCATGGTCCTTTGGTGGGTGCCGTGCTCAGCCTTCATTCTTTCACAGCTGATGAGCTCAGGCATCTCTGAACAGCCAGCAATGCCCAGCTCTCCCGGCTTCCCTGCCCCCCTTCCTGCCTGCTTCCTCTCCAGGAATGTGTCCTGCTCACTGCAGGGCAGGCTGGCGAGCCTGCAGTGTCCCCTTGGATGAAGGACAGTCAGTGATAGCCTGGGACTCATCTGACTGTGGCTGGAGCAGGCACGGGGGTATTTCCAGGGATGTTTCCATCAGACCCTTGGCCTGATGAGCCCCTCGGTACCAGGCAGCACCGACTTGCTCAGGTGCTGGCCGCTGCTGGGGATGCTGTGAGCCCTGCAGGCATCGGTGTGCAGCCCTTGGAGAATGTGCAGAGAGCTGGAATCCAACCCTCGCAGAGCAAACAGCGAAACGTTCCCGAGCCTGTGTGCAGAGCAAAAGAGAAAAGAAGTGCGAGGGTTGTTGAATGGGAAGAGGGGGAATAAACATGGGAAATGAGTCATCCTTATGTCTGTCACTCCGGGAACAACTTCCCATTGCCCCTGCCTGCAGCTCAAAGGGGACAGTAGCTGTTTCACTCAGGCAGAGCTGGAGAAGCAGAGTCGGGCTCTGGCCCGGAGGGAGATCCCAGGAAATGGGTGAGTGTGTTTGCCTCTAACACGCCTTGACAGGAGCAGTGGCTGGGAAGAGGAAGGTGTGGGGGAGTGAGGTGAGCTGTTGGGAGGAGCAGCGGACAGGGAGAGCCCGTCGGGTCTCCTGCTCCGGGTCAGGATTGGTGGAGGATGGGGTGGGAAAGAGGGGGATCAGATGAACTTTCCTTTTTTCCTCCACTCTGAGGAAACCTCCATGTTTTAATCTAGAGCAGAGAACCATTTCTGTCTGTACAGGGATGGTGGCAGATGTACCTGATCTGGGTCCACGCTGTGAGGTGTGATGGTCAGAGATCCTCTGAGCATCACAGAATCAGAGCCTTTTTTTTTTCTTTTTTTTTTTTTTCTTTTTTTTTCTTTTTTTCTTTTTTTTTTTCTTTTTTTCTTTTTTTTTTTTTTTTTTTTTTCTTTTTTTCCTTTTTTTCCTTTATTTTTTTTTCCCCTTTTTTTCTTTTTTTCTTTTTTTCTTCCCATTTTGCCTCTTTGAAAGCAGTGGGGGGCAACTCCAAGCCCAAACAGCACTGAGGCTGAGCAAGGAGCCCAGCCTTTGTGGGCTGGGCTGTGCTGCTGGTCCTCAGCCCAAGGCACTTTTCTTCCTCCAGCTCATCCCATACACTGCTGTTGGTGCTGGTGCATGTGGTTCTGGGATGTGCTGATGGTACCTGTGCTGCTGTCATGGGGAACAGGAGCATTTCAAGCTGTCAGAGCCCTTCTGGAAGGCAAATGAGCCATCCTTGGGGCTGCTCAGCTCCTTTTCCCCAGCAGCATGAGCCCTTTTCACTGTGCTCCCCCTCTTGCCTGCATCTCGCCCCAGCCTGTGCAGACCCCCAGGGAAGCAGCCCCACTCAGTATTTGATGCTGAGTACAAATTTCCCAGCTGCCAGGGCACAATGTTTCCAAGGGGAGAACTCCAGGCAGCCTGTGTTTGCACTCAGGGCTGCTTCTAATCATTGAGAATATAGCAAATCTATTTTTAGTTGTTGTGGGTTTTTATTTTAATTAATTGCACAATTCTGCTTTCCACCATTTTTTCACCTCCCCATGACCACTTACCCCACGCTGATGCTTGTTCAGCCAAAAAATAACCCCCTCAAAACCAGAATGCCTGATTCATTGGCTCTTCAATGTGTCATGCCATCTGTGCTTTTTGTCAGCTCTTACACCCAATAGTGCCACATTTGGGGAACAAAATGGAATGGAGGGGTTCATTTCCAGAGTGGACCTCTTCCAGCAGCCACTGACTTCATTGGAGAGAGGGTGAAGATTCTTTTGAAACCTGCATCTTTCATTAATGTCAACGAGATAAGGCTGCAAACAGCTCATTTTCCAGGTCAGGGAGCCTAATGCCTGCAAGAGATTTGGGAAGTTCAGAAGGAGTAGGAGGGGGCACGTAAGTAAAATGAAAAATGGGGAAAAAAAAAAAAAAAAAAAAAAATTCTAATTATGGAGCTAAAGAAACTGTTTCCTGGGACTGGTGGCATTTGTCCAGAGTTCAGTACTGAGTAAGGATGGGTAATCTGGGCAAAGCAGAACCTTCAAATCCAGTCTTGACCCTGCACATGGCCTCAGCAGCTGCAGTGGGGAGGACATGACACCTGCAGCATGGTGGGTTTGAAGCCCAGGCAATGAATTGTCACCAGCTTGGCTCTGCTCTGTGCACATCTTGCACATCTTGTCTGAGGCACATCTGCTCCCACACTGGGAGCCTCCTGAGTTCATGAAATGGGCTCACTCTTCATCCTTGGGAATTTACCTCCCTGTTTTCCTCTCCCCATCTGCTCAGCTGTGGTTCTAGGAGGCTGAGTCCAGCTTGTGACTGTGTCTGCTCCCGACCTCACAGGCTGGGGGCTCTGGAGAGCAGCCTTGTCTCATCCAGGCAGCCTCATGTGTGTGAGCTCACGTGGATCTCGGCTGCAGGAGCAGATGAGGCTAAGGGCTTTTTTGGCTTTCTCCTCTTTTCCTGCCCCCAACACTGCACCCAGGTTGTTTTTCAGCTGTGGTTTTGGTAACATGTTTATATAGACATCCCAGCTGGAATCTGCCCCCGCCCCTGGAGACACTGCCTGGCTCCAACCTGGAGCAGACCATGTCCCCAGGAGTATTCACACCATCCTCAGCCTCTTCCAGCCATAAGGGACAGCAGCAGAGAAGCCACCTCGGGACAGAAAGGACCTTATGGTGGCAGGGGACATCCAACTGTTTCAGCTCCTCTTAAATACAATCTTTGGGGTTTGGTTTGGTTCTGCTGACGATGGTTCAGGTTTGTCCTTGTGTCCTGCCTGCACAGGGCTCCTCTCTGATTACTTCTCCACCCCTAATGGGCTCCTAATATTTGGTGGTAGGAGCAAGGCAGATAATTGTTTTCCTTTCCTTATTAATAGATATAAAATGCCTGCCCAGGGGGCTCACTTTCAGCTCATTTACTCTGCATCTGATGCCAGATGTTGGCTTTTTACAATACCAAGGTGATCTCTGATGCTAAAATTGTCACAGGCAAGAAGACAGGACTTGCTCTTTCGTTTTGTGTTTTAAGGGAGTTTTAGATGTTAATGTAGGATTTGGGGATTGGATGGTTTTGCATTGGAAATCTGAAGGATTGTTTCCCTTAACACCAGGTCAACAGGGAAATTCCTGATCTTTTTCAGAAAAATGTGAAAGGAGCAAGAATGGGCAAGAGCTAATCCTTCTTTTGCTCTTAAATACAGCACCACCTGGATTTTACATCCAGTGATGCGTCGGGTTTAAATCCAGTGCTACCTGGCTCTGGGAGGAAAAGCATGATGAAGAAAATGCTTCATATTAAAATTTCTTGCTCCTCTCATCTCAGCCTCAGTCAGGTGGCACTCTGCCATCTCTGCTGTGCTTGTGACAGCCCCGAGGGTCCCCAGAGAGCAGCCAGTGCAGGCTGGTACATCAGCTGCAGGCTCCTTTCCACGGGCTCTCCTGGGGCTGTGTTTGCTCCAGCCTCCAGTCAGGTCATCCTGAAGGGTTTGCAGGGCTCTGTGTGAGGGACCAGGGAAGGACAGAGCCAAGGTGGTGGTGCTGATTTGCAAGTGGCAGCTGCAAGGCTCAGGGGGTTGGGGTTCACCAACAGGGACAGTCCCCAGTGCAGACACCCACCTGCAGCTGGAGCACCCAGGAGAGCCGTGATAAAGTTAACCCCTCACCTGCCAAACGCTGTGCCCACTCGAGGAGGGAGGATTTGGTATGCATTAAGGGGAGGAAGGAAGCGAGCCAAGGTCCAAGCGGGTATGTAGGTCATGGGATTGCAAGGGAATAGGGCCGGGGATGGGGCTGCTGGGCAACGGCACTGTCTGTATCTGCTCCTGAAGGATGGGCCCTTGGCAGCACCGCCGGCAGCAGCGCTGCTGCTGATTCACCCTGCCAGCGCCGGAGGCAGCAGCAGCAGGAGAGGGAAGGGGAACTGCAGAGATCCAGCGCTGGGAGAGGGCAGTGGGACCCCCCCCCACCCCGCCTCAGGGGCCAGGGTTGGCTGCTGGGGCTGTTTCATAAAGAAATCTCCGTGAAAGGAACGGAAAGTGCAAGGGGAAGTGACAGAAAAAGCACCAGACGGAAGGATCTTTGTTGGTTTTTTGTGTTTTTTTTTCTTTTCTTTTCTTTTCTTTTCTTTTCTTTTCTTTTCTTTTCTTTTCTTTTCTTTTCTTTTCTTTTCTTTTCTTTTCTTTTCTTTTCTTTTCTTTTAACGGCAAATTAACCCCCCTTTTAATGTTGTCATGCCTTCCGATCTTGAAATGTGGGCAAACGAGGCTTTTTGCTTTCTGTGCATCATTTGACGAAAATCAAAGCTAGCAGTACTGAAGGCCCATTTTATTCATCTTCTGAATGAAAGGATTATTCGAACTGCTCTTTGGCTTGTTCTCCATGCCCTGAACACCTCTATGCACACATGCCTGCATCCCTCGAGTTGCCCTGACATCACCTTTGACCATAAAAATATTGCCAGTGCAAAATACTGAGGGGCAATGGTGAACACCACGTGCTGCTAAAGCACATGGCACTTGTGCTACTGATCCGTGGGCAGGTTTGGTGGGAAATAGTAACTAGGGAGTTTATTGAACTACTCCTGTGGAGGAGACACTGAGATCCATTGGGATGCTCAGACTCATTCTGAAGCCCTGGCTGGGCTTCTCAGCAATGCAATAGGTGCTGACTTCAGCAGAGCAGCTTGGGCCAGAGTCTTCTCTTGGCAGCCAGGGTACATCATCTCTCTGATGCTTCTGGGTTCCTGAGAATTTGTTTAGTCTAGGTTCCCCAGAGAGCATCGTGGAGCTTCAGTTTCACACAGTTCTCGTCCAGGGTGAGCTGGGACTGGTGGGAAATGCAGCTGATGAGCTCTGAAAATCATCTCCTGAAGCACCCTGCTGGGTCAAGGCTGGGGGAGGGTCACTTAGTGGGGTGAGGAGTAGGGCTAGGGGTGATTTAGGAAGCCCAGCATGAGCAGAGCCCTGCATGGCAGGGCAGCCCCATAATGATCAGCCAGGCCCAGACTGACAGCATTTGACCTTAACGGGGAGTCAGGGTGAGTGGCTGCTCCAGGGCTCCACAGGCTGTGTCTGAAATCCCTCCCTCCCTTTCTCCCCGCAGCCGGCCTGTCAAAAAAAAAAAAAAAAAAAAAAAAAAAAAAAAAAAAAAAAAAAAAAAAAAAAAAAAAAGGCAAATTGCAGACAAGCACTCTGCTGAGTGTGGGAGTCCTGGTGGGCTGCAGACCTCCCCCTGAACTCTCCCTGCCTGCTGGTCACATCCAGCAGAAGCTGGGCAGCCCCTGGTTGTCCTTGTCCTCCTAAGCCCATTGCTCTTGCTACAGCCCAGTTGTGTGATGAGCCTCCTTGCGGCCCCTTGTCACCTGCAGCATTGACACCTTTGTTCAGGTGCCACACATGAACCTTTGCTCTATGTCACTCCCCTGCTTTTTGTGTCTAGCCTGGATTCCTCCTACTGTCCATACCAGGAGGGGCTGGTACCCAGATTTTCCTTTGCTCCATCTGCCCACCACAGCTCTGAGGCCCCAGGGCATGCATGACCTGTTGGCAGAAGGTCCAGGGAGGTCCTGCTGTCCCACTTCCCCGTGCAAGATGCCCTGCAGATGAGGGAGAAAAGCAGTCTCCCATGAGGAGAAGGTTTGGCCAGGATAAATACTTCCCAAAGCAGTGCTGGGGGCTGGGAGTGGCACGTGGGGAAGGTGAGGGAGCAGAGCTGCTGTGACAGCTCCTCACTTCCCAGCTCCTGCCAGGTGCTGAGCAGGCAGGTAGAGCTGCCTCCCTTGTGCCATCTCATTTCCCATCCCCACCACCAACGCACTCCCATCCATCCTCCCGAAACCTTGTCAGCTCTCAAGGAATGGTCTTCACCAGGGCCTGGGAACCAAACAACTAGCCCCTGGCATTCCTGCTGAGGGAGCAGGCTGTGCTCATAATGGCAGATATATCCTTGTTATTGCTGCAGGGAGCTGAAATCAGCACTCTGACTAATTAGGAGGGTTGGGGAAAAGCAGATGAGGGGATTAAAGAGAAATAAAATTGATGCTAGGAAATAGAAATGACAGTATCTGTCGGCTGGGACGAAGCGGGTGGGCTGAAGAGGAGGGTGATATAGATAAGTGCTGATGGGTTTTGTTCCTGAAGCTGTTAAGGAAGGAAGGAAGGAAGGAAGGTGGTTTGGTGTAGAGAGCTGCAGCTGCAGGAGTGCCTGTGCCATCACAAGCCTGGGTTTGGTGGGGCTGGGAGATGTGCATTTGCACAGGGAAGGGGCTGTGTGAGGCGAGTCACAGGGAGAAAGTCACAGGGAGCAAGAGGTGAGCAGAAACAAGAAATGGCTCGTGGGTGTTTGATGCTTTGGCAAAGGAAGAAGGTTGGTGGGGGATATCTAGGAGGATGCCGCCCACCCTCCAACACACCGTGGTGCTGTTTCTAACACAGGAGCCCGTTTTTCTTTATTGTGCGGCTTTTCCCTTGGCTCACTGGCTCCTAATGCCCTTTTCTTGGTGAAATCTGTCAGTGTAGTGCAAAATCTGTCAGCATGGTGTGATTCCCTGGCTGCTCTGGGCAGGAGGAGGTGGTGGGCTTGGGAGAGGACAAGGGACAACACTAGAAAATGCTGTGGAGCACCTTTCCTTCAGCAGATTGCTCACTGCAGCCTGGTCACCCTGGCACAGAGCCTCAGGCAGGGACCTTGCTGCATGAGATTTCTAAAGCACGAGGTGGAGGCAGCAACAGGAACACCCAGAGTGGTGGTTTGAGGGCCAAAAAAGTTTCAGTTTTATGTGTGCCAGTTTCTCTTTTCCTCCCTAGATGGGTCGCTCGCCTCTGTGGTTTGGGGTTCTCCTCTGTCAGATGGTGACAGTGGTATTTGCCTCCCCTGTGGGCAAACTGGGAGGGTTAATCAACATTTGGGTGGTGACCTGAGGATGAGGAAGTTGTGTGCAGCTGCGCCATGCACATCTGGCTGGAACCAAACCCAAATTTTTATTTCAAGACAACAACAACCCTTCAATGTTATTCCTTGAAAATTGCCGTCAACTCTTCTGCCTCTCACTATTCCCTCTCTGTCTCCTGTTTCGTAGCCCTGCTCCTGGATATCATGATTGTGGCAGGTTTGCAGAAGCTGGCCAAGCGGAAGGGCCCCTACGACATCAACCCTGGGCTGTTGGACTACCTGACCATGGACACCTACGCCTTTCCCGCCGGGCACGCCAGCAGGGTGGCCATGCTCTCCAAGTTCTTCCTCAACCACCTGGTGCTGGCTATCCCTCTCCGCATCCTGCTGGTCCTCTGGGCCCTCTGCGTGGGCTTGTCCCGCGTCATGATCGGACGGCACCACATAACGGATGTTCTCTCTGGCTTTGTTTTCGGCTACCTGCAGTTCAGGCTGGTGGAGTTGATATGGATGTCTTCCAACACGTGTCAGATGTTGATATCCATCTGGTGAACATGGAGGACTTGGAAACTAGAAGATACTTTGAGAGTCCCCCTTCCCAGTATTTTCTATGTGTTGTTTGTTGGAAGCAGTTGTAACTTCCATGAGTAGTGGTGTTTTTTAATGTCGCTTCCCCACCTTTAAAAAAAATGTTTCTTGTAATGGATTGGATTTTAGCAATCAAGGGCCATACTTTTGTTTTGGCCGTATTCTCAAGCTGTGTTTGGACAGCAGCCTAATTAAGCTTTACAGGTGAGAGAAATGAGCTCCTTGTCTGCCTTCTTTAGGTGGTTCACATTGGCACCTTGATATGTTCTCAGGATGGGCAGTGCCTGAGAGCTTCCTGAGAACACATTCGTGAACTTTTTAGAGGATAAATTATTTTGGCCACAGTGCTTTTTTTCTTTTTGTAAGCCCAGCAGTTGTGTCTTGTACAGAGTCAGGACACTGCTGGTGCTTTACAGATAATAAATAATCGTAAAAATCCTGCCCTGTTTGGTTCTTATCATGAGGGAGGGGAGAAAATGAGCCCAGTTTGGCTTTGAGATACACATTCAGCATGGAGCAGGTCCCGCAGTCTTGCTGCCCAAGGGGATGCAAATGTTTGCTTTGGGTGGGGTGGGCATAGATGGGTGCTCAGGACACTGAAGGGAAATCTGTTCTGAGATATGTGAGGAGTTTTTGGTCTGGTAAGGGACACACAATCCCCTGACATGTTTCTTCCCATTATTGACAAGTGGCCTCCTTGAAGCCTGGTAGATCCTTATCCAAGTGGTGGCCATGCTCACTGTGCTGCCTCTGAAATGGATCCCCCCTCATAACTGCCATAAGAAAATCCCATATTTTGAACAGAATGTGCCAGTTCTCTGTGGTTTAGCTGTCTCTAGAAGACAGTTTGATGTTTGGCAGGTGATGAATATTATCATACATAGCACCTTCCCTGACTGGACAAATCCTTCAGAATGGAGGGATCCTGTCACCCTTGTCCTCCTGTGGATCTCAAGTGAGCACAAAAAAAGAAAAATACACCTGGCTTGCAAGGCCAGGGAGCATTCAGTTGGGTCTGTGCCTGTCATCTCTCCCTGCAGGTTGGGAAGCCTCTTCCTACAGGGGCTGGTGCGAAGAAGACATTCAGCTAATGACTGTTGCAAGCTGCTGACATTTGTTGCTCTTTGATGATTAATATGAAAAGAAGCTAAACAGAAAATCTATCCCTGGCATGTGTCTCCAGCTGGGATGTCAGTGCAGAGCCCTGGGAGCTGCTGGCTTCCCGCGCTGCCGGCTCCGAGGCTGGAGCAGGAGTATGGTAAGGAGGGCATCCATGTCCTTTGAACAGCAAGCCTCCCACGGAGCTCACAGATGAGCTGTCCCCTGGGAAGGGCTGTCACTGAGTGTGTTGAGGAAAGGGGAGAGCTCAGGGTTGTCCCTGGAGGCTCGTGCAGCAGCAGGCAGAGCAGCGGGGGTGGTGGATGCTGTCCTGCTTCCCTCCTGCTGCTGCATGTGGGAACAGGGATGTGCTACCCTCCCATCAGGGTTTTCCTTTGCCAGGCTCCTCCTCCTGCAAAGATTTCTGTGAAGAAGTGAGCTGAGGTGCTTTTTCTTTCTTCCAGGCATTATTACACGTGGCAGAGTTTATTCTCACCCCCAGCAAGGATGGCAGCACGTTCCGGCCTCTGATTGTGGGTGATGCACCAATGTGTAGCTGGAGATGACAGGTTCCTGAAGGGGCAGGGAGCAGGAGATGCCTTTTCTCCCATGGCTTTGTGGGAAACTCTCACTTTGTAGCTCTGGAATTTACTGAACCTTTGCAAATAGATCAGATGATTCTACAGCCATGTCACCAGGTCAAGGTTTCCTTGCACTTGTGTTGTCTTCTCTTGGCATATCCAGGGTGGCAGAATGGCTTTGTAGGACTTGCTCCTGATCTTTGCTGGTGTAATCAGGAGAGCATGGCCTGGAGAAGCTGCCACAGTGGGTTAGATCAGCTGAGCTGGTCTCATCCCAGCACATGGTTGCAAAGCAAGGCAGGAGAGCAGGGGGAGGTGAGCTGGGGTGATTCTCAGGGGTAAGTTGGGATTCACAGGCTGGGGCTTTCTCCCACATAGTGTTTCTCCAGGGAGTCTTCCGCATCAGGCCCTCTGCAGCCTGTGCTCCTTCTCTCTCTCACAGTACTTCACTGCCCAGAGCAAAGGAAGGGAAGGTTTTGGGAGACCCCCCACAAGATGAGTGTGAATTCAAGCACAGGAGAGGCCTGGCAGAGCCTTGCCTTAGCCATGGCTGCCCTCCCAGCAAGCCAAGACATTCCTGATCCCTCTCTCCCTGTCTGCCACGCTGAAGGTGCTGCTCAGAAACAACCAGCATAGCTGTGGAGAAAAGCAGTTTCTGTCTCTATAGCAACAGCAAGGGATGTGGGTGCCGTGTCCCCTATTCCTGTGAGCTGGAGAATGGCACTGGGGCTGCTCTGTGCAGATACTCACCATGGCAGTGTGGGGAGACAAAAGGCCAAACCGTTTGAGATCCCTCAGGATTTTCCAGGAATGTGACTTGTTTTGCCTGAACCTTCAAATCCCCAAATTCAGCCACACAGGGCTCAGCCTCTGAGGCTTGGGAGGAGGAGTGGTCCTTCCAAGCCAAGACCTGTCCAACCAGAAGGAATGAAGAAGTCCTGACCATGGCATCTTCTGCCTTTCAGTTCGTCTAACTCTTTAATTAAGAAAATGGCCAGGAGGAGGCAAATACAGTGTGTGGGTTGGGGACTGCTGCCTTCAGCACTCCATGGTGCCACTGGGAGAGTCCCAGGCTGCTGTAATGATGATTTTGTGTGTGATCCTACAGGAGACAGTGAAAGGCCCCTCCTCCCCTCACCCTAATGCTGATTATGCCCAGCAGCAAAAAGAGATTTTAATTTATTAAATTAAAAAAAAAAAGAAAATAGAGTGCCAGGGCCAGGGCAAGTAGCAAATCTGGATTATATCTTTGGGCATATGTGGCAATCACGCCTGGGGTGTTTAGTGCTCCTCAACCTAAGCTGGTGGTCTGGTGGTTTTTTCCTGACAAGCTGTTTCGTAGATTTGTAGCTGGGGCTGTGCTGAAATGAAGGCGGGACAAATCCTTTCCCACACCAGGGCTGTGCTGCCCTCCCTGCCATGGTGGGTTCCTCTCTGTCCCCCAGGAAGGGGTGACTCTTTGTTCATGTCCTTCTCAAGATGAGGAAGCTGAAGAGGAGGGACCTGCAGGAGATGGTGGAGGGTGGGTTGGCAGATTTGAGGATTGAGGGGAGAACTAGAAAGGTCACACAAGGTCTCCCAGCAGCAGCACAGGTGTGGTTCTAGTTCACCCCAGGCTGGGTTGTCTTGGGCAAACACACTCCTTTTATTCAGTCAGGATGTTTCTGAGGGGGGTGAAGGGACCCATGGGTTTATCTGGCTCCCAGGAGCTCAGTGCAGCAGCCCCAGCTCCTGTCACAGCCCTGACACTGCTCTCTGCAGCACCAAGCCACACAAGATGTCCCTGGCAGCCACAAACTCACTTTTAGGGGACTAGGGGGAAATCACCCGCATGGTTTTCAGTTAAGATTTTTAATTAAAGTGATAATTAACCATGCAATTTCCAGGCTAAAAATTTCATATATTGGTCAGAGCCTAAGGAAACGGGATGATGTCTCCTCTTCACATGCATATATTCCAGAGGGTGCTGCAACATGAAAGATACATGAGCACATATCCTGCCTTTTATGTGGTTTTGGTCACCTGAACCAGAGATGTGGCCAGTTCTTTCCTCAGCACACTGGACTTCAGGCAGAGACATGGACATGTAGGCTGCAGGGTGGGAGCAGATGACCAAAGAGGTGTTTTTCTCTGGTGTTGACCCAAGTGCCTGGCTGATGTTCCAATGTCTGCATACAGTGCTTGATTTAGGGGTGATGCTGAGGCTCTGCCCCTCAGACAGGCAGGTTGTTTCATTCCATGCCTTGCTAGATCTCAGAGCAGCGAAGATCTCTGTGCTCATTCGTTCCCCAGGACACAGGAGTCAAAGCGGATTAAAGGTCCCTCGGCTGATCACATTTATTTCATTATTTGGGTGAAATCCCTTGTAAATACCGCCTCCCTCCCTTTTCTTTTTATAAAAATAGAAGGCACGAAAGAATTGGAGATTTAGGAAAAGTTAATCACAGGAGTCGCTTGAAATCCATTAACCTCACACAGCCTGAGTGAGGCTGATCCGTGCCTGAACCCTGCTGCAGAGAGGAGATGCTGAACAGCCTAGGGGGGGCCCAACCCCGCCAAAGAAGAGCTTTCCCTGGAAAATACCTGGTTCTTAGCAGGCTGGGTGGTATTACAGCCTTTGTTCACAGTCTGGCCACGGTGAAGTGCTAGTTGCAGTGTTGGAACAAATTGGCTGAAGCTCCCAGGAGGCTGCAGAGCTCTGGGTGAGTGGGATCATGTTTGGGAGCCCTGCAGCAGATGCTGCTAGCCAGCCTGTGGGCTCAGGGCCATTGAAAATGCTAGTGCTCTTCTCTTTATCCTGTGATTTATCTGAGCTTCTCTGGAGAATGGGACTTGGGCTTTGCATAGGGATCTATCCCAGTTTTTCTAACAAATTTCAAACAGGTGCAGCTGGTTGCCATTCCCCAGAAACTGCCCTGAGCCCCCATCCCTCCAACATCCCCACGCCCTTAGGATTCTCTCTGACTTCCTCTCTTCTCCTAGGACCAGCAGTTTTGTGCAAGACCATCAGTGCTGGTAAGCCAGACCTGCAGAAATTAATTAAATGAAAAGCAATGGGAACAGAAGCTGAAAGCTAAAGTGATGGATGTTCATGAAACATTTGCCCAGAGCCCAAAGTGCTCTGGGCATTCGGTGATGTTTGCTTCCAGACAAGGACATTGCAATAGTTAAACACACTCAATGCAGTGATGATTAAGGAATCAGCTCCTGATATCTGGGTGTGGGTCCAGAGCTGGTGCACCTTGGAGTTACCAGCAATGGTTTGTTGTGGATTGCTTCTCTTGGCTGTTGGGGGGGTTATTTGCTTTAAATCCTAAATCTTGAGTTGTGTATTAATAGCACAGTAATGCATCGCTTTTGTGTCCAGCACGAGGGGTTATATAAAACACAGATTAATAGGAATCAGCAAAACACAGGAGCATGGGGAGGGGTGCCATGAGGATGCCTTGGAAGGGGAGGCAGGAGGGAGGTCCAGAGGATAGAGAGGGTGGCTGAGTGGGTTCAGAGCACTTCCTGGCAGGATTTGCTCTAGTAATTGTTCTGCAGCCCCCAGTTCAGGCTATTTCCTGAACCAGCATGTCTGTGATCAGGGGTCTTTTGTCCTTGGGTGATAACAAGAAGGCAGAAAGGAGGTCTGGGAATTTGAGTGGAAATGGCTTTTTTTTTTTTTTTTTTTTTTTTTTTTTTTTTTTTCCCTAGCTGATATGCATAATTTCTGCAACTACAAAAAAGCAAACATAGTACAGGCAGGAAGATGAATGAACAAGCAGTCATCCAAAGGAAAGGCACATCTTTCACTAGGAGTAAATGAACCTCCATTCCCAACATGGCTTGTTTCTCCTTTCCCATCACAAAAAGCAAGTTGATACTTGGGTTAAGAATAGCTGAGAATTCTCAGAAGCTCCTTTCTGCTCTTGCAGTGATCAGTGGGAGATCAGTACCGGTTTCCTGGGCCCTGTGCACAACCCAGAATAGCAGTTCCTCAGTTTTGGGCAGAAAATCTTCCTCTTGCAGGCTCCTCAGCCCAGAAACATTCAAGATGTGCTGAAGGGGTAGCAAGGACGCTGATCCAAACCCCTCCTGCTGCTATTCCTCAGAGCAGGGGCAAGGCAAAAGAGGGAAAGCAACAGGTTTTTGGGCACCTGCCTCTGATGTGACCTTCCCTGGGAGAGCATGACCTCGGCAGCTCTGCCCTCCACGACGGGAAGATGCCTCCCACCCCGGGAGGAAGGCACAGCTGGACTCCAACCATCAACCAGTTCCGCCGGGAAGGGCTTGCGCGGGCTGTGGGATTCCCGGTGGGGTGACTTTTTTTCAAAGCCTCCTGCAATAACAGCAACCGTTGCTCAGCTTCCTTTCTAGATAACCTTTTTCCTGCTGCCCAACATGCTTATCTGCTGCAGACAGGCTGGCAAGATGAACCGGAAAGCTGATACCTTATCTCTCCCCCTCAAGGAGCCTATTTAAGTGCTGGAATGTGTTGAGATGGTTAATGATTGTTAAAATCCAAGTGAGGAACATGGACCTAAGGACAGGTCCTGCTGGGATGGAGCACTTAGTCAAAAAGGAGACTTGAGGGACCACAGCTTTTCCAGGCTCTTCTATCTTTTATCTGCCAAAAGATGCATCACCTAAAATGTAAATATTTATTTAAAACTAAAAGGTATAGACTGGGTTTCTGGCTAATCTGGAGGTTACCACTGCACGCTGCTCCCAACTCAATGGGGTTTGCTGTGTTCCTTGGATATGGTTTTATCTGTGTCTCAGTTTACTCACTTCAGGAAATACTGCTGTGAATCTGCCCTGCAAGGGATGCAGTGTGTGATTCCTTGCTCACCCTTTAATCTGACTGCTGTGGGAAGCAGCAAGATGCTCACACATTCATAAAGTTAAATAGGATTGGAGAGCTATCAGGCTAATTGAAATGAACGGGGCTCAGCGACTCACACAGCCTGATACAATGAAATGAGACCTCTCTGGGGACACAGGAGTCAAGCATAGCTTCAGCACTTCCCTTATTTCAGCCACTGCAAGTGGCAGCTACAGCAACAGCAATTGCAGGCACCAGGATTTAAGCACTGTGACAGGAGAGGGGCCAGGGAACACCAGCGTGGCAGGGGTGATGTCTGTAACAGTTGCTGGGGATGGGTGAGACAGGCTTATTTTGGTTCTGACCTGGGTGAAAAAATAGCTGTTGGAGATGTTGCCAGCCTGAAACACTTTGCCAGCAGGAGCTGGAGTGCTCTCCTGCCTGATAGGCAGCTGTGTTCCAGCACACCTGGGGGGATAGGATGGGGAAAGAGGAGCAGGGCCAGGCAAACCCCCCCTCACAACCCCAGTGGGTTGTGTGGCCCTGAAGAGCTCTGGGAGTGCCCAGATCCCAGCACACAGAGCAGTGAGTGATGGGAGCTCATGTGCATGCCCAGAGGTCTCTCTGCATCCCCTGCCTTGACAGCACCCCTGAGGGCCAGGCTCAGACCTGGGCATGGTTCTTTGCCACTCCATCTGCTCTTGGACTGTGTTTGTGAGATAAACTGTTCAGCTGCAATGCACACTGCTACAATGGGCTGCTGCATCTGAAAGTTAATCTGTTCCACATCACCAACTAGTTTTCCATAGCGATGCTATAAGGAATCACCCCAGAGCAGACCTCAGCCAAGAGCTTTAACAGAAACACAGGTGAAGCTGTGGCAGCCAGGCTGGGACAATGTGCTTTCTGGGAGGTCTGATCCCATCCCAAGCTTGCTACAGCTGCCCTATCCCCTGAGCTTTTCATCTCCTGCAAAACTTGAAATTAGACACTGCAATGTGCATGTCTACAAGATCCTCCAAATTCTCTTCATGTGTTATGAGGTCCTTGGCTCCATCCCATTGGATAGGAGCAGGATGCCAGCCTCAGTCACAGCCTTTTTGGGGGTTGCAGAGAGGACCCTGCAGGGAAACAGGACGGGAGGCCTGTGGTACTAATTTTTCTCTCCATGATGTGATCTGATTACACTGATGAGGAACAGGCTGTTATGGCTCCTATGCCCTGACATAGCTGATCAATCCTGTGTGTCTCTGCCCCTGCACTTCTTGTTTAATTGCTTTAGGACAGCACTTGTATTTTTGGGGTCATTGCAGCTTGCAGCTCCAGTCCTCACCCTGCATCCCTGCTGGGTGCAGTGACTGTCAAGATGGGGCCGAGCTGTCCTGCAGATAGAACGAGGCCATCTTAGCAGTTGTCCCTGTCAATGTAAAAAGCAGGAATGAGGGAGATCCATCTGAGCTGCTCAGCGCCTGTCTTGTGATCCTGAAACCCAAGAGCCCCCCCTGACTCAGCAGGTTATTAATAACCCACTGGCTGTGCTCCCACCACAGCGCCTGCCAGCCCTGGCACCACCTGGCTCTCCTCTGTGGTGAAGTGAGATGCACATCCCAGGCAAGGGCAGGAGCTCCTTCCTGCCAGCTCCTGCACCCCATGCTCACCCATAGGGCTGGGCAGGAATGGTGTGAGGCTCATGGAGGGATCTGGAGAGACCCAAGGCCTCTGCACCTCCTGCAGCACAGGAAAAGCTCCTGCTGAAGTCAGCCTCATTGCATCTTTGTCCCACATCCCCTGGTTTTTACGTCTAAAATCAGTCCTAGTCCAGGCTGCAGGACAGGTGAGTTTGGCCTCTTGGAGTGTGCCATCAGCAGTGCCACCTACCCCCTCCCCAAACTGGGACACACTGACTGTCCCCAGGCTGCTGCAAACCCTGGTGGCACTTGGCCCCTGTGTCTATTTGGACAGGACGGGGTCTGCCAGCCACTGAGTTTCCATCTGTCTCTGCTGAACCTTTTCTGTGGTCACGACTTTTGCCTGTGTTCTTCTTCCCAGGCTTGTGAGGGCAAAACACATGAGCCACAGATCTCTTGGAGATGAGCTGATAGGAAAGAATGGCAGATTCAACAAAACTGTGGTGATGACGCAATCTGACTTTGGTCTGTTCCAACGGGAACACCAGGGCTGCAGGCAGCCTCCTGGGGGTCCCTGAGCACTGGTGATCCCTGAGCCCTGGCAGGCACAGACCAGAGCTGCCCATGTACACCCACATCCCCACCATGTTACACAAACAACCCTGAGCCCAGGGGCTCAGCAAAGCTGCGGGGTGATTTGGTGTGAGGGTGAGTCCGGCTGTGTTTACCAGGACTGCTGCTCACTAGCCAGGTTCATTAGCATTCACTGAGGTCTAAATAGCGAAGTGGAGCGCCAAGAAAAACCCACTCCCACGTGGCAAAGCACCGACTCGACACCTCGGCAGCCTCTTTGAGCACCAGCGAGGAGTGTGAGCCCAGCGTACCGCGGAGACCCTGCGCTGTCCCTCCGACACAGAGGGCGGAGATGCGGGAACAGGGCTGGGCGCTGCCGGGGGCCACCCTCCGAGCCCCCCGGCCACCGGGACACGCAGCAGCCGGGACTGGGGGCACTGGGGAGAGCGGCTCTCGCCCGCCGGCGGCTCCAGGCTAGGTTTGTCGCTCCATCTAGTGGGGACGCGGCTGGATGTCGCTGGCGCCCCGGATCGCGGCCCCGGGAGGGCAGCCCCGAGCAGCCTCCGGGACGGCGATGACCCGGGCCCTGCGACCCACCCCGTGTCTCGGGAGGTGAGCTTTGTGCCCCCATCACAAGCCAAAGTCCCGTGGGAAGTCACACCCCGAGCCATGTAGCCGTTCCCGAAGGGAACAGGGACAGAGAGGCAGAAGGCGGATGCAGCTTTTGGGGCTGATGCTGTGTTTTCCTGCCCAGAAGTAGTTAACACTCACTGAAATATTTCAGAATTGTGTTGATAATTAAAGGAGAAGCTGAACTCAAAAAGGACCACGTGTGATCTCCTGAGATGGAAGGGACAAATCTAGTAATGAGAAAAAAACCCACTCATTAGAGAGTTATTTCATTAATTCTCCAAGAAAAAGGAAATGCTGCTGCTCCAGAGGTGTGCCAAACAACGGCCTTGGCTTCGGGGCTGTGGAAGTGCATCCTGCAGCCTGTTAATTGCAGCTACCACTTCTGTCTCTGCACGTGTGCGGGATTCACACGCTGCCTGGGCTGTGATCATTGTGTCACCGGTCAGAGCCACGCTCGGCAGGGACAGCAAGAGCTGGCTTGTTTACAGCAGGGGCTGAAACTCTACCAAAATCCACCCATTCTCATCAGCTCCAGAGCATACAGAAGCAGCTGATAGTTCCCTTTGTCAGGGTGAAGCAAGATATTTTTGAACTCTGAAACAGAAACTGTCTCGCCATGCATGGAGGGGAGGAATCAGATTGTTGTGATGGAAGATTGGAACCATGAACTCAAATGTGTCCTTGAACTCACATCCTGACCACAATTATAGTCATTATGAGAGTTTCAAGGTAGGAAACATAATAATTTTGTGGTTTAGATCTGGACTGATCTTCAGATTTAGAGTGAAAGAAGTTTGAGCCAGGATGAGCAGCAGCAGTAGACTCCTTTTACAATTATACACAAGGAAAAACTGAAGTCAGGGCTCATGAAGTGTCTCCAAAATACTTCCACTATCAGGCAACTGGTACTTGGCTTTTGTTGCAAGCAAAGCTCAGTGCTCATGCCAGCTGAAAGCAATTCACTTTTCATTGGAAGAATAGTTTCTTCCTTTTAATCAGCTCTGTTTTAAATGATTTCCATTTTTAGTGCCTTAAATAGCCATTTTGGTTTGTCCTTCAGGCAGCCAGCATTTTCTCATGAAGAATGGAGTGGGTCTGCAGTCTTTAAAAGGATAAACAATAGCCTGGCAAATAAACACTTCCATGGCATCTTGTTTTCATACAGAGCTTGCAACTCCCATGGGCTGCAAAGGAATAAAAATCAACAGCCTCTACCTGATCCAGCAGCTAGAAGAAGCAGTAAGTAACACAATTATTACAAGTAATCCAGTTTGGGATAAAAGCCAAGATTCCTGGATCTTCATACTATTTTCCTGTTCCCAGTATTTCATACTCTATTTCAGCTTAAACAAGTGAGAGACTCCAGCTTCCTCTCTCATCAGAATACCTCTTTCTTCTTAAAAAGCATCTCTATTGATATGAGGTCTTAAATAAGAGGGGGAAAATCTTTTCTATTTGAGACCCAATGTCCCTTTGTTCTACTTGAGGTCTGGCTTTCAAAACATCTCCTCATATTTGGATAACAGCCTCATACGTGGGATTACAGAGAGCTGCCAGAGCTACTCATGTCTTCTCTCCCGCCTCTCAAATATGACAGCTCAACTCTATTGATGTTCTTGCTGACTGGGTTTTGGGTCCTAAGGCCCTGCTCACTTAGTTGCAGGCTTGAATTTCCCTGTAGCTGTCTCAGATGAGCTAATGAAGTCAGTGCAGGCATGAGGCATTCCTGATTTAGACACAACTGAATTTGAAATGGTTTTCATGCTTCAGGGCATAAACAGCTCCTACCTCATGGAATTATAAAGCATATTCTCCCGTGGACAGGTTATTCCACAAGTGACCATTGAGGGTTTCTCCTGCAGCAGCTGATGTTGGCTGCTGTCAGACACAGATGGAAAACTGGAAGGACTGACCTGACCCACAAAGGTAAATGTGTACTTTGTGGTGCCAAATGGCCTCTGGATGGAGAACAGAGAAGGATCACTTTGCTTTTTCCAAGTGTGTTGTGAAGTTTTGTGAATGACTGTGAGGGCAGTAAGGCCCTGTCCTGTGGTGCAGACTGCCATTTACAGCTGAACAAAGTGATAGCAAAATGGCACAGGAGCACTGAGCCTGTAAATCACCCTGCTTGGTGCAAGGCAGGGGCAGGGATTGATGGATTCAAAGCAAATTTTTTGTAGAAGCTGTAGAATATAATAGAAATTCTATTATTTCTAGGAGGCCTTATACCAGAAGGCATTTCTGTAGATGTATATCCTGTACTAGGGCTGTAAGTCCTTTGTAATGGGTATTTTATGTTTGGCAGATTTCTCACTAGTGGAAAGATGAAGCGCACAGCAGGATTTCTGCTCTCTCTTGTAATTAGTCCTGCAAGGAGGAAGCAGAACATTCCTGCGCTTGACTTTCCTGTCCAGGGGATAATTTAGTAAAGACTCTGGAACAGGTGAAAAATCAGAGTGAGTGAGCTGTTTTTCCAGAATAGATCCTGCACAGAGCTATGCACTGAATTTCATCCAGTTGAAACCTGTTCTTCAGTCTCTGCCCAAACCGCTTCTCATTGTTGACACTCCTCCCTCACAGTCTATTGTGGGTCTAATCCTACCAGCTCTCATTTTACACTTGTTTTGATTTATACCCAGGCTGGTGAGAGGTGGTGCAAGTCTTTTAAAGTGCACCAGAAGAAATTTGTCACCCTTATGCCAAGGTCTGATCCATGGGTGTCCCCATGGACCACATGTAATTGTGTGGATGTAGAGGAGCCGCACTCTCCCCTGTGATGGTAGAGGCAAGCTATGTCCTCTGATTCTGCAGATTGTGCCCAGCTTTGAACAGTGAGGGGGTGGAAAATTCAGCCCTAATAAAGTCCTGAGCCAGACTTGCAGAATTCCAGAGCTGGCTCTGGCACACTGCTGAGCACAGGTGGAAAAGCCAGGAGGTCGTGGGCACTGCCGTGTACACACCTGGTAATGAATGTACAATTGTCTTTCCTTTGTTTCCTTTGGCCTTTTGATAGCCACAACAGTTTGCATTATTTTTTTCTTTAATTGCTTCATCTTTTCCCTTGGCCTTGCATCATTGCCTTGGAGATGCACAGGAGACCTTGGGAGAACTGCTTATTACAGCAGCAGGTGTGGATAGTGCTGACCTGGACAAACCTGTGTGAGTCACCTGCTGATGGCAGGGGTTGTAGGTGTCTGCATGAGTCACCGAAAAGTGAGGGGATCCCACATTCCTGATCTCCCAAAGGGAAATGTTAATGCCTTTGAGTGGCTTCCTGTGACTCTGCACCTGCAGCTGCTCCTGTGGAGGATAGTGAGGTTTGCATGGGCAGGAAACAGGTCAGAAGAGCTGTTTGTATGTGTTGTGTATTTGTCTGACCAATGGAGAAAGAAAGAATTAAGTGGACCAGACTAATGCCTCAGCTGCCAGTGAGTCAGTGAGAGCAGGAGTTTGGGAATGTGGGGAAGGAGGGTGGGCTCCTGTAGGGAGAGAAGTGGAGGGCATTGGCCTCCTGTCTCTGGACAGGAAAAACACTTCTAGAAAGATGAGATGAGACACCAAAGGGCCAGAAGTGGTGTAAATACTTTGATATGTAGAAAAGGACATCTGACAACCAGATGATGGTTTTCAGCAGCGCTGGTGCATCTCTTGGTAGCTCAGTGCCTGGCAACTTCAATAGCATGCAGATCAACTGTAGGAACATCCCACATGGTCCAGAAAGCTATTCATGCATTTCTTCCCTCTGCTTTACTCTTGATGACTGTTTGAGATCAGACATATCTCTCATGAGCACTGATCCGGGTGCCTGGTCTTATGCTGTTCCTGTAATGGGGAGAGAGGTGGGAGCTGTTCCTCCTGAGGCATTGCCTACACTGGGGAAATGTGCTGCAAAATTCCTCTAAAGCCACCTTCCCTTCATGGGCAAGCGCGTGTGGGGTGCCAGCATATGACTGGTGACCCATAAATAAGCTAAAGAGTGCATTTGCCTAAGCCCAGCAATTTCCCAGGTGCTTGGCCCATATATAAAAATAAATAAATATATTTGTGTGTGCACAATTTTTCTGAACTGCTGGGCAGTCCCTAAGAAATAAATGCATATGTATACCTGCAGTCTGGCCTTCTGTCACCAAATGTCATACTGACAGACACCTGTGTGTCTTACAGGACAGAGGAGGATTAAAGAGAGGCTGCTCTGTCCTTGGCTGCAAGGAGACCACATCTCCAAAGCTATAAAAGATCCACTGGGCAGAGGAACTGCAATTTGCAGTAACCTTTACAGCACTGTCTTTAGTGCCAATTTCTTGCCAGTGCTGCTGCTCAGGTTGTGTCAACCTGAAGCTCTTTTTTTTCTGAAGCAGGGACTGATTATGTTTGCTGGTGAGGCTATTGGTATTTTATGGCTCTGTAGAGTGTTTTGGGAGGGGAGTGACTGCCTTGCTCTACTGCATTCATTTCCATCATCCTGAATGACAGAACAAATTAAAAGATATTTCTGGACTGAAGTCTTTCCAAGGGGCGGCTCCTCCAGGTTGCCTTTGAACCTGATGGCCATTAAACCATCGAGGGACATCAGGCAGCCTTCAGTGGTGTTTTCTGGTCCCTCTCAGGCTGGACAGGAACTCTCATGGGCCTGTCATCACCCCATATCCCTGTCATTGCCCTGTGGCTCTGGGGTCATACAAATGTGAGGGAAAAATTTCCAGAACCCCCTCGGACACATCATCCCTGGCACAGAGGGTTCAAGCAGTGGTGTTGTAGCAATGAACCCTGCAGTGACGACCCTTGTCTCATAAGAGAGATGTTCCTGTCCCCCAATTATCTTTGTTGCCATCCCCCTGGACCCACTCCAGCAGCTCCGTGTCCCTCTGAGGGGCCCTCACAGAATCACAGGTTAATTGAGATTGGCCGGGACCTCTGGAGACCAATGCAGGGTCACCTGGAGCAGGAGACACAGGAATGTGCCCAGGTCGGTTTGGAATGTCTCTAGAGTGGGAGACTCCACACCCTCCCTGGGCACCTGTTCCAGAGCTCTGCCACCCTCAACATAAAGAAGTTCTTCCTCATGTTGAGGGGAAAGTGTTTGTCTTTCAGTTTATGTCCATTGCTCCTCATCCTGTCACCGGGCACCACTGAAGAGTCTGGCACCATCCTCGGGCACGCCGGGGAGATATTTACATGAATTGCTGAGATCCCCTCTCCCCTTTCCCTTCTCCAGACTAACCCGGCCCAGCTTCCGCAGTGTCTCCTCATCGGAGAGATGCTCCAGCCCCCAAATCCTCCCCGCGGCCTCCTCAGGACCCTCTCCAGCAGCCCCTCGTCCCCCTGAGGGAGCGGCTCTCCTCAGCGCCGCCCCCGCGCTGCCGGCGGCGCCCTGCAGGTGGCGCTGCGCGGCGGGGCCAGCCCGGCACGGGAGGAGGGGGAGGAGGAGGAGGAGGCAGCGAGTGCCCGGATCGGCCGCAGCCGCCGTCTCCGCAGCCCCGCGCAATCCGCCGCCATCCGCCGCGCCCCGCGTCCATCGCCCCTCCGCACCCGGCTCCGCAGGCACCCCCGGCTCCCCGCCACCACCACAGGTGGGTATCGGGGGCCGGCGGCGGCGGCGGCCGCGGATATTCGGGGCGGTGAGTGGGGCCGGGGGGGGAGGAGGAAGAGGAGGGAGAGGGAAGGTGGGACGAGGCAGCGCTAAAATGGAGCCGGAGCCAGTGGCTGCGGCACCCCGCGGCCTTCCCGGCTCGGGCGGGTCCCCCGGGCGGGTTGGGGGGATACTCGCCCCTATTTCGCCGTGCCGTAGCCTCCCGTGTTTATTGTGCGAACCGCCCCCCTTCTCCTTGCGGGGACGGGGCCGCCGTGGGGCCTGGCCGGGCCCATCCCCGGTGGCGCTGGCAGGGCCGCCCGGGCTCGGGGCCCCTTGTCCGGGCTCGGGGCCCCTTGTCCGGGCTCGGGGCCCCTTGTCCGGGCTCGGGCCCCTTGTCCGGGCCGAGCCGCCCCCGCCCCGCTGCGCTCCCCGCCGGGTTCAGCCGGGGTGGGGGGGTTCCCCGCCGCAAAGGCAGGTTGGTTTTTTTTTCGTCGTCTGGAGTGTGACACAAAGATATTTTTGTCGCGCCGTGTGTGTGTGTGTTTCAGCAGAACAAGGGGCGGGGGGGGTGGCATCCAGAAGGCTCGGCCGGTTTGTTATTGTGCGGGAGCTACAAAAGGGCCGCGGAGGCCGAAATACGGCTAGGGCCGGGGCGGGGGGGGGGGAGCGAGGATGGAGTTTGTACGCTGGGAGAGCTCGTTTGGTAGGTTTGGAAAGATGTTTTAAGGCTTTTTTTTTTTTTTTTTTTTTTTTTTTTTTTTTTAATTTCAAGAAGGAGTTTCTCATTTCTGTGTGGGAGCAGCTGTGCTGCGAGCTGGGGAAACCCTAATGCAGGTCCTGGGACACGTGCTGAGCATCTTCTCCGGGGGGTGGTTTTAGTGGTGGTGTTTGTGAATTTGGAGGGTTTTTTCTTTCCAAAAACCCCCCTGATCTCCAAACCGTAAGCTGCCGTAAGGGGTTTGAACGAGCTGGGAATTGTAGGGTTTGTTAGGAAAGTTGTTTTGTTTTCGTTTCTGTCTTCTGGGTGTGCAAGAGATGAGATACACAGTGAGTATGTACTCATCAGGTAGCTGTTCGTATATTGATGTTACTGGTGTTTGGGGTGACAAGGTACAATAAACATAAGCGTTTAGGGATTTAGTAGTTTTGTTTCTTTCTAGGAGCAGGTACAAAGTGTAAGCACATTGTGGTGTCTGTCTCATCTCCTGGGGTGGAAGGCATCCCATCCCTTCTAGCACTGAGTCCAGGTTTATAGTGAAAGTTTTGGTTTTGTTTAGCCTTGATTTACAGATTCGCTAGAGACCTCCACTGGAATGGGCCTTTCCATGATGGATAAATAGCTGGTCCTTGTCTTGGAGAGCCCAAGTGTGGAGAATCAACTCCTGATGAGTAGAATTCTCAGATATAAACTGGCCAGGACGTTACTTTTGTGCTTGTCTTTTCTATATTCAGTGGTCGCTGGGGTAGTGAAACCCCAGTGTTCAAAAAAACCAGTGCTCTGAGCCAGAGACTGGGGAGTAAAGTCACCTGGAGGAGGTAGGGAGGCTAAGGCCATATTTTGAAAGTGGAATTTAAAGAGAGGATGGAAATAGATGTTTTCAGGGTGATTTCTGACTGAAAATATGAAATAGTTACATCAGCCCAGGAGCTCGTCTGTGGTCCATGACATCTTTGTGGGCTCATCATGGTTTCTTTTGGGTCTCTGGCTTAAGAAATTTTTCCTAGCTGGCAGAATATTTTGGGATTACAATGAAAAACAGCATTCACGTAAAGCTTTTCTTGTTAAAATTTAAAAGTTCAGATAAAAATCGTACTCAGAAAAATTGCAAATACTGTTTGGAGTTGCTGCTTTGTTGTTTTTGCAAGCCAGTGTGAGTACATCTGCTGTTAGCTGTATTTTGATTTTTGTGCTTAATTTGTTGAGTGCTTTTAAGTACAATTTCGTTCCTTTTTCTTTGTTCATTAGTCTGGTATGCTTTTCTGCATTTTTGAGTAAACTAGGTATCACATATTTGAGGATGCTTTCAGCAGTCTTCACTGTGAAGAAAACAAATTTTTACATGACTTGACAGATAACTTTCTTTTAAAAAAAGAAATTAAACCACGTGTTTGGTATGGGTTTCCAATTTTGTCATTATATGGTGCCTTGGTGCCTTGTTTTTTCTAAATTCGGAGAATTTTTCTTTGGTCTTACAGTGCATTTTTTGGATGCACTCTAAACTTCTTTTTCTTTTTTCTGTGTGTTCATGAGAACTTAAAAGGGCAGCTCAGCCAGCTGGCTGAAACTGGAAAAGTGAGTAAATAGTCCATAAAGATGCTGGAAGGGACATGCAGGGTTTAAAAGTATTTTTGTTTCAATAAGTGAGTAATATTCCTGAATATTTTTGTATTAAAGTTATTTCACTTTATAATGACGTATTAACAAAACCTTTTAATAAAGCTTTGTGTAAAGCCTTGACTTCAAAGGCTTAATTTATTTGAACAACCTCCTGAAGGTAGTAGTGGCATTAGAGGCTGTGTTTATGTGACGCAGCTGCCCGTGGTAGCCGAGTGATGGTACAGGACAGACAACCCTCGGTGCCCGTGTGTGTGACCTCTTCTCCTGCTGGGGTCACACCTGAGGAGAACAGGGACCCTGAGCTGTGCAGTGCAGCCTCTGGGATGATCCAGTACAGAAATACCTGCCTGTTCAAGAGTGCTTCTTGCTCAAGGCCTTTGTGCTTACCTAAGTAATTGAAAGTGTTAATGGCAGGCCGGGCTAGGTTTAAGTGCTGCTGAAAATAATAGTAAATATTCTGTGGGTGGTGTTTTTGTGTGTGTGTGTGTGGTTTTTTTTTTTTTAATGGTGGTAGTCTACAAAGAGATGTTGGTCTAGTGGCATTTCCACTTAAAATTGTGTATTTTTATGTTGGAGGAATAGAAACAGTATGATGAGCAGGAGAAACTTGGTGATACAGGGTGGTAACTCTAGGAGAGGGTTTGTTCCAAGGGCTGGACTTCTCTGGTTCCCTGTTTCTTTTTACTACATTCCTCATTTATTCTGCAACTTGGCACTGAGCTGTTGTCTCAGTATCAGACCTTGCTCTTAAGCTGATCCTGCCTTAAGTGGGTTTTGTTTTTCGTGTGTCACTGACTCATTCTCCTAATAGGTCGATAATTTCATACCTCCTTATCACTAATTTCTCATTTGGAGCAGAAGAAATACCAGGGTGATTCTGTCAGGTATCAGAAAATGAGGTGAGAGCACAGAGAACAGGTAAAGGCTGGGGAGCTGCAGTTCTCTCCATCACAGAACAGCCTTTTCTAACTTCTGAAAATAAAGGGAAAACACCCTCTGAGGGTGGTTTTTGCACATGTCTGGGTTGGTTAAAGAATTTTTCCTTCCCCCACAAGGATAAAATGGGGCTAAAGCAGGACATTGCATTATATTCGGCCTTACTGAAACATGGCTTGGGCTCATGTTCTGTTAGTAACTTGTACTAGAATTCAGGATGTTCCCTGCATGCACATGTACTTTTTGTGCAAAAGTAACAGAGCAGTTGGAGCTTATGGGCTGTTTATTTCAGAGCAAAGCTGTTCAGATACTGATCTGTATAGCTGTTAAATCCTGATCTGTTTTTTTTTTTTTTATCTGGGAGCATTTGGACTATAACTGAAGTGGAGTGGAGGCTGCTTTAGTAGCCCTGTGTTGTTCTGTAATCCTCTGTGGCCTTGGTTGGTTGGTTGGTTGGTTGGTTGGTTGGTTGTGAAGCTGCTTGTCCTGCCGTGCTGTGGGGTGTGTGGGGACAGGTGTTAAAAAGTGTATATGCAGTTCTGCTGGGAGTTATTTAGCTTGCACCCAAAATACAATGTCTGTGTTGTGATTCCAGCACTTAAATTTTCTGCAGAGTGTTAGTGGGCTGGAAGGGGTGAGAAGAGGTGGAAGCTGGGGGTGAGCTCACGGTCTCATCGTTAGGAGACTGCAGGTAATTTATTTATGGGGGACTGATGAAAATGTCATCATACCTTGGGTGAAAGGGAAGAGATAATGACCAGGTTTGAAATGGGCAGCTGAGCCCATTAGTGCTAAAGTGTGAAGAAATACGGGAAAAAGAACTGGAAAGAAAACAAGGACTTGCTAACAACCCTCTAGGATCTGGCCAAGAGGCTCCCTCAGTTGGACTGTAGTATCTCTTATGTCTGCCAGGCTTCACTTAGCTGTTGGGAGCATCCTCAATAGCCTTGGATTTCAGGTGGGTTAAGCACTTAAGAGGAGTAAACTACCGAGTGTTTGCGCAGTTAACACCCTTATTGAAGAGGCTTGGTGGAGGAATCCTTCCCAAGTAGCCATTGAGACATTTAGCTGGGAATTGTAGTGATGGTGCTCCAAGGAGTGAATAGAGACAGATTTGAAGAGCTTGTACTGGGACATCGCCTCCCCCAGGCACTTATTGTGTGGGAATATAGTGATTTTTTTGGAAGAGTTCTGCTGCGGGGTGAGTTCTTCAGCACGTCCTACCTGTATGTGGGCTGGGAGGCTGCACAAAAGCCTCGAGTGATCTCGTTCAGAGTCGTGAGTGGGCCGTGAAGCAGGCAGGGGAGTAGGGACATGTTCAAGAGGTGCTCCTTCTTTGGCTTCAATAATAACTATGGTTTTATCTTTTATTGAAATAACCAAGCTTCAAGAACCGTCATTCAGAACCAGATTCATGTGATCTTGAGTGTTATTGTGGTGTTGGTGTTTTGCATCTGAGCTGAGTGTTGCTTTTAACTATGCCTGTGATCCTATTGCAGTGTATGGGGCGGTTCGTTTAGGAAGGATTTGCAGCATTCCCCATCCCAGCATGCAAGGACCTGCTCCTCCCAGAGCTCCTCTGGAGCAGGGCTTCCTGCTGCTGCTGGCCCCACAGCGTCAGGCAGCCTGTGTGATTCAGAGGGTGATTTTCAGCCCCAGAAGGTGGGAGATGAAGGCTCTATTTCTTGCTCTGCCACTTAGCATAGCTGCAGAGTTCTGCGGTGTCGTTTTCCTATCTGGAAAATAGAAGTGATGACGCTTACACACCTTGTCAGTTATGCACTGCAAATATCTATGTAAATTAAAGCATCTGTGAAATGTTTTCCCTTCCTGTCTGGCTCAGCGTTGTCCAGATGTCCTGGGCATAGTCCGAGTTGCTTAGCTCTCCAGAAAACCTAAAGCTTTCTAAAGAGGTCTAAAGCTTCTTTCTTCAGAGAATCACAACTCATGTAAGGTGCTTTCTTAGCGCTTTGTACCTGTGTCCTTTTCCCATCACATTTCTGGTAACATCCTTGGCACTCATTTGTCCTGCAAATGGCTCCCATGAATAGGCTTCCTGTAAGGAGAATTGCTGTGCAGTGCTGCACTGCCCTGGTGCTGTTCACACTGGGGAACCTGGAAGAAGACTTCCTTGGAGGCTTCAGTCTCTGCAGTGTTCATGAACTGCAGGCTTGTCCGGACTGCTTGTCATCTTATTAATGGCTTCAACCAGCTGCATCAGCCTTGATGGCTGTGGGAATTGGGAGAAATCCGATAGAGAAAGAACTATTCAGCTCTTGCCAGGGCAGCTTTGTACCCTGCAGTGTGTACCTGCCAGGGGAGCTCCCAGCAGTGCCTTGGGGAGGAACAAGGGCGGAGGAATCTGCTCAGCAGGGGTGTAAAGGAACCTCTCCCATGCTTGTACAGTGAGGGATTGACATTTGCTACCTGCTGATCAATAGCTTTGGGTTTTATCTCTTCATAAAGAAAACCTTCTGTGCATAATCTGAATGGAAGCTGGGACCCTGAAGTCAGCAGACAACTTGAGGGAGTGGAGAGGTGTTACCAAAGTCCAGATTTTGTTGTGAGGCTCATCAGGCACAGGGTAAACATCCATCCCCATTCCAATGTGATCCTTCTTGAGACTGCAGAGAAAACAGAGCAGCTTACTCAACAGCTGATGGCATTTGTGTGGAAAGAGCTGTTTCTGTTCCTGAAAAAAGGACTGTTAACCCAAAGGACTGCCAGCTTTGCTCTGATTTCATCTCTTGGAGCTGTCACATCTCTGCTTTTCTCCCTGCTTGTTTGCCATAAAATTTATGTTCACTGCTGAGAGATGAACTGAGTTGCTGAGCTTGGGACCTGGTGAAAGATTTGTGAAATGTTTGACAGAAAAGCATTCTCCAGTGACCAGTGGTGGCCGTGGATGGGTGGTGCTCTCCAAGATAAGCTACACCTGGTGGTTTGGAGCCTTATGTTTGGGTTCTGGCACTGGCAGCCCAAGGTGTTTCACCTGTGCTGCTCTTGCTGTGTCTCACCTGGTTATATGGGTATCATGGCTGTGAAGTCTGTGTAGGCAGAAGTATCAGGACTAAGGGACTTTCACAACCTTTACATGCAGTGCTGTTTATTTTTAGTGATGGAAGAGTCTTTGATTTCACCTGTCAGACCTAAGGTGGGGTGCAGTGCCTGAGAACAGTTTGTGCTTGTGTGTCCTGCCCTTGAGGGCTCCTCGGGGGCAGTGGGCAGGATTGGGTGCACTTTCTGTGCCAGTGGGCAGTCTTTTCCACTGGCAGGCAGTGTTCTGGACATGGCAGGTGCTGCTGCATGCATTTCCTCCTCATTTGATTCTTCTTTGTAAATTACTTCTTTTTGATGAAGAGCTGCATTTTCTCTGAGGGTCTTGGCACCGAACAAGTTTAAGTGGCTGAAGCAGGCACCTGAGTTCTGGGACTTCTTGCTGTCTACAGTCTTAACTGAGCAAATTCTCCCTTTGGCTTGGACTGATACTGCCAGTCCTGGAGATCAGGAGCTCTCCACCAGCTACTCACAATCTGTTATTGTTGCTCAGATACCTAAATGCCCAATTTACCTTACAGTTCAGCTCAATGTTGCCAGGAGCTTTCTGAACAAGTTTTGCCAACAGAGCATTATGCTAGGTATTTATGTTGTATTTGGATTTAAATTGCTTGCTTGTGATCAGCCTCCTTGTTTTGGTGTTTGGAGACTGGGATGTTTTATCTGTGTGTTTCCCCTGGACACTGGGATCTCAGAGGAACCTCAGCAGGGCAGAGTAGAAGGCAGAATCTGTGTTGGAGGCTGGGGGTCGTGTGTTTCAATTCTGACCCTTGGTTGTAGGGGAGCCAGAGTGAAAGTACAACTCTTAAGGATTGCACTTGAATATGAGCCGTGTTGAGCAGGCAGGTGGTGATCATTAAGTTGATTCCCTTTCCTCTTGTACGGGAGAGGTTGGGATCTGGGTCTGTTGAGGCCACAGGTGATCCTTTTTGAACTTCAGCTGTTTTATCCTCCCTGGGTTTTACCTCTGATATGTAACAGCAAAGAAATAAGCTCTTTTACTTCAGTTTGTGCTGAGCCTTGTCTTCTTCAAGACCTTCTGGGCCTGGATGAGAGGGTAAGGAGTGTAATGTTGGTAGCTGGTGCCTCCAGGTTGTTCGTCATGGGACACCTTCCTGCTTCCCTGCAGGTTCTGAAAGCCCTGCAGCACTTCCTCTTGGGTTGGAGATAAGGTTATGCCTTCCTGGCAAGCTGGCACCAGTGGGGCACTTCCTTCTCTATGGCATGGTGGGGCAGATGGGTGAAACTGACTGTTTCTCTGGTGGGTTCTTGTAAACAAACACTCCTTTCAAGGAAAGAATTATCTGCACACCTTGGATTTTCTGTTGCTTTGAAAAAGAGCGGGAGTTTCATGAGCACAGGATCTCATAAGTACTTTCTGTGGGCTGTGGACCATTCTTTTGACTGAGTTTTTTTTTGCTCTGTGTCATAGTCTTGCATACTCAGGATGAACTGTTTCTTTGTCTGCATCCTCAATTACTGGAGGTCAGGGCTCCTTTCCAGGGTGTGGTATTGTCTGTCCAGCCTGCACAGAAAGGACCACAGAACTCATTAATGTTTTTGCATAAATACAATTGCGCTATTCTCCAGACTCTAGTCTGCTTTATCTGTTTTACAGTAAGTTACAATTCCAGCCTCTCCGGCTGCCTTTGCCTTGCTGCCTTCCCAGCACTGGAAAAGCAGTTTAGCAGAGAGGTGAAGCTTCTGTATTTTAAGGCTAAACCTGGCATTGCAAAGACCTGTTTTCTCTAGAATGTGCAGTGATTCACTGACAGTAGTTGTGATTCCCAGCCCGTTGGTACATTCAGAAGAGGGGGCAGGAGGTGAGCTTGGTGGATGCAGAACTGAGAAGATGGGGACAGGGCATCAGACAGGGATGCCCTTTCTGTCCCCCTTCCCTGTTGTTGTGTTTTACCACTATCTGTAGAGCTCTACAGTGTGGAGTTAATGGTAGATCCACTGTCCAGAGGACTCTGCCTCTCTTCTTCACGGTCCTGCTCCGTGTTTCAAATCCCAGGAGGTTTGACTTTGAGTCTGAGGATGGGGCTGGGCAGCAGGCAAGTCCTCTGGCAGACAGCTTCCAGCAGTATTGCTTGGCTAACAGCATACCTCTACAACAAATCATAGCAGATGCAATCCTGGTCTCCCATTCCCTGAGCCAGGATTCATGGGAGATGGAGAGAAGCTAGAATTGTTCAGGATTAAAAGAACTGGTACCACCAAATATGCCTGTTGAGCTAAGCAAGGAGGGTCCCTCTTGTGAATCAGGAGCTTGGTGATGAGATGTGTTGTCTCTTCTCTGCACTGCAGACTCCTGACTTGCTTCTCCCTGTCTGGCAGGATTTGGTGCAATTTTCTGGCACTATGTTTGGTGTTACATCCAGATCTTGGCAGGGCCTTTTTCAGGTGTACCAGCAAATCTTGGCATCTCCCTCGGGAAGTAATGCAGTAGAATGACAGTGAGAGGTTTTTTTTGTGGCTTAGACTCTTGCTACAGCCTCTTTCCTGCTGCACAGCACTTCTGCATTGATCCCGTTGACTTTGTACTTGGATGCTGGTATTCTCCTGTTGCTCCCTGCCTTACTAAGCAATCTCTGCTCACTGGTCCCTTCCTTGCTAGGCTCATGATCCCTGCATGGCCAAAACAGGGCTTCTGCAGGATCTAAGCCCATCTGACAGCAAGTCCCAGGCAGGTGATGACAGTGTCTCACCAAAGCCCTCCCAAGGGCAGCCAGTGGTGTCTTTCATCGCTGAGGCAGGTGGTGAGTGTTTCACAAATAGGTGGTTCTTAGTGGGACATGTGCCAGAAGTAGTGGTATCTCTTTGTTGACAGATAAATGTTCAGCTATGGAAGTACAAGTAGAATTGGCCTGTGCGTGTATTTAAAGAAGAACATCATTAATCTCCTGTAAAACTATACCGTGTTTCTTAAAAGGTTTCACATTGCCAGTAACGATAGGAACCACAATATATTTCAGTTTAACGTAACTCCAGACAGTTTTCAGTTCCAGACAGTTTTCTCTTCTGAAACGCACTCACTCAACCTCTGAGTTTCTGAACACTTTGTATACAATTGCATGTCAGAAATTTTCCTGCTTGTGGAGAAAAACCTTTTCTGTGTTGATCTCCATCGTTTTGTTTTGTTTTGTGTTAGTGACTGCTGCTGTGAAGTGAGCAAGGAGTGAAGATCTGCCGTAATCAGGACTAATCAGGACTGTGCTCGCTGTAGAGCTCAGTGGTGTGTGAGTAGCTGAAATGATTCCTTCTAGTATGTGTGTTACCTTTCATAAATCTGTTTGCCCTGCACAGCTAAGGCTGGCTGGCTTCCAGATACTCAAGCTCCACTGAAGTCTTGTGAATAAAACACCAGCAGTTCAGCCTCCTGCATACGTAGATTTGCAAAGAGCTTTGTGGACAATCCTGTTTGTCAGGAGTCCCTCCATTCAGCTGTGTTTTCAGCTATGGGATTTCCTGTTGTTACCAGTGCCAGTAACTCAAGGTTTTCACGTGGGTTTTTTTGCAGGACAGGCTCGGTAGATTCCTGCTGTAGCTCCAAGATTTGCATGCTTGCAAGTCTGATGTCTTAGGGACATTAAAATGTCACTGCAGCTTTCTGGATTAGAATTTACCCCCTTAAAAGGAAGTTAGACAGGGTCAATACCCAAAAATTGGATTCAGGGTAGAACAATGACGACATGAGTATGCCTGGGCAATGGAGCTCTCTGCCCAAGTGCTTTTGGTGCAGTTATTTGTATTCTGGGATCTCCAATGGAACTGGTCATACTGCAGTATTTTGTGATTGCTCAGACGCTCAGTGTTTTGCTGTTTGATGCTGTCCCTGGATATAATATAGTAGGAGACATTGCAAGTCCTGAGAATGAGAAGAGCTGCCCTCCATGGTGAAACTGATAGCAAACCTTCTCCCACAAACCTCTATAAACCCAGAGAGAAACCTTGCAGAGATGCTGATGATTGATTTTTTGTGATTTCTCTGTAACAGGGGATATTGCTTTCTTAAGGGTCAGCTGTTGGGCGCAGGAACCCTGAGCACAGGTCAGAGGCTCTGCTGAGGCTGTCAGTTTTCACTTGTCAGCATCAGCATGTGCCTTCTAGTTCCAGCTCTGCTAATAGTGAGCATGCAGGCTGGCAGTTCAGTTCTAAGTGAACCACGATTTTTATCAGAAATGGCTTTGCTCTTCAGGACTAGAAGACTTTATGATCCCTACCTGGATTCCCTGCTTAGCTGTGTGATGGGAAGATAGTGCAGTGTTGTGCCAGTCTTGGGAGGCTCTGTGGCCTCTTTAAAGTGCTGTGGGTGAACTGGGTGCTGAGTGATCTCCCTGGCTACACCCTTGGAGTAACTGGGATCTGCAGCTGGCAGGAGGTACAGGCAGCAAGGTACTACCTGTCCAACAGCTCTGACCCAGGTCAGTACTGCTGCAACCTCTCTGCACAGTGAATATGGAAATTGCTTCACCTCTCCATGGTCTCGTTTGGAGCACACACACATTACACACAAACAAAGCTGTGTTTCACGGCTTCAGAGCATTGAAAGAGTTGAAAGTAAATTTCGTTTATCCAGACAGCAGTTTTGTCTGTCCCAGAAAGTTTGACAAGGGGCTTTATCCCGACATGTCCCCAGTTCCTCTGCTGTGAAGTGCTTGTTTATTCTTCCCGAATCCTTTTAATGATAGAAGACGTAATCAAGAGGCAGCTGAGACCCGGTTACATAACTGTTGTCAGGGTTTCTCTTTGGCAGCATTGTCCTGTGTGCTGTTTGCACAGTGACTTTCAGGAACTCAGGGCTTTTCTGTTAACCAGATAACTCTTGAACCTGATCTAGGTAGGTGGTTTGTTATTGTTGGGTTATTTTTAAACACTTTCTAATTTTGTCTGGTTTTAGCTTTCTAAACTTCAAAGTACATTTTACTGTTTTATTGTGAGGTGGTACAGGGTTGACATGGTGTGGATAGGCTCGGAGCCAGGCTGCCTCTGCAAGGGGCCATATACCTGTAAAAGCAGGTGGCTGTGCTCTTGCCAGCACAGCACCCTTTGCTCTTTGTTCTGCTCTGGGGCTCCCCACAACTCTGCTCCTTCAAAAAGCTCATTGTTCTCAATCCAACTTGTGCTTTCCTGCCAAGTTTATGGTAATCAGTGTGTTTTCTCTCTCTCTTTTATGTCTGTCCTACTGTTAAAATACAGTGCAAATGGGTAAGTGAGGGAGGAGCTGTTGTTTTCTTTGGCGCATGGTGGCCATCTGAGCAAAGATGAACCAGAGTGGAGCCAAAGATCTGTTTGCTACTCTGCAGGAAGAGGTGCCTCAAGAGTGTCAGCCAGCCCTGTTGCCTCCACAGAGCCTTCATGCTGCAGCCCCGTGTGGTGGTCCAGCAGAAATGCTGTGAGGGGCTTTTGGGAAAGCCTGGTGGTTTTCTTGAGCATCCCGTGGATGCTGTTGTTGAGTGACAGAAAATACTTCTCTTTCTCTCCCTGGCTACCTAGTACAGAGTACATGGCTTCTTGCTCCTGACAGACGTGGTTGAAATCCTGCAGTGCAAGAACAAATGCTGTGTAGTGCCAGGCTGATTGGTCAGACACCTGCTGCCAGCAGCAGCCTTTAGATTGGCTTTACTGGGCCAGTTGCAGTTGGCACTGCATTCCCAGTCTGGCTCTATCCAGCATGTTCACAGTCTGTGCTTTAATTTGTACATAATGTGTGATGGACTAATCCTCTTACCCGCAAATCGTGTTTGATAAGGCATTGCTGATGGGAATTGTAGCCTTTGGTCAGATACAGTTTCTTTCAGAAAGAGTGATTGCTGTCTCTGTTGGAAAAAGGCTTTCAGCTGGGTGAGTTTCAGAAAGTGTGAGGTGTGGGAAGATCTGAGATATGTGTATGTGTGTGTGTGTGTGTATATATGCACACACATGTATGTAGTGTTTTGTTACTCCCAACACAGAGTTGGAACCCTAGAACAGGACCTAGCAGATGGTAAAATGAAACTGCCAGCAGTTTTGGGCTTGAAGTAGAGGCTTTACAACAAGAAATCTGGAAATCTAAATTTTGTGCGAAAAGGTTAGATGAAGCTCCTAGATTTGAGAAAATTTAGAACAGAATGATGCTTTAAAAAAATGAAAGATAGGTCCATTGAAAGTAAGCAAAGTGTCTTTTCTGGCATAAAAGTTGATGTACAGTGTGAGCATTGCATGTTTCAACTTTATCCCAGGCTCCAAGAGCCAAAAAGTCAAAGTAAGGAGACTGCCTGCATGATGGGTGTTACTAACAGCATGTTGTGCCAGCAAGGATCAGATTGAAAAAAATAACAAACCACATCCGTTGCGGAAAGTATATTTCAAGCTAAATTATGTTCAAGATGCCAGCAACAGAGAGATGTAATTTTTTGATAGTGTGTTTGGAGAATTCATGGTAGGACAGCTGAACTCACAGGCTCAAGAATCTGAATCTGGTACAGTTGAGCAGGTTTTTCTGAATCCTTAACTCTGTTTCATGGCCAGCAGATGGGAAAAGGGGATTTGGAGAAATAGTTCTGTTGCCTTCCAGTGATGCTGTCAAAGCATTAATTGCTGGTATAACTGTGGCCAGTGTGGAACCATAATCTAAACATTACAAACCCAGTGCTTCAGGGGAAATGCAATGGTAAATTCCAGTGTGGTGTGAGATACAAAGATACAGGGCTTTTCTGCCGTTTATGTTTTGCAATCCTTGTATTTAGCTGTTAACTGTCAGCCTTACTCTTTTAAAGCAAGGACTTGTTGACCCCCTTCTCTTGTGTTCTCATACTTAAAGAATCTCACTTCTTTCAGCACTGGAGTGGCAGAAAAAAAGATGTCATGAGAAGTGTGTTCCTGCAGTACTTTTGTTCAGTTTGTGAATCTTAAAGCCTAAAAACTTCTTGTGACTGAAGAGGAGGGAGTTAAAACTTGGTGTGTGTGCTCACTGAGTATGTTCACTTCTTGCTGTTGTGTGTGTGTTCTATGTTTTGCTTGTCTGTGTCTGACAAATCCATTTGATGGGGTTTTCTGGTTCTCTTTCATTAAAAGGCAGATCAGGAGCGGCGCAGAGAAATTTCCTTACTAGATGACATTTCATCGCAATGTCCGATCGTTTGGGGCAAATAACCAAGGGAAAGGATGGGAAAAGCAAGTACTCGACTCTCAGCCTGTTTGATAAGTATAAAGGAAAGTCAATAGAAGCTATCAGAACTACAGGTAAGAAACACCTCCAGAAAGCTCCTCTTGATGAGTTCCAGCAGTATTGTTGCAGAGCTCATTCAGGTTGTTGACCCTGTGGGATGCAGTTGGGTTGCAGTGTTGGTGCAGGTGTCAAAACCTGTGTTTCATTCAGACCTAGAGGAGAATGTTCATGGTTCTTTGTGCTGCTGTTATGGTGGAGACAGAGGAATTACACAGGACAGCTGGGGACTCTTGGGCCTTTTGCTTAGTCTGTGTCCTTGCTGCAGAGTGGGCAGGGAGCAAACTTGAGTGGAAACTGTGCCAGGGCAGGGCACCTGAGCTGACTGAAGTGCCTTAAGCTGGTCAGACCTTGTGTGAGGTGAGAGGCAGGGACTGAAGGCCACTGGGAAAGAACCTTAGTAGGTTTTGCAGTAGAAATATGAGCAGAAGTAGATAGTGGGTTCAGAAAAACAACCTTGCCTGGACTGGCTCTGGATTTGGTGTGAGAATAGAAAACAAAAATTAAAATACTTTCTTGATAAATGAGGTCTGGTGGATAGAGCTGGAAAATTGAGACCTTGGAATTCCCGGGTTAGGTCACCTGTTTGTCTGCTAAGAGGTGGACTTGGGTGGCCATTTCCTCAAGCTGTAAAAAGGCAGTACTGCTTCTCCTTGGTGAAATGAAAGAGCTACCTGTGCAAATGCTCCTAGAAGACTCTGTGAGCACTTCATTAGGGAGAACGATTTTTCTCCCTCCTGCTGCAGGAGCTGTTTGCCAGCTGCTACAACAGACGGCTGCATCTGTGGTCCTGTGGGACACAACCTGTGTGTTGACATAACTGCAGCACTTCTGTTGGGGCTGCACCCTGCCACAGCTTCCTAATTAAGGTTACTTATCTAGCAGGATGCAGCCCTCTGACCTGCTGCTGTTCCTTCCTCACAGTTATTCCTAGACATGGCTTACAGAGTCTCGGGAAAGTTGCTGCTGCCCGGCGCATGCCACCTCCTGCAAATTTGCCTAGCTTGAAGTCTGAGAACAAAGGAAACGACCCCAACATCGTTATAGTACCCAAGGACGGTACAGGATGGGCAAACAAGCAGGATCAGCCAGACCAAAAGAGGTGAGTGTAGAGTGAATCCTTGGTGAGTTTTGTCAGGCAGGCAGCAGTGGTTGTGCACTGCGGTGCTTGGTGTCAGACCTTACAGTGATCAGTTTTGTCTGTGCCAACATAAAGCCAATGTTTTGGCTTGCTGTTTTAGCAACTGCTATATTGCCAGGGGTTGTTTTTCTGCCTTCCTCCCCCTTTGGTCTCACCTGTGCTGTCTCTGCTCAGTTCCAGTGCGACGGCTGCACAGCTGCAGGAGTCGCTGCCGCAGCAGGGTTTGCAGAAATCTGTCTCCAATTTACAGAAGCCGACACAGTCAATCAGTCAGGAGGTAGGTGCCAGCAGTCTCTGACTGCCACCATGCTTCCCCTGTCCCCAGGCAGCTTGAGGGTTTTAATTGCCTGTGTTGCCTTGTCCTTAAGATAAAGCTCCTGTATAATCAGTTATTTTGGAAGTGACTCCCTTGAGTCCAAGCTGCTGTGCACCATGAACATTGTGCTGCAGTTACAGAAGTAACATACACAGAACTATATTTCTCAAATATGGAAGTCTAGTTGCAGTCTAGGAAAAAATGGCTGGTTAGCACTTCTAAGCTATCCTGCTTTGGTTGTAATTCAGACATACTTGGTGATAACAGATCCAGCTCTCGCTCCCAGCCTGATGAGACTTGATGGGAAGAGATTTGGTCATGTGGGAGAAGTAGCCAGTGTTAGAGTTAGGGTGTCCCAGAGAGTGCAAGGACCTGGCCACCCTATGTATTGCAGATTTCACACTTCTGATTTAAAAAAGATTCCTAGCCCTTGAGGTTCAGGGAAATCAGGACAGGGGTTATGTTTTAAAGAGGAGAAATGGGGTTAATGCATGAGAAAGTATGGTAGCCTTCAAGCTGAGGTGTAGCATGGAACAAATGTGGAAGATTAAGGAGACCATTTGAGAAAATACCGCAGAACAAAAGGAAAGCTTGATGAGAGTACAAGTTGAGGAAGTACTTGGTGAAAATGGGCAGAGGAGACATTAGGGCAGAGCAGAGGATTTTTGCTCTAGCACTGTAGTACAGTGGAGTGGGGAACAACTGACTGTAGCCCCAGCTTGAACCTGTGAAGACATGTGGTATCTGGGTGATCTGGAGGCCTGAACCATAGCAGGTGCCAGCGAGGAAATGAGAAACAGTCATGAATCTTAACTGATCCATGTCGAGGTTTCTTTTTGCTTTGTTTTGTTTTCAGAGTACAAATTCAGTGCCAGGTGGACCAAAGTCATGGGCACAGCTGAATGGAAAGCCAGCAGGACAAGAAGGTGGTGAGTATGATAAGCAGAATTGGTATATGCCTACTTTTCCCAGACAGGCATGAAATGGGATTCTTCCATTTCTTCCTGCCTTCCCTGTCAGCCTGGTGCAGAAAGGGAGTGAGGCCTTCTGAATCTTGTTTCTAGTCTTTGTGGTGTGTTGGCTGGAATGATGTAGCTGAATCAGTTCAGGGCTGCCAGCACAGGACATGGCTTGAACAGAATATGTCTCATGGCCACACTGAACCAGAGCAAGTCGTGCTCTTGGGATGCAGCAGGGAGTTCTGGAAGGGAAAGGTCCTGAAGGAGAAAGGAAACACCCCAAAGGATGCTCCCATCATGAGCATCTTCAGTCAGCCCAGAGCAGTGTGTAACAAAGGTGCAGTAAACACTGAAACGGGAGGGATTGGTTTAGAAGAGAAGATAAAAGGAGAAGGGACACTGGAGAGGGGAAGTGTAGGCATCTCCATGGGCAGAAGCAAGGTGGTCTTCACCTAACGGGGTAGTCAAAAGTGAGGCTGGAATGTTCTTTTACAGTATCTGTGATCCAAGGGAATTGCAGTGAAGCTGCTGCAGGGTGCACTCAACTACACATCGGCTGAGGCCTTGCTATTAAGTCTCCCTCAGTAACTGCTGCTAATGGCTTCTGCTTGACTGAGAATCCTGAAGCAGTGTTAACATGAATTGCGGGTTTAGTTGTCTTCAGATGCATCCATTTCCACACAGGAGGTGGTTTCCAGCTGCACTGAGCAGTGCCATTAAAACCACAGTGAGAATAACAGCTCAGTTCCACTGTTTTAATGTGAACAGACCTGGAACCATTCACTTGTCAAGTGAAATTGCAGAGAGATTTGAAAGAACTAGTACAACTGCTGATTGCAGAAACAGAGGGGACAAGTTTACACTAAATTGAGGCCGTTAATTGAGAAGATGTTTCTCAAAGGCTGTGTTAAAACAGAAACTTGTACTTCCCCGAGACTGGTGGCCAGTGCAAAGACACTGGTTAATTGGTACTTTCTTGAGTCTTGCTGTGTAGACCTCCTGTACAGTCATTTTGAAATCTGATCATCTATCAGATTGATAGATGAATCATATTGAAAACTCATTCTAGGTCACACTTAGCAATATAGAGTTCTCAACCCAAGGAAACAGTTGCCTGTATGGCTAAGAGCAGCTTAATTAGAAGGTAATTGAATCACAGGACCATCAGAAATCTGTCTGAAAGGATTTCTTAGACCATCCCATGCTTGTATCTCTTCTCTAATGGCACTGAAAAATTGCTTTTTCTTCTAAGCTAATTCATATATTACAGACAAGGAGGAGAGTCTCTTGCTTTTTGCTCTTTTTAAGTCTTAGAGCTGTAAAATCTCTTTTGGAGGGCGTATCCTGAAGAAACATGGTCTAATAAATTAATTATGGACTTCACTATGCCTGTGTTTTAGTATAAAGGACAGTTGGAGAAAAAAAAAAAAAGGGGGCACCAAACTTCTTTCAGAGTGATGCTGCTTAGGGTTAGAGTACAAATTCTTAATGCCTGCACATAAATATATTCCTTACATGGTGCAGACTTACCTGGGGGTAGATGTCTCCCCTGAAAGACACTTACCTGTGCCATTCTAGTTCAGTAAAAATCAGAACTCTTCAGCAAGTCTTGGTTACTTTGCAATGTATTTGGGCAATGTCCTTCTCAAGTATTTTCATCTGTCTAAAATTGAAGGTGTTTTGTGCAGCTGTTGCAGAGTCTTTCCTGGAAATTTCACATGGGAGGTCTTGTGCAGTGTGCAAGTTCCAGAAAGTAAAAAATACTTAAGGCAGTCTGTCTTGATTCTTTAGGGCAAGGAAGGAGAAAGATAGATGACTCTTGTCAAATTTTAAGTATTCTAATATAATTCTGAAGTACCCTTTTAAAGAAAGCTTTAGCCAAGTAACACTAAGAACCAGATCTCAAAAAACCCCAATTCTTCTAATGTGTACTGGCCCACCTTATCAATGCAGAGAACCTCAAGGGGCTGGATGAGCTGAACAATGATGCAGATGATGGATGGGCAGGTAAAGTGCTTTCATGCTTGAGCTTTGTGCAGCTGCGAAATACTCTGTTGGTGTAAATGATGACACAATGGATCCTTCTGATCCTTCCATCACTTTGTACTCAAGGAACTGGATCTGAAGACTCCTAAAATCTGAAAACACCCAAGCACAGCAGGAGGGATAGCACTGTGGGTGCTGGGAAGGAGAGTTAGTCCTGCCTTTTCAATCATGGCATTCAGTATCCAATCTACAGTACAATAATGCTTGTAATTTCCTCTTTATCAGTATCTTGCCAACAGATTTAAGAGAATCACTGTGTTTTGTGTTCCAGTCACTGTCAGATCTTTAGAATTAACAGAGAATGGTTGTTCCGGGGTGACTGATGACTCAGCAAGGCAATTTGCCAGTGACTAGAAATGAACCTGGCCTCATCTGGCCAGTGATCTACATCTTGAAAATGCTGCAGCAGGGAGGAGAGCATAGAACATCTGTCCTTACCTGTAGCGTTTCACTGATACATAAACAGAAATTTTAACAATAGACTTTGCTGGCAGAGTGAGGTCTGAGCAAAAAGAGTCTGAATAGACATGTCAAATATTTGATAGCAGGGTATCATTTATGAGAGATCCTGCAGAATTCATATCGCTACCTCTGTTTGACTTCTGTACTTCACAAAAATAATTGGAAGCTGAGAAAGTTCAGCGACACCACTGAATGCGAGAATTTAAATGAAGATCCTGAGTGTGGGTGTGCTAGGTGAGGACACGTGTTGTCGTGTTGGTGACAGTGTCTGAGAGTGTTGGGGATGTGAAGTGAGGTGCTGGTACGATAGTAATTTGGGCTTAAATATGCCAGAGGCCCAGATTGCCAGGAAACTCATTTCCAGCGTGATCTCATAAAGGAGTTGAAACAGTGGAAGGATCTTCTCTGAGTCCCACACTTATTTGTCTGACAGGTTCAAGGGCCTCAAGCCGACTGTTATCCTTCTCTCCCGAGGAATTTCCGACGCTGAAAGCAGCTGGCGAGCAGGACAAGGTTGGCAAAGAAAAGGGCGCCTTAGATCCGTCGTATGGGCCAGGACCAAGCCTCCGCCCCCAGAGTGAGTGAAGGATTGTGTCTGCCTTAGCCCAGCTCAGTAACCGCATTGACTGCCCAAAAAGAGATTTTGGGCAGGGGGTGTCAGTTCACAGTAGTACCAAGAGCTCCATCCTTACGTTTCCTTTTATCTTCTTAAGAGCTTACACGTGTCAGGCTGCTTAGCAGATGCTCACAGGTTGGCATGTGGTGCTGATGATCTGTGGTCTGGATAGCCAAGTATGGACTGTCATCTACTACACCATTTAATAGAAATTGCTGTGTGATGTTGCAAAGCAGGCCCGTTCCTGGGCTGGGGGAGCCACTGTGAAATTAGTGTGTGGTGTAATGTGGCTTGTTTTTGAGTGCTTTGCCTCTAATTGGCCTTAATTCTGCAGGGTGAGGACTGTGGAGATGGGGAGCACTCCGGTAGGAGTTCAGCTTTATTGGCAAATAAGGACACCATTGGTGCAGCAATTACTTAGTAACAGCTGATGCTGCTCCTCTCTTAAGAAAATAAACACAGTTGGAAATTTTTCTTGATCCTTGATATTTTTCTACAACCTTTGAGTAATTAGGGCTTGACCAGACTACTCGAGGTTTCCAGACTTTCTGGCAGGGTATCTGCCTGCCTTTACAAATATTAACATACCTATTACGTCTTCTCCAGATGTCACCAGTTGGAGGGAGGGCGGTGGGAGGAACGTCACCTCAGCCACATCTCTGACCGCCTCCCCTGCTGAGCTGGGCAGCAAGACCTCCAGCACTGGAGACGGGGCCCCCTCCTCGGCCAGTGCCAGCGACCCCAAGGAGCCGTCTCTCCGCCCAGCTCAGCCCGCCCGCAAAGGGGCCTCGCAGTTCATGGGGAACGTCTACCAGCCCCCCACGTACCATGACATGCTGCCTGCTTTTGTGAGTGAGCCTGTCTCCACACCTTTGTGATGTTCTTCATTCTTAGGATTAAGGGGTGGGGAGGTTGGAGTCAGCCGAGATGTGTTTTCTGGACTCTCAGTTGGTTTCCAGGCTTGCTCAGGGATCTTTCTCTTGACATGTAGCACAGCCTTGCTCAACTCAAAGAGAAAAGTTGTCTCTTTCCCTCTGGAGCAAGAGGCATTAGCATGTGGCCTGTTGGGCAGCCAGATGTGAAATGTTTGTTTCCCCTTTGTGCGGGTGCAGCTACCGTGTTGTAACCTCATCTGGGTAAACCTTCCTGTGGCAAGGAGAAAAACCAGGCTGTTCTGCTTTGCCTCATTCCAGATGTGTCCACAACAGCCATCCGAGACCTCTGCATCGCTGGACCGAGGGTCTTTCCCCGTTCCTCAGCTTCGGCTTGAGCCCCGGGTACCTTTCAGACAATTCCAGATGAATGACCAGGATGGGTAAGGCTGCCATCACTTTCCCACTTGAGAGGCAGGTTCAGAGTGTGACATGAGCCTTAAACTAGGCAAGAATTCACACAATGCATGTGTGAAGCTGCAGGCACCAAAGCAAAAACCTGTTTTTTACCCAAAGCAGCAGTGCTTTTCTCCAGCTACAACAGCAGCTGAAAGGCTGTGAGCATTCTGGAGAGCAGGTGGATGTGGGAATTGGCGGGTGATCCTGGACTAGAGGAGTTGCAGCTCTCATCTCTAAGTTCTAGGAAATCGGTACCAGGTAGACAAGGGAAAGAAACTGCTGGACAGGGAGAGAAACTCAGATGCACGGTATATAAGCGTGTAGTAGAAAAGGACTGATTCTGTGTTACAAACTCAGCTCTGCATTCTTTGGTTCTCTTTTTGCGGTTTCTGACCAATTCTGTGTTTCCCCACAGAAAAGACAGGCTCAGCCTGTCTCGCCCAACACGCCCAATTCGGCAGCAGTTTGAGCGAGTGCCCCGGCCCACCATCATCAATGCTGAGAACCTCAAGGGGCTGGATGAGCTGGACAATGATGCAGATGATGGATGGGCAGGTAAAGTGCCTTCATGCTTGAGCTTTGTGCAGTTGGGAAATTTTCTTGGTGTAAATGATGACACAATGGATCCTTCTGATCCTTCCATCACTTTGTGCTCAAGGAACTGGATCTGAAGACTCCTAAAATCTGAAAACACCAAGCACAGCAGGAGGGATAGCACTGTGGGTGCTGGGAAGGAGAGTTAGTCCTGCCTTTTCAATCATGGCATTCAGTATCCAAATGCACGCAGTCTGGCTTGGTAACTATCTCCTCATTTGCAGCCCCCAATCCCAGGCTGTTTGCTGCTCCTCCTCTGGGACCAGCGCAGCTGTTCAGTAGTGTGTGTCCACACTGCTCACATCATTTCTTGCCTGATCTAGTTGAAGTTGTCCCTACTCATTGAGGGAGGATTGGTAGGTGACATTAAAGGTCCCTTCCAGCCCAAGCCATTCCAGGACCAGTGCTGGACATTTGGCTTTGCGAGTAGTTCATGCCAATTCTGTGTGTCCTGTAATTTAGTGCTAAAGGGAGGCATAAGCTTTATCAGGACAAGGGACCTGTTTCTTTCCTCTCATAAAGCCATTCTCCCTTTGTAGGCATTCATGATGAAGTAGATTACTCCGAGAAACTAAAATTCAGTGAAGATGAAGAGGAGGAAGAAACTCTTAAAGATGGACGACAGAAGTGGTAAGAAGTCACTCTGTTTGTACCTACACTTGTTTCAGTAAAAGTGAGCAATACCAAGATCTCTCAAAACTTGTTCTAAATGTGGAGTCTTGATCCCTCTGATTTGTTGCTGTGACTTTGTTGATTTTGCTGGGCAGTGTTTGAGTGGTCTTCAAGGATATGTGTAGGTCTAGCAGCTGACTGCCAGTTTGCCATGCTCTTTTCCTCCTCTTTTCTCACCTTTATCGTGCTGCACAATAAAGGAGTTGATCCTTATGCACCTTAAGAGAAGCACTGGTTCTGGTGTTTTTTTGTAATCTTTCCTTTCATTAGAGTAATCCTTGTCATCTTTCCTTTTCATTCGAGTCAGTTGCCTTTCCCACTTGATAAGGCTGCAAGTGCTTTTTAAGGCAAACAGCAAATGCAATAATAAAGTTGTTTATGTGACAGGAACAGCTGGGATCCCAGAAGGCAGCGACAGTTGTCCCTGAGCTCTGCAGACAGTGCAGATGCCAAGCACACCTTGGAGGAAGGAAAGAATTGGAATGATTCGGTTGGCTTGTCCCGGCCAGTCCGGAAAACACAGGATTCACAGCAGCCTCCGAGGAAGCTGAATGGCTGGAGCTCTGCCTCAGAATACCAGGTAGGTTGAACTCATGTGGGTGAGCTGGAAGCCCATCACTGTCCTTAAGAGGCCAGTTTGACATTTTATTGGAAATGGGATGCTGATGAATTTCTCTGTTCTTAGTTTATATCCACCTGGAGAGAAATCTATCTGCATAGCACTTCCACTCGGGAAAAGAAATTGAAGCTGGTCCAGAACAGTGGGGTTGTCAGTGAGAAAATGGAGTTACTGAACCAAATAATAATTCTTCCCCAGTAACAGGGATTTGTGCTTGAGGATAGAGGGGAGGGAGTCAGAAGGAGATATCATCAGCCTGGGATGCAGGGCTCAAGACAGAGGTGCTGGTTGGGTCATGCTGATGGAGGAATGTTTTTTCTCTGGCAGAAGCCTGTGCTGGGAAGTGTTCTCAGGCAGCAGTCCCTCGAGGATAAAGAAGAAAAGGTGCCTGTGAGGCAGAAGTTTGTGCACTCTGAGATCTCTGAGGCTGTCGAGAGAGCCAGGAGGCGACGGGAGGAGGAGGAGCGACGAGCCAGGGAGGAGCGCCTGGCAGCCTGTGCTGCAAAGCTCAAACAGCTTGATCAGAAATGCAAACTGGCTCAGAAGAGTGGGGAGACACAGAAACACACAGAGAATGAAGATGTGAGACCTCCCAGCACAGAGAAAAACACTGCACAAGAGAATGGCCATGCTTTACGTAAAGGTACAGAAATCTGCCTCACGCTGTAAAAACCGCAGTTTTTTTGCCATTGTGCTGATCTCTTACCTGGAGTGAGGGAGTACCTGGGAGGGAGTGTTCAGAGAGTTCTTCAGCTGCCCTTGAGAGATCAGCTGCTGCTTGTATTCTGCAGAGTATTTTACGTTGTTGAAAAGGTTGATGAAATAAGAAAAGCTATTAAAATAAATGCAAACTTCTTTAGTTGCCTTTATCTGTGCTCAGTGAGCTGTGCTAGCAGAGGCCGTGTTGGAATGGGCCTTCTGGGCTCCTCATGATTGGATGATAATATTAAGTGCTCGTGCCCATAGATCAGAAAACCAGTAAGTGCTGGCAGGTTTAAGGGCTAGCAGGGGAAAAGGACTTTCTCCCCAGTGCTTAAGGAGAAGCCTCATAGCAAGGGAAGATCTCAGAATTTATCATTAAAACAAGATGGACAAAACTCTCTACAGGGTTTTCAAGGTAAAGGACGTGCTATATATGATTGTATTAAGGTTCAGCCATGTATTGCAGTCAGGACTTGCCCACACCTGTGTATGTTGTGTGGTGTGGTGCACTCTCAGCTCTGGCATGAGCAGGCTTTTAAGGGCTCATTTTCTTCTCTGCAGCAACCCCTGAGTTTCACACACAGGATGCCTCTGCTGGCTATCTAGGAGAGGAGAGTCCTGCTCCAGCAGCAGCAGCCCAAAGCAGCAGTGAGGAGGAGCTCAGAGAAGCTCCCTCACCTGCACAAGAATTCAACAAATACCAGAAGTCTCTTCCCCCACGCTTCCAGAGGCAGCAGCAACAGCAGCAGGTAAATGGCTCACCACCCATTTTCTGGACCCCTACTAAACCAATGTGTTTGCTCAGTTCTCAACACCATCAGTCTTAGTGCTAGGAACAGATAAATGGGTTTTACCCTGGCCTTTTTCAATATTTCTGATCATGGAAATATCCTGTCTGGGTAAAAAGGCTCCGTGTGGGCTGCAGGAGACAGGAGTTTTCCTTGCGCCCTGTGATGCTGGAGTTGTAGTGGGTAGGGCTCGGCCAGGTTTGTCACTTGCCTGGGAGAAAAATACAGTGCTGTCAGAAATGTTGGCTTGTCTTGCATGGTTGTCTGGGCATCTCCTGACAGTGGGAACTCTTAGGACTGTGTGGTTTGTGGCAGAGCTCTGGTTTGCTAATGTGCGTGAGCAGAAGCTGGAGATCTTCACACGTCCAAAACCGTGAGCACATCAGTGACTGTCTTGGTGCTTGTGTAGATCCAGCCCAGGGAAGCTTCTGTTCCTTGGGCCGGCTTTCAATCTGATGAAATCTGTCCTTAATCTCTGGCACAAGATGAGCTGCTGTTCTTCAGCACTGCTGCAGTGCCTGAGTACACAGGACAAGGGAAGGGAAAACCCTTGGGGTTCACCTGCTTCCATTTCACTCAGCACTTGCTGCGGCCTTACCAGTGTAGGTATGGGCAGCCATTTGCTTGCCAGGGGCAAACTGTGCTTAGGTTGGCAAGTTGCTTCTGGACTGGGAAGGAGTTCTGGAGTGGCACATTTCTCATTCCACCTCCTGCCTTTGCAGAGGACTGATCCTTTGCCCTGCTCTCATCTAATACCTACTCGGGTTTTTTTTTCTGTGAGGCTCTTTTAGATTGTTGTTTTCTTTGTGCCATAAAAATGTTTGGTCTTAAATGTTTAATTTTTGTTGCATTGAAAACTCTTCTGGAGCACTGAGACATCAGCTGAACTGCTTTGTACATCTTGACTCTTGCCTGACCTTTCAGTGCTGTATGTGCCATATGTGCTGTGCAGCTCTGCTGCCAGATGCAGTGAGCCTCTGTAGGGCAGCAGAGCCAAACCAGAGGACAGAGTATTCAGGCTTGAGATAATGTGAAGTTAATTGCCATTCTTCATAAAATAACCACTTGAAATGGGATATAATCAACACTGCTGCAGATCTTAGCAAAGAGCTCACAGTTGGCTTTTGCTCAGTAATTGCTCTTTTATGGATGTTCCCTGTGCTCATTGCTCGGCAGTTGACATTTTCATGATTCAGATGTACAGCAGCAAATGCTGCTTAATGTTACTCTTGAAAAGAGATGCTCTTAAACCAAAAAGAATTGGATGTCTTTGCTGTCATGCTAATAATACCACAGGTCATTGCTACTGGAAGAACATGAAGTTTTATTTTATCTCCTCTTATCCTCTGTGATGTTGTTGTATATGAGGCAGTGCATGTTTTGGCTGCCTTGTATTGCTGCTTTGGTAGCTCCATGAAAAGAATAAAATGGAGAAGTGTTGGTATTGTGAAGGAAATATTTTCTCCAAGGTACCAGAGGACTAGATAATGTAGATATAATCTGCATTTATCAGAGGCTTCCTTGCTGTAATGATGTGTCAGATTGAGATTTAAAGGCGTCTCTTTTGCTCTGCAGTTGGGGATTGGCTTTTTTTAAATATACAGTTACAGTATTTGACACTGTAAGCTTAGCAAAAAAATACAGTGGCATGTTTGACAAGTAAGTAAATGCATTTCATGTTAATTGGAGCTGTTTAGTATTTGGAAGCTTTCTTCAGTACACAAAACTCTCTTCAGACATATATTCTTTTTGGACCTTCAGAAAAAGTTAATTGTCAAATCAAATTAACATCATGACAGTCCTCAGCTAAGGGCAGGTGGACTTGTCCATGTGGGAGATGGAGAAACAACCTCCAAGTGCCAGCCTGTCTCTGAAGGATGCCCAGAAAACATCGTAAAATATTAATAGGTCTCTTAAGGTGGTTTAGGTTGTTTTTATCTAATCTGTTAAGATAACAGGGGTGGAACTAATATAGATACACACTAAATAAATGAGAGATGCATTTCCTGAAAAATGCAACATCTTCTAAAATACTTGGTTCCAGTTATGAAGTGACATTTGACAGGAAGCTGTCCTATATTCATAGGAGTGTTGAGAAGATGCAAACTGTAGTCTTGAAGCTGATCCCTTGTGTTTGGCCACATAGCCTGGCCCACAGTGGTGTGTGAGTCTGGTTGCTCTGGTATTTACAGAACAACTGCCACCTTCCCAGCTGGTTGTGTATTACCCCTCTCTGCTCCACTCTCCCATCTAATGAGGGATTGAGCCCTTTGACGGATGGCACGTGTTTTTCTTTGGCTGACCAGTACATCAGTGTGATTCCTGGCACCACAACCATGTCCAATGGCCCATCCTGTTCCCTGCAGGAGCAGCTGTACAAGATGCAGCACTGGCAGCAGCAGGTATATCCTCCCCCATCCCACTCCCATCCCCAGCGGACGTTCTACCCGCCGCACCCGCAGATGCTCGGCTTTGATCCGCGCTGGATGATGATGCCGTCCTACATGGACCCTCGCATGGCCCAGAGCCGCACTCCCGTGGATTTCTACCCTTCAGCCCTTCACCCTTCAGGTGAGGTCTTGTCAATGTTTATCTTGGCTGTTGAGTTGGTTCATACCTGGAAATTTGCTATGTGTCTTACCCTCTCTTCAGACTTTGTGTTCTGACTGGTGTCACTTCTCTGGGAATGAGAAAGCTGGTTGCAGTGGCTAGTGGTGGGAGAATGGGAGGGAGGACATGTGGACATGTGTCTATCCATTCTCTGCACTGCAGTGGGAGACCTTCCCTGACTGCTTTGTGACCTTAGTGGGTGTGACTGAACTTGCCCCTTGGAGGAAAGGGTAGCAGATCCACTGATCTTGCCTGTTGGAGAGAAGGATGAGTTTTGGAGTTACTGTAATTATATGAAATCTTAATAGAACCCCTTTAGGAAATCCCCCCACCCCCCGTAGTTGCTGAACTGTGTGCATTTTGCACCTTCCTATCTTGTTACTAATCTTCAGAGGTGTGAATGTAAACATCAGGGTGTATAAATCATTCTCTGGAGTATGTGGATTGCTTGATCCCAAGCCAGTGATGCTGTGTAGTGTCTGTATGGTCTGAGCTCTAAGAGCTGTGTCATCTTCTGTATCACTCCAGGTGTATTTCCCAGCTGTGCATTTTCCAAGCACAGGCTCCCATTTACAAGGGAGGTTTCTATGGCTGCAGTTGCTTGCTGCCCTAGAAGGAAGGGGAGTCAAGCTAGGAGATCGTTAAATTCTTCTTGTCTGTGAAATTCTAGTGCTAATGGCATGAACTCTGTCGTGAGCAGGAATTATGAAGCCCATGATGCAGCAGGACCCCATCGGTGGGAGTAGCTGTCGGTCTGAAGATCAGAACTGTCAGGCAGGGCAGGCAGAGAGGAAAACTGCTCCCTTGGATCCTGTGCCAGTGTGGGGCCAGGACAACTACACATCCCTGCAGAGCAAAGGGTACTCCCTGTCACATCAAAAACAGGCTGACAACATGAGCATGGAGGGGCTGCATGCCAGGTGAGTGCAGAATTCCCTTGTCCTCATGCATGCTGGGATGGGAGGTGCTGCTGTAAGCCGTCTACTGAAAAACAGGTGTAGAGCTGGCCTGAAAGATGTCTGTGAACAGGACTGGGTACTGATCTGGGAGCACCCTTGTACTCTAGGGTGTTTCAGCTGTGGTGGTGTTTACAGACTGAGCTGTTCAGAAGTTCTCTATATGACCAGCTTGGAGGCTGTTTGGAGGGAGAGGGGGACTTGTCACCTACATGGGAAGGTATAAAAAAACAATGAGTCAAAAATTCTGATGCTTGCTAGTTTGTCTCCTATTTTTTTTTTTGACATTCTAAAGTCAATTCTTTGTTTTCAGATCTCCAGATCATTGGAGGTTAAATCTCCATTTTTTAAGTTTGCTGCCCATCATAGGAACTGTTTTCTCTATCATGCGTTGATTTAACAAACCAGGCAGTACAGCCTGAGAGTCCACAGCAGCTCTGCCCAACATTTTGGTATTTTATAGGTTCATTGCCTCATGATTTAGCATAAACCTCAGTTTATTTCTTTTCACGACTTGTGTGCAGCCTGGGCCCCTGGAGATGTGCTGTGCTCTGCATTACCTGACTTTCCTTCGTTTGTTGTTTGTTTTGTTCTCAGAAATGAAAGTTACTCTGCTTCTGGAAGGCCAGAGAGTCTGAGTGCTCAGCGAGATCTCTTTGAGGAGAGAGGGGAGGAGTATTTGAATGCTTTTGACAAGAAGGCCCAAGCAAACTTTGACAGCTGCCTGTCTTCTCAGAGGATAGGCCAGGATCTCTTGTTCCAGCATCAGGAGAGTGTGCAGGAAGCATGTCCTGCTGGCAGCCGCCATGTGAACCTCAGGTGTTCACCCCTTGAGCCTGATTTTATCCAAGCAGAGAAGAAGCCAGAGTATAATGGTTGGGATATCAGCCACCATCAGAAGCCTGCAGAGACAGCAGCGGAAGCTGCTGAAGAAGTAACCCGGGAAGAGCAGTCGTTCAGTGCAGACCCATGGAAGAAAGAAGGAGCCAGTACCAAGCAGGCCACTGAAGAGACAGCAGAGTGGGCTCTTGAGAGCCGCAACACCAGCGGGCAGCACCAGGAGCAAATGGCGAGGACACGGCGGTCGGGCCCCATTAAAAAACCAGTCCTGAAGGCCCTCAAGGTGGAAGAGAAGGAGAAGGAGATGGAGAAGATTAAACTGGAGGGAGAGGACAGCTCACGCCCGCTGAAGGAGAAGGCAGCTGTTCAGAAGGTAGAAAATGAGTCACATGATTCTGCTGCCTTGCTGAACTCCACGCGTTACCTGCTGGATGACAAAGGTTCTTCCCAAACCAGCCTTGGACAAGAGGCTGAGAAATTCCAAGAGGAGGAGGAGGAAGAAGAGAAGCCAGAAAGAACCTGGGAGAGCAAACTATCCAGAGAGAGCAGTGATCTCCCTCCCACAAAGAGAAACAACTGGATCTTCATTGATGAAGAGCAAGCCTTCGGTGGGAGAGGTCAAGGGCGTGGGCGAGGGAGAGGCTTCAGAGAGTTCACTTTCAGAGGCCGAGGCACGGTTGTGAGCAGCAGGGGGGTCTACAACAGCAACCAGAGGAGCAGCCGGGGCAGAGGGCTCCGGGAGTTCAACCAGCCAGAGGACTTCCCCAGAGGCAAACCAAGGCGCCGGATTGCCAGCGAGACACACAGTGAAGGGTCAGAGTATGAGGAGCTCCCCAAGCGTCGCCGGCAGAGGGGCTCGGAGAACAGCAATGAAGGCTCTGTGCTGGACAGAGAGGACAGTGATCTGAAAAAGGGAGACTTCAAAGAGTCTTGGAGGTCCAACAAAATATATTCAGATGATCACAACAGCCTGGATCCTAAGAGGGCACCAAGAGCCTTTGGGAGATCACTGCCACCAAGACTGAGCAACTCCGGCTATGGGCGAAGGGGGTTCATGGGTAAGGAGCCCACCCAGTGGCAAGGCAGGAGTGGGGGAGGAGGGTGGCAGGAGTACAGCCACACCTCTCCATCAGACACTTTTGGGAGCAGGCAGCAGTCTGACAGGGACTACATTCAGGATTCTTACAAACACACGGATTCCTTCTCCAGCCGGGTTTTTGATGAGAGTCATCTGGATGACAAAAGGCACTTTTTCCAGGAGGATTACTCAGCGGATCAGGAGAACATAGAGAACAGGCCCTTCAGGAGGCGGCGTCCTCCCCGCCAGGACAAGCCCCCACGCTTCAGACGCCTCAGGCAGGAGAGGGAATCGGTTGGACAGTGGAACCCTGAGGAGGGAGGCCCTAATCTGCTGCCCAGCCAGTGGCCAGGCAGACCCAAGCTGGGCACTGCAGAGAAGAGCAGCATCTCGGGCAGACGCTCTCCTGAGCTGTCCTACCAGAACTCTTCAGACCATGCCAACGAGGAGTGGGAGACAGCATCTGAGAGCAGTGACTTCAGTGAGCGGCGGGAGAGAAGAGATGGAGTTCCAGAGAGTGATAGCCAGCTGGAAGGTGGCCCTGGCACTGGGAGCTTGGGAGAGAAGAGGGAGCTGGCAAAGAGGAGCTTCTCAAGCCAGAGGCCGCTGGTAGACAGGCAGAGCCGCAAGGCTGAGCCAGCAGGGTTTTCAGAGCAGTCTGTCAGGACTGGTGTGGGAGCAGCTTCCAGATACGAGAGCCAGCAGAATGGGACCCTGATAAAGAGCAAAAGGTAAACTTGTTTTCTGATCTGTGATACATGCAGGTGTTGAAGGAATGGACATACACCCCATGCATTTTCTTCCTCTCATTTATTCGTGTTCTACTGACAAAACTTAATCCTTTCCCTTCTTTCCTTGTAGGTCCCCAGAAGAAGGAGGAGGCCTTGGCAACACCAGTGGTGGGAGCAGCCACTCCATTTATAGCTTGGATAGGGCCTCCCACGTTAACTCAGAGAGTGCTGAGGGGCCAGGTAAAAAGCCAGAGAAGGAGCACAAATCCACTGCACAAAGAGCAAGTGAGAAGGGAGAAGCCTTGTCACAATTTGAACTGAGTTATGGAAGTGAGTGTCTTGATTCATTTGTTTCTTTAAGAGGATAACATATTATGGCTGACTTGAAGCCAGACTGATTCAATCCAATGTAATTTTTAATATCAGGTTAGGGGTTTTTTTCCCATTTATTTATTGAAACAAGAAAATTCTTGTGTATCTAAATAGAAATACATGAAGGTAAAATTGTTGTTAAATTTTAAACGCAGACTTTTCAGCCAGATCTGACAGTGTCTCTGATGTTTCTTCTATAGAAAGTTTGTGTTTAGGGAGAATATTTCTGTATTTCTCTGCAAGAGGCTAATATATTTTTAGGCTTGAAATTTATGTTGAGTGAAGGAAGTTGAGAGACCATCCATAGTGGGGAATTTGAGGCTAAGCTAATGACAGGGAGGCAAGAAATGAGTATCTCTGAAAAGAGAATTACTTGTGTTACCACACAGTTCCCATTCCCAAGCCATCTAGTGTGCTCATCTTGAAACAGGAGACAGCAAAGTCCTGCAAGATAAAGTGACTGGAAGATGTCAGCAGACTGTATGATTTTGTTTTCAAAATGCAGCTGCGATGTTGCTAAGTGAACTTACTGTGGCATGGGTCCTCTTTGGAGCACACTGTTTAAATTATTGCAATTATAAAGCTTTATATGCACACACCTGTGCAATGTATTCTCCCCTGTGTGCTTTGTTCAGGTACTATCATTGATAATCGGGTGTCGAGCACAGCAGAAGAGAATGAAGTTGGTTCCATGGCAGGGGAAGGCTTCATTGAGGTTCTTACTAAAAAGCAGCGTCGTTTGCTGGAAGAGGAGCGAAGGAAGAAGGAACAGGCTGCTCAGGTGAGGACTGGGAGGCAGAAAAGTTGGGCCTGTTACGCGGTTTGGATTGCAGTCAGAAAAACAGGGCTCCAGAAGGTGTTTGTGTGAACAGAAAACCATACAGTTGACAGTGCTAAAGTAGTACAGATCCTATATTGGGCCCCACAAACTTATTTAGGGCTGCTGGTCTGAAAAGGAGAGTTTGATTTCTGACTGTTCTTGGCTTGCAGCCAAGAATTGTTAATTGGGACTCGAGTTTCTAGAGTGGTCTTCATCCAAAGCAGCTTGACTTTCTTAAACCAGCTGCTGTCTGTAGTTGCTGGGATATTGGGCAGCAGGAGCAGTGGAGGACTTTGCCCTCTCACTGTGTTGTTGCCAGAAGAAAATCTCACACTGCAAAAGGCAGCTCTTTCCACTCTTGTTAAGCTGGGGGAACCTGCCAGTGTGACACCTGTGCGTTTCCTGTCACAGGCACCAGCCAAGGCCCGCGTCCTTCAGTCGCGCATTCCACCGCGATTCGCTAAGAAGCAGAATAGCCTGTGCTTGGAGCAGAGTGATGTAACCGTGTCTGGAAACAGCCTGGGCACAGAGATCTGGGAGAGCAACAGCCCAGGTAGGCTTGAGTCTCTTTGTCCCAAAGGGTTTCCCAGAGCTGGAGTCCTCTGGGCTGTGCGGCAAGGATGGGGCTCATGGTTCAGAGGAGACAACCCTCTCCTGTCTGATGCTGGGAGGGGGAGGGGAGGTGGCAGACATGTGGAGTAGCCTCTGTTCTAAGCTCTACTGTTCAGCAATCCTGCTCCTGTTGCTGGCCATGTCGATCTCCTAATCGCTTTCTTGGATCTTTGTTTCACGTCAAGATCCTACTGTACAGCATTTTATAGCTGGTTGGGCTGGATCTGCTTGAGAGTTTTTCTTGTTTTGGTTTCCTGCATTTTTTCGTCTCTAGCCTTGAACAGCTAGTGCCTTCCTTGTTTCTCTCTGACCTGTCTTTATCCTGTTATGTTCCCTAAGAAATCTCCCTGTTCTCTACATTCACTCCTCATACCCTGTGTTCTCTGCTGGATCATGTCTCAGATGTCTGGGCAACACTTAGCTTTCTAAGGTGGTGAAAATACCCTTTCTCCTGTCTAGAAATGGAAGGTTGATGGTGTAAGGTGTACAGGGTGTGCTCATAGCTGTGTTTCAAGCAGCTGAACCCTGCCCTCCATTCTCTTCCAGCACTTTCCGTTCAGTCTCCTGGCAGTGATTCCTGGAGCAAGCCTGTAAATGCCTTTAATGGTACTGAGTCTAGCACTGAGGTAAGTGGCACCTAAGGTGCCCTTCAGGTATTGTGTGTATAAAGTATTAATGCAGGTGGCTTTTATGCTTCTCATTGCTCCATCTGTGCTTAGTGACTCTCAGCTCTGCTTGTGCCATTTTAAACTGTCTCTTTGCAATTTTAATTTGAGCTTGACGCTGTTCAACTCTTGACATAGAGAGCCAAGCACTGCTTGGTGTTGTGTATGGGTATAAATCTGGAGTAGCTGTGTGATAGAGCTATTCCAGGGTTATGCTCATCACTGGGTGCAGACTGTGGTCGAGGAGGGTGGAATCCCATAGGTCCTGTTTGTGCCTTGTGCCTGTGAGCAGTGTGTAGCTGTGGCCTTAACACAAAGAGGGCAGAGAAGATCTTAAATGCTTCAGTTCTGGAGACCAAGAGTTCAAATTTGGTTTGCGTCACATGTGAAGTGAGTTTGGCAATCTCAGCCTAGTTGTTCTGTGGGATGCATTTCTTTACATTTCTGAAGCCATGGTCTGGTTGGTGCAGTAGTTCATCTGTTTCAGGGCTGTGTAGAGCTGAAGGAGCAGCCAAGTGGTGCTGCAGGTCAGGCCCAACTCCTTTGCAGTTAACCAGGATGGTGATTTGAAAAAAGGACGTGGTCTTGCTGTTTTCTGGGATGTTTTTTCCTCGGTGGCGCTGGGTTGGAGTCCGGGGCTTTAACACATTTCGTGCTTTGCATAGCAGGGATTTAAAGGCAGCCAGGGGGATAGTGGCATTGACTTGAGCGCGGAGTCTCGGGAATCCTCTGCGACCTCCTCTCAGCGCAGTTCTCCATATGGCACCCTCAAACCAGAGGAGATGAATGGGGCTGGCCTGGTGGACCCAAAGCCTGACTGCCAGAAGGAGCAAGTGCAGAAGCAAACTGATAAAAAGGTAATCTGAATTCGCAGCCAAGCCAGAGCGCAGAGTGAGAGACCTTGTGAAGTGGTTGTGTTGTTCTTGATAGCATTTTTAAGGCTTGAGGTTGGATTATTTGGTCTTTGTGTCTCAGCCTCTCTGCTTTCCTGTTAAGGATTCAGATCAAGGCTCAGGACAGAACAAGGAACACAAGCCTGGACCAATCGGCAACGAACGCTCCCTGAAAAACAGAAAGGGTTCGGAGGGAACGGAACGGCTGGAAGGGAATATTCCCCCTGTTAATGGGGTGGAAATTCACGTGGATTCTGTACTTCCTGTGCCACCCATTGAATTTGGAGTAAATCCTAAAGTGAGGATTGAATTTAATTTTATCTTCTTGGTGATTTGATCTTGTTGAGACATGAAAGGTTTGAGGCAGAAGGATTATATAGAGGAAGCTTCCAGCTGTAGATTTGCCTTAGATTTTATTACTGCTACAGACCAGGTAGTTCAGGATGTCCTGGCAAACGTGTAGTATCCGCTTGGAAATACTGTCCCAAGGACCAGCTGGGGTGGTAACAGAGGTGAGGGACAAAATCACTGCCAAGCTTTTGTATGCCTCTGGGGGTTGCCTACTGCTGAGTGCTGAGAAGTGTTTTCTGTTTCCAGCAAGGCTTACTGAGATCAGTCTTTAGTTTGTAGTGACATAATTCAGGCTAGAGTCATTAACCATGAAAAGCAGAGGGCTGGCCCGTGGACCTGGATTTGAATTTTGTGTATGTTGGTTTTTCAGGACTCTGACTTCAGTTTGCCACCTGGTTCTGCCTCTGGCACTGCAGCTAACCCTGTCACCAAATTGCAGGATGCCTTGGCCAGTAATGTAAGTAATTTTTTTCTTTTGACATAGATTCAGTGGAGATTTTCCTTAGGTAAACCTTAGGTGCTTCCAAAGAGAGCAAACATGTTTGCATCTGACTTCACATTCCATGCTTAGGCAGCACGTGTCACTGAAATCCAAAATGGAAATGTCAAGACACCTTGGTAAAATGAGTGTCACAGACTCAGAAGTCGTGTTGAGAGGAACTTCATTATCATTGTGATCTGTGTAAAGCCATCTCTGAGATGACCACTCCCTTCCCATGAGACACACAAATGTTGGACATGATGCAGATAGTGATATGTTTAGACCCAGACTGCCCAGCTTAGCTTCTTCAGAAGGTTGCATCTGCCACAGCAAGGTGGAGAACTGTAACATGGTGATCAGGCCTTTTTGGAGGTTGCCCATCTTATTCCAGCCATCTGGGTATTTCATTATTCTGTGTGAAAGAGTAAGCACATTGAAAGCTCAGCTGGTAGCTCAGCTGTAGACAGCAGTGTGAGACACACATAAAGCTGCTTTTGAAATGTCCGCAAGTTTGTAAGCTGTTTGGTTTTGATTTTGGAGATTTGTCTCTAAGGGTGTTTCAGAAACAGGTTTTGTCTGTAACTTAGATAGTTTCTAAATATGGGACAGGAAGGAGAACTCTTCTGCAAATGGAAGTTACTGGATCAAACTGATGTTTAAGTCAAAGCTGCTGTAGTTCAGCATAGAGAGGTGTCTTTGCACAAAACCAAAGCTTCCTTTATTGCAAGAGAAGAATGGATTGAACGTGGTACTTGGCTCCTGCAGTACCACTGGGGACTGAATTCTCTGACATGCAGTTACTGGAGCTGCCCAGCTGAACCTCTGTCAGCCTTGGTAGCTCATAACATTCTCCTAAGAGTTCACAAATATTCACCTTTCATGACTCTCCCCTCAGGCAGGGTTAACACAGTCCATTCCCATCCTGCGAAGGGATCATCACCTCCAGCGCTGCATCGGCCTGAACCCCATGTCCTTCCCCACTGCAGACCTTACTCTTAAGGTAAGGAAGCTGAAGGTGTGGATGCCATGTCTCTGGGCAGAGTAGTGAGGGTGGGCAGAGCTTTCCCAGAGTATTTTGTTAGATATTGCTAAACTTTATTTAGCTTTTGTGAAAGTTGTGCGTATGTGCTGTTCAGCAAGAGTGCAGGTGTGTGTGTTTTAAGTCCTGAATGCAGCAAGTTCTTGCCAATTGTAGAACCAGTGCAACAGAGCTTTCCTATTTCAGTACTGGGTAACGTGGCTCCTCAGGGATCCTGGGAGGCCTGGTGGTGTAAAGAGAGGGAAAAACCAAGCAAAACCCACCCAAGTGTACAAACAACGACAAATTAACCAAAAAAAAAAAACCCACCTCCACCCCAAACCGGAGAAGCTCAGCAAAATACCAAGGGATTTGAGTATTTGCAAAGGATTCTTGTCCATTACAAATTGTTGTAGAACCCCCTAACCTCAGACTTGCCAGCTTTCCACTGTGCCTAGAGTGCAGTGAATCTGAATTCACAGGACACAGATGAGCGACTGTAGGCTTTGGTAATGTCCTCCCCATTTGAACTGTCTGTAGTTATTGTTCTTTGTTTCCGTAGATGGAGTCTGCTCGTAAAGCTTGGGAAAATTCTCCAAGTTTACCAGAACAGAACTCCCCAGGAGGGGCAGGCTCAGGCATCCAGCCTCCTTCCAGTGTTGGAGCTTCCAACGGTGTCAGCTACAGCTCTTTTGGTGGAGTTTCTATGCCTCCTATGCCTGTGGCATCTGTAGCACCTTCTGCATCTATCCCAGGTACCTGCAAACTGCAGCAGCATTTGCACTGTCTCATTTTTATCTGGGAGTCATCCTCTGGTTCTGGTGGATGAGAGCATGGTGAGAAGAGCTTCTGTGTAGAGTAACTGGCAGCTGGTGTTTGGCAGATTCTTAACAACTCAGGCAAGACAGAGAGACTGTCTCCTCACTTTGAAGAATGTGACTGGTGAACGCTTAATACAAAGACAGCTTTCCCTGTGTAGTGGCAAGTCTCTGATGTCTCAATAGATCTTGCTTACCCTTTACTGTGTGTCCAGTAGAATAGAAGGGAAGAGACTATGGCTGAGAGGCTTCAACAGTCCCAATATCATTATCAGCCATTCCCCTGCTTGTTTTGCCATTGAAGTCACAGGTTCTAAGCACCTTTTGCTTATAGCAAAACAGCAACTGGCTTATAGCTCACAGAACTCTGGGAAGAGGGGAAGGTATTTCTCTCTTTTAGTTAAAGGAAAAGGTTTAACTCAGTCATGTTAGTGTGTGTAATTAGGGAGAGCATGTGGAAAGAGAAAATGTACTGGGATTTTCTCCATGGGATGGCTCCTGGGTCCCAAAGGGCTTGTCATGTATGCACTGTCTTTCTCATGTCTCAGTTGAAGAACAGAGTAAAATGTGTAGTGACTCTGTTATTAGCTTCCACCTGGTAAACAGATTGTTCCAAGTCAGATGATTTCCTTCCTCACCCGCCCTAATCTTGCTGCTTTATCCTGTGGTTCAGATCTGCACAAAAGCACAGGAGTGGCTCAGCAGTTGCTAATTGGTGCCACCCTTGGGGTGAACCTGGCTTTTAGATCTCATGTGTCAAGGCCTTGAACACCGTTTTTGCTCTTTCCAGCCCTCTTAGCTGCAAAGTTGAGATGATTGCAGAGCAGATTTCTGGCATTTAGTTCCGATTACAGGTTGCCAACTTCTGAACTGCTAGTGTCTGACTCTTCTGTGGAGGTGGGAAACCTGGGTTAACATTTAGCCTCTTATAGAAAGATATGATTAGTTCTCAGCAATCCTGCTACTGCTGATGTTGGTATGTGGATTTAGGAGCTTTACAGACTCCTCTGAATGGGTTCTATATTTGTGTTAACTTGCTGGGAGGTAATAATCTTCACCTGCAGATCTCTGCAGTCTACTGTGCCTGTATCTCCCCTGTACCTTGAATTTACAGCCTGCCTTTTGTGATGTGCAGGTAACCATATTCCACCCCTGTATCTGGATGGCCACGTGTTTGCAAGTCAGCCCCGCCTGGTCCCTCAGACGATACCTCAGCAGCAAAGCTACCAACAGGTAAGAGAGCAATACAGCTTGCAAGTGGTATTTCAAGGATTCTTCACAGTGGCAATTAAGAAATGAGGAGTAATTTTTCACTAGCATAGCCCAGAGGAACTTAGAGGATTCCCTTTAGGTTGCTTGAATGCTACTTCCCAGTGGGTGGCAGAGGTTAGTGAAACTGAAAGGAGGGAATTGAGGAGTTCTTCCCCTTCTGTACCCCAGTGCCCTTGGACTGGTTTTAACTGAAGCAGATGCTGAGGCCTGTGTGATGATAAAATGACTTTCAATAAATTCCCTAGCCAGTCATCATTACAATAACAACGAGTAACTTCACTAATAAATAGGGTGTTGATAGGGCTGGGGAGAGCTTTTTGAAGGTAGAGTACAGGCATGTGAGAGCTGGGATTGTCACTGCCTGCTCTATATGAGGAGCACATTGGTTCCCCCATGTCCATCAAATGCCTCTTGCAGGCATCAACCTCTGGGTGTCTGTGCAGTGTGTTCCCTGACAGTGCTGCTGTTCTGGAGAATGATGCAGGGCTGAGTAAAGGCCCAGTGTAGATAATTGTCACTGCAGATTGACTCATGCAGGAAACTAATAGGTTTTTAACAACCTTGGAGAGTTTCTGGCTCCTCTTGTACCTCTCAGTTATATTAATTTCTTCTACAGGCTGCTGCTGCTCAACAGATTCCCATTTCCCTCCACACATCCTTACAGGCCCAAGCTCAGCTTGGACTGAGGGGTGGGCTGCCTGTTTCCCAGTCCCAGGAGATGTACAGCTCCATACAGCCCTTCAGGTAACTGCCTCCTGTTTTCCTTTCCTTGTGGCTTGCTCTCTTGTGTTCCTGATGTCTTTGTGCACTGATGAGATGCCCCACACTAATCTTCCTTTGTTCAAATGCTGTTTCCTTCCTCTAATAACAGTGGCAGTGTAGGGAGCATGAGAGTGAAAAATCTGAATTAGCACTTAGTGCCTCAAAAGCCTAAACACTGAGGTTTAAACAACCCCTGTTTTTATTTGCTAGAGCTGTTGGAATCTTTAACTTCTGATTTTTTCCTGCTTTGCAAAATTACTGCAGACTTTAGGTAACCTGAATCTTCCCTTAACTGCTAATCCACAGGCTGTTGTGTGGAATATTGAAACATAAATATTAGACACTACACAGTGTTGTTCTGTTGAATATTCTGGCAACACAAGGATGTGGTTTTAAAAGCTTAATAGTGGAAGTAAAAAATCCTGGTAACTAAAATGGAAGATGGCATCACAGCTTGTTTCTGAGCTGTCAGTTTAGTTGTCTGAGAACTGATGGCAGGCCAGATACGGTTTGGCAGGGTGTGTTTGTGCAGTCTCCAAGGGTTTTGTGCATAATGACTGAAGCATGTTTTTTTCCTGCAGGTCTCAGGTGTACATGCACCCCAGTCTGTCCCAGCCCAGCACCATGGTCCTGACAGGAGGCACTGCTCTGAAGCCTCCATATTCCGCCTTCCCAGGCATGCAGCCCTTGGAGGTGGTGAAAACCCAGTCTGGGTCCCCCTATCAGCCCATGAATGGAAGCCAGGCACTGGTTTATGAGGGGCAAATAAACCAGGCTGGTATGGGAGCCTCCCAGATGATGGACTCTCAGCTCACACAGGTTAGGAGCAGGACTGGCGAGCCACTCCTTTGGTCCAGGCTAATTCACAGCCACTTGTTTCTGAGAATGGGTTGTAACATGTCTGTCTGAACTAAACTCTGTAAAGAGGCGGAAGATATCCCCAAGATACTGTTCTGTGAACCATGGTTTCACATATGCAGCACCTTATTTAATGAGATGGTTGCTCATACCTTGTCTGTCCCTGCTGAGACGTCACTTGGAAGTCAAACCTTCCAGTGCTGCATGCATAGAAGGCCATGATGCAATGGTTGTCCTAAAAGCACCTCTTCTGAGAGCCAAATTCCAGTCATCTCTCCCATCACCTCAGCTTCCAGGGCAACTAGGAACTTGTATTAAAGGCTCATTCGTCTTCTCAGTTCATTTGTCGTCCAAGTCTTATTTACAACTTCAGCTGATCTGTTTGGCAGAATCATAACAGGAATTTCAGTGTGTGAAAATGTTTTAATAAAGCATGGTTCACATAAAAAACATTGACTCTACTGTGAGCATAGCTGTGTTTGTGGGCATGTGCTCTGGTTCTCTGGAGAAATTTGATAATTTTATTAAACTCATCTTACGTTTATCTTGTGCAACTTGTTAAGGTTTATTTTTTGTTTCGGAGGGATTTTTGTGTTGTGACTGACATAAAGAGTTAACCCTGAAAGTAACTTAGGTGAGGAAAATACAGAGAACACTGGCAAACTTAAGTATTTGAAGAAATGCTTTGTCCATCATAAGCAAGTAACTTGATTTCTTTTGCCAGCCTTAGATTGGTTTATTTATTTATTCATTCTAAAGTGTTGATAGAACCTCCCAAATCCAGCAACCTTGAGAAAAAAGAGGGAACAGGAGGTGCGTCATTCCCAAGCTACAATATTTTTTGTAATTGCTCTTAATTATGTTCATCATTGGTTTGAAGCTCACTCTGAAACATGGAGCTGAGGTCCCCATCACTTTCTCTGGAGGTCCAGTCCTCAAAATGTTTTGATAGAGTGTAGGAGATTTTCAAAGGTGAAAACAAAGCACCTGACACTGCACTGTCTGACACTGCCATTGTATGAAGGGAAAACAGACACATGAAGTGACCATGAGGAAGACTGGGAAACTGAGCTCTAGGAATGGAGAAAGCCCCCATCCATGGGCAGCTAGGTTAACTTGATGGCATGTTAAAAACCCAGCAGATAAGGGTGTTGGCAGCACTGCCAGAACATCCAGTTCAGTGTGAAAGTCCCTGTGTACAGTAATTTGCATTTGTTCCGTGCCAGACTGCACTGTTTGGGAGCTTCCTTTTGGCAAGGCTGTGCTTTCAGGGTATCGGGAGGCAGCATGTCAAACACGAGACTGTTACTGCCATTAAGGTAACTACATGTCCTTGTCACACAGCTGACAATGCCTGTGCCTGGCTCCCAGCTGCCTCTGCCCCGCTACGGCTCTGGCCAGCAGCCCCTGCTTCTGCCACAGTCCATCCAGCTTCCTCAGGGGCAAAACCTGCCTGTAGGAGCTCCCCGAAGAATCCTCCCTCCTGGATCCCAGCCTTCTGTTCTTGCTGCCAGCAGGGAGGTAAGGATTAACTCCTGGTGCTGCTCATGGCATTCAGTAACCCCTCCTGCGTTGAAGTTTTACTCCTTGCTTGTTAAAGGGGAGAATAGCTTGTTTGGGATCCTTAAATATCCAAGCCAAGGATTGCTGTTAAAATGAAGGAACCCTTTCCCCTCATCTCCAAAGCAAAAGTCAGCAGTTTTCAGGTTTTGCTGCTGGTCATCCTTCTGTTTCCAGGGAGCCACATCCTGCTTTGATTCAGTTTGGAGTCTCCAGTTTTATTACATGTTTACACAGGTTTCCTCAGAGTGCTTGAGGGGTGGTGAGCTCCAGACACAGTTGGAATACTGCCCAGATATTTCACTGTTGTGAAGCTTGTCCATTTGAGTAGGTATATTAATGTCATGTCTGGTTTGATGGATTCATATCATAAGTTTGTCTTAGTATAGGGGAGAGAGAGCACAGCAGTTAACTTCCAGGTTCTGTATTTGCTTGTGCTGCTGGCTTGGTGCTTTAAAGCAAACAGATTATTTCACTTACAAGCCTCACTTTCCTCACCTGGAAATTATTTCTTTTAATGGGCATGATGGGGAGAAGGGCAAAGATTTTGGCTTAAGTGTTTATATGAAGTAGTGAGTAATCTGTGAATGCAAAGATGATACTCTCTCTCACTCATTTTCCTCTGTAGTCCTCCCAGATGGAAATGAAAGGGTTTCATTTCTCCGATGGTAAACAGAGCATGTCCTCCGGAGGGTCTGTACCGTCCCCACACGCATACAGGTGAGACCTTCACAGAACTTGGGCTCCATAGGATGGGAGAGAAACATCATGGTGCATCCATCATCCCTGCATGAGATCCACCTGGGTTTTCATGTCTAGAATGCGCTCACTTCAGTCCAAATACTTCTATCTAAGTGCATGGTCATCGCTTTCATCTTTCGTGTGGGCCAGTGTGTATCTGACCTGGTGCTTTGTGGGAAGTGCATGAAATTATTCACTGAGTCTCAAAGACGAGTTGAAATTGGCGTGTGCTTTTGTTCCTTGTGAAGGTGGAAAATCTGAGGATCACTGAATAAATGTTTATGGTCCTGTAGATGGGAGTGCTCATGTCTAGACACATCAGGTCTTTGAGGCTTTTGGGACGTGAATTTACTTTTTTTCTCCTAACAGACCCATGTGTTGTCGTTTGGACTGTGGAGCTCACTGATCTGCACAGCACAGATTTGTGCCTTGTCTAGTGCTGCTTTGCTGTCTTTATTTCTTTCACACATGAAATAAGGTTCTCATTCCATTGTAGAATTTACTCCATGAATGTTGTCGACTCTTCGATTTCCAGGCCTAGCTCTGCCAGCCCCAGCGGGAAGCCATCGGGACCAGCAGTGAGCATGGGTTCTGTGCAAGGACATTACGTACAACAGGTAGTGTACCTGAGTTCTTTGTACAGCCCAGAAATAATCTGCTCTTCCACACTGTTGTCCTTGTGCCTTGGGCTGCAGAGGAGAGGCAGCAAGGCAGAAAGGCCTGTGTAAACTGAAGCATCATGTGGGAGCTGCTATTTTCCCCTGGATAGGTGGGTGTTTTACTGAGTCCAGGAGTAATTCTGTGTGATTTAGAAGTCAGGAGAGATTAGTTCTACTAATTTCTAAGTTACGCTGTGGAATTTTTATAAGTTATTTGCATTGCCAAATACGTGGGACTCTGAGATTCTTAAATGTGAGGTGTTACAGGAGCAAATGTGATGTCTTGCATGGATGATGGTCACAGTTTGCTTGTTCTGCCTGCCTAGAGGTGTCTGTCCTAGCTAATGTTTTGATTTTTGTGTCAAAAGGCAAAGCAGCGGGTGGATGATAACAAATCCAGTCTGGGAGCAGTGAAGCTGCAAGAAACAGCCTCCACAAACCAGATGAAGCCAGTGCGCACAGGAGCGATCAAACCTCAGGCAGTCAAAGTGGAGGAGAGCAAGGCCTAGGAGCACCTTTGATGCCTGGCTGGTCCTGCTGCCTGAGAGGCTCCACAGTTTAGACTGGACCCCACTGGATCTCCTGAAAATCTCACCAGATCTATCCCCACCCCACACTGACTGACTACAGCGACATCATTTAAGCCCCTCTCCCAACAAGGCAGTTGGAAACAGTGGATATGACATTGACCTGCTTGCTTTAAAACAAACCAATCATGTGACTTTTAAGTGGCTTTAGCCATGTGGGTTTTTTTGTTTTGGTTTGGTTTCTTTTTGTTTTGGTTTTTTTTTTTTTTTTTAATTTCCCCCCTCCCCACGCCCTATCCACAGGTAGCTGTGATCGCTCACTTGGCAAAGCCCATCCTTCTCCTTCCCTACTTCTGTCTCAGCAGAGTGGCAACTGGGGGAGAGGGGTTTAGTTTGAGGTTTTTCATTTTAAAGGCAGCTGAGGTTTTTACAGAAAAGCTGTATCTTTGTTTATAGCAGAACTTTTATATGTTCTCTCATCCCCCCCTTCTTTCTGCTTTCCTCATTCCTTTCAGAAAAGAATTCCCTTCAGCTAAAATGATGTTCTGACAAAACTCTGCTTAGTTTTGTATATGGTTCTGTGCTATATTGAGAGTTTGAGTTTGTTTGGGTGTATTTCCCCAGCTGATTTAGCCTTTCAGACTATTTGATTAAAAAAAACAGGATAGTTATGACATTTGTTAATTTTTCAGTATTTTCATTTTAAGCTAGAAGCAGTGCTTGCATTAGGAGGAAATGTGTGCTAAAGACACATAGTACATCAGTGCATAAATCCCGAAACTGGCACCACTTCAACACAGCTTTGGGGTGCTTTGTGCACAACAAAATTCATCATTTTCGTTTTAAGGAAAAAAACCCAAACCACCAGAATTCTGTTGCAAGCTCACACAGATCTAGGTGTTTAATTTTTCCTTTTTGCGGGTTTTTGATTTTTTTAGTGACTGCAAAACACAGGCCAAAATGTAAATCATAGATTTACAAAATGTAACATATGTTAGATAGAAAAAAATTCTCCTCACAGCACATGGGTCAGAAGAGTTGGCCAGAGCCAACGGGTCTGTATGAACTACTTTTTGTAGTTTTGATGCTCCCTCATGCTCCCTGCCTTGGCTGCTTAAATTCTTCATGTCTCCTGAGACTTGTCCTATATTGTGTTCATCCCTCAGGGCTGCTCTCCTAAGCTTTGCTCTTCTCCCTGAGTCTTGTTTTCTGTTCCTCTATTCCACGGCCTTTTGTAAAATTTGCATAGAAATACGTTGGTAAGGGAGCCCCTCTGCAAGGCACACTTGGAACCTCCTGTTTTGGGTTGAAAGCACGTGGTTACAGAGGCAGTTTGGAATCATCCTTCTCCTCCCCCAGGTGAACAGCAAAGGGTTCTTTACTCTGATGCAGTTGCATATAGTTGTGTGTACAGCATCGTCACTTCACCACTCCTCTCCAGTATTTGATGATCTACACAAGGAAGATCCCAGTGGGAGAGGTTGGGTTTTCTTTCTTTGGCTGTTTGGTTTTGGTTTATGTGAGTGTGTGTGTGTGCGTGTGTGTACTTAGATTTTTTTTTTTTTTTTTAGGATGGACTTAAAAGTTCCTGAAAGGGCTTGGAGTCCTTCACCTGATGGTAGTCTAAAGTAAAAACTACTTTCAGCTAACTTGGTTTGTGTTGTTTAGCTCTTTTCAAAATGTAAAGTAGGCTGGTCACTCTGAAGTGAGGGACAGAACCGTTTTTGGAGATGGTAGCTTGCTCACAGGCTGTGTGTCAGCCTCTGCTGGGTGGCAGAAAGTCATTTGGTGGTGGTTCCAAAGAAGATATTTTGAACAAAGAATGTATTGGGGAAGGGATCTGAAAGGTGTTCTTGTTTCTTCGTTTGCTTTTTTTTCCCTCCCCCCCCCCACCCCGTCCTCTCCCCTTTCTGGAAAAAGATCCTTTGTAACTTTGTAAGGATGCATTTGAAGTTTTAAGCTAGGCATAAATATGATTTTTATACAGTAGCTTTAAAGAGCTTAGAAACCTAAACTAACTTAGGCATAGTAATGTCCCCTCTCCACAGGTGTGTCCCCATGGATCATGGCAGAGAACCCACAGGGAAAGGGATAGGATGGTACTTTAAGAAAAAAGAAGAGCTCTTTTTTTCGTAGGTTTTATGGATTTTAATTTCAGAGCAGAGTGTGCCAGCATCTCTCTAGCATCCTCCTTAAAGTACAGGGTTTGAGATTTAGTGACAAATATTTCCCCAACCTTCAGACAACTCCCAGATCTGTATCCTCATCTGCTAGTCCTGCTCCCCCTGTTTTCCAAAGATTGCACCTCCAGTAAGTCATCCCACCCTCGTTTCTGTTTTCTCCCTTGAAATACCATTAACAGCAGAATTGTCTGTTTGGGATTTTTTTTATTATCCTTCTGCCCAGCTGGCCCTAGCTAATACGAGCCCAGAATCTAACTAATGGCTAAAGACTTACCTGAGCCCTCCTCTTCTCATCTCTTCCCTACTCTAGACACACTACTTCAGCTTTACAAAGACACTAACCTCCTTCCTCCCACCTGTGTGACTTCAAAATGGTCAAACGTGTTGGAGAAACTGGGTTATTGCAAGATCCAAGTTACTGCAGTCCCTCTGGTGTAAATGCCATCAGAACTACAAAACTTCCTGTTGAAAAAGGTCACCCTTCTTTCTCTTTTAATCCCTCCATTCCTTCCCCCAACAGAATAAAACACTAGAATTTATTTATACGTATTTGATGTTGTAGGTCTAGGTGAAAAAGTAATTGTTTCACTGCTCTATTTATATATTATGTCTGAATTATTCTGTGCAGGAAAGGCCAAGAAATGCATGTGAGCTTCATTCCATTTCTCAACTTTGCGTGACTGTCAGCTGCAGTTGGCAAGACTCTCTCTCTCTCACTTAGTGGAGTTTTGTGTGATGGAAAGCAGTTTTAGAGCCCAAATTTCCACGGTGCAATATCCTTCTCTGGCATATATTTTTGCTTGTTTGTTTGTTTGTTTGTTTGTTTGTTTGTTTGTTTGTTTGTTTGTTTGAAGCTAGTCCAAGGTTAGTGCAGTTTGTGGTGCTCTGGAGTCAAAAGGAAAAGCCTCTCATCCTCAAAGGAGCAGAAAGGCCAAGGGAGCTGGAATGCTGATAAAAATCCAGTGTGGAGAGGAGGATGGAGATGCACAGAAAGTATCAATACGGTTACAGAAGGTCCTGCTTGCTGTCTGCACTACTGAAGGGTTGATTTATTGCTGATTTATTCCTTTGTGAATTGCTTTTGCTTTGACTGGAAGTCAGCTACCAAATTGCAGGCTCCTTCTGCTGGGAAATGTGCAGGTGCATTGGGAGGGAAAGGTGGAGCCCATCTTTCCAGCAGTAATGGGTGAAGCAGGAATGTTCAGGGGCTGACTCTGCTGCTCGTGTTCAGCAGAGGGTCTGAAACACCTGTGATCAGTTCCCTGTCACACAGTGAGTCACGGCCAGCAGCTCCAGTCACTGCTGCTTTCCTTGCCACTTCTGCTGTTAGCTCTTAATTTAAAAACAAATCAACATTGAAGTCTGGGAAGAAAAAAACCACAAAAGCGGGGGGAAAAAGTCACTCCAGTATGTTTTAAATGAGAAGCAGAAGCAGCACAGTCACCAGTGACACAGGCATTGCTGTTGATGTCCCATAGCTTGCTCCTGGCTGTGCCAGCTGTGCAGTGTCAGCACTTCTGGATGTGTTTGCTGCCCGTTGCACTCCCCTGTGTGTGGTGTTCACTCCATCAGCACCTTCCCTGCAGGAATGCTGCAAAGCCACCAGCTGCCCTGTGGTTCCTGTGTATTTATAGACAGGTGTTCTTGCTGTGTCTTGACTACTCCAGTCTCCTTGCATCCAGCACCCCTGCATGCCAGGACCACCTTCTGTTGCATTTTCTTAACCCTCTCTTTCTCTCCAGGCTGGTTAAGCACAGGTTAATTCCTTGTAGCACCTTGTTAATTCCTTATTTTTTATTCAGCAACCCGGTTTCTTCATAACAAAGTTGCATTTGTGAATAAAATTTAATTTGACAGCCACCAGTGTTCTTAGTTGTGGCCCATGGACAGAAAAGGTGCGTTTTGCTGAAGCAAGAAAGAGTCCAGCTATTTTTTGTTGCTTGTTTTAATCCAAAGACCTCCAGGTTTTTCCAGTGGCCATAGACACTCCCTTGGGTTTTAGTGGCTTGTTCTGGCTGTTCCAGATGTCCTTGACTGTTCCCCCAGGAATCACAGCTGCAGCAGTGAGGCGCTCACCCTTTAGCATGTCTCGAGGCATTGTTCTTAGCTGGAATCCTCCCTCTGGTTCTGTATAAATTGCATTTGTTGTTTCTCAAGGGGATATTGTCCTCCTTAAAGCTTTTAACTTCATGACCTGTATAGTAAATTTTTTTGGCCTTTCCTCTCTTTGTCTTTTCATGTAGACCAGATATTTGAAAGGGCAGACGATGGATGATTGTGTAACGTGCAACCTGTTTATATTTTTTGGAAACTTTTACTTGGACCGGAATTCGAATCACGGAATCACCAGGCCAGTTGCGGCACACTCTTTATTGCCCTTCTCCTCGTTTCAGTACCTATTGTTTCTCCTTTCAAATATGTGATTGTATTAGCTCTTTCCATATGAAAGAATTCTCCTTATTTAAATAAAAAAAAAATTTAAAAAATAAAGCAGATTATGCTTTTCTCAAATTTCCCAGTCCCTTGCCTGGTTATTTTAGTTAATAATAATTTAAAAAAAAACAAACCAAGACCCCAAAATAAAAAAAATAACAAAATTATAAACCCAAACGCACAAAAAAACAGCCCCAGATTTTTAAAGTTCGTGTGAATGTGCCATCGTCGGGCTGGGGAGGGACACACAGTTTTTGTGGTGGCCTGGCACCCTCGGCCGGGTAGGTGGTGGTGACCCTGGGCTCCGGTGGTGGCGGCTCCCTCCTGGCCGCCATGGCGGGGAGGTCGGGCCCCTTCGCCACACGCGGCGTTGCCACGGCAACACATCCGGGTTTCCCGGTTCCGCCCCGCACCGACGTGTGCGTCTGACGTCACATCCGGCCTGGCCAGGTAGGGGGTGGGTGGAGCGCGGCGCGCGGAACGGCCACGCCCCCAGCGGCGCGCGGGGCCTGTGTGGGGTGGAGGGAGGTCCGTCCTGGTCTCGGTCCCGGTCCTGGGGCTGGTCCCGGTCTTAGTCCTGGCCCTGGTCATGATCCCCGTCTTGCTCTCGATCCCAGTCCTAGTCCTCCTCGTCCCGGTCCTACTCCCGATCCTCATTCCGGTCCTAGTGGTATTCCTGATGCTGGTCCCGGCCCCGCGGTGCCGCTGGTCACACGCCCCTTCACCCCCGTACAGCTGAGGGGGGTGGGCGAGGCTTCGGGAGGGCTGGGGTTGGTGCTCCTCTGTTCCCCAAAAACACTTAAGGGAGGCTCTGAGACTGGGTACAGGGCGGGTGAGGGGTCGTAGTGCCCGTCTGAGGGCGGCGTGTGGGGTCAGTGGTCCTGCTGCCCCCGAGAGCTTAAAGCGGGAACAAGGCGGGGTGGGGAACGATAATCGTGCTCCCCCCTCATAAGGCGGGCAGAGCCTGGCAGGGGTTGGAGGGTGCTCTGAGGAGGAGCCCCAGGTGGTGCTGCACACCGGGCCCGGCTGTACCGCAGGGATCAGCACCAGGTGCTCCCGGAGCCTCAGGGCCTGTGCGGTGGGGGGACAGCTCTGCCAGGGCTCCTGAAAACCTCTGCTGCACGCAGTGCTTCTGTTTTGTAGGCAGAGAGAAACCAGGCCAGTGGCACCGCTCTGGATGGTGGTGATATGCTCACATCTCGCTTTGTTCTCCCCTGATCAAAGCCACGCAGATGGATTTGTTCTGGTAACTTTCTGTTGTGTTGAGGTGAGGAGGCGCGGCACTGATTCTCTGCTATTTTCTGACCTAGCTTTTAGCACTTCTGCTTAAACAGCACCTATACGTGTGCTATAGTAACCACCTTTCAAATGCAGAGGGTGTTTGGGAGATTTGCCCCTCCCTTTCCCACTCCCGAAGAAATACCTCAGTTTGCAAGGAAGTAACTTGTTTAAGATATTTTTTTTTAAGCTACCTGAGCTCTAAATAGCTCAGTTAGTGAAGTCGTCTGGTGCCTGAGCACATGGGCTGTCCATCAGTAGTTAAGAATTTGGGCAATGAGGTTTGCTTTGCACAAAGCAGAATACAGGCTGGAGAATTAAGCTGCTCTGTTTCTGCAGAACCAGTGTAAGAATAAACAAGGTTTCTAACTTATTACTGCAGACAGAAGCAGGGCAGATGAAAAGTGTGTCAGTTGAGTAACTTTATTTTTAAAATTAGTCCTGTAGATATAATAGAGACACAGAAACATGAAAAGCAAGAGAATTTTGGGAAACTACCATGAGCTACTTGTAGCAGAAATTAGGCCTGATGCTTTCGTGAAGTGTTCAGCTCTCTGTGAGCCAAAGGGTGACTGCTGTTCTCTTCTGTTCTCAAAGGCTCAGACAAACTTTTGACAGGATGTTGGGATTTGTGAAGGAGCCAGTTGTGGTCACTGCAAAGATCAACGTGAACCTTGTGGCATTGACTGTACTGGGATTAATAAGTCGTCTCTGGGGGCTTTGCTATCCACGGGCTGTGGTGTGAGTAATGAGTTTATTTTCTAAGTGAATGACCCAGACCTATTTTTCAGATATTTGTGAGCAAGAATGCAGGAGCATTTAAGCACAGCTTGACTGATGTCAGCCTCTGTAAAACATAGAATCACAAAATCTCAAACTGGTTTGGGTTGGAGGGGATCTTAAAGCTCATCCTATTCTGCCCCCTGCCGTGGGCAGGGACACCTTCACTATCCCAGGTGCTCCAGCTATGTCCAACCTGGCCTTGGGCACTTCAGGGATCCAGGGGCAGCCACAGCTTCTCTGGGCACCCTGTGCCAGGGCCTGCCCACCCTCACAGGGAAGAATTATTTCCTAAAAATTCATCTCAACCCACTGTCTGTCAGCGTGAAGCCATTCCACCTTGTCTTGCCACTCCAGGCTCTTACAGTCTCATCCCATCTTTCCTGAAGGCTCCCTTCAGGTACCAGAAGCCACAATTAGGCCACCCCTGTGGGCCTTCTCTTTTTCAGGCTGAACAATCCCAATACAGTGAGAGCCTTTCCCTGAGGAGAAGAGGCAAAGCCTCAGTGCTTTGTTGCATTCTTATCTTTCTGCCAACAAATCGGTGTTTGCTTTCTGAGCATCCCTGCAGGATAACTGCCATTAATTTGACATATTTCTGCCTCTGGTGTTTCAGTTTTGATGAAGTTTATTATGGCCAATTCGTTTCACTCTACATGAAGAGGATCTTCTTTGTGGATGACAGTGGCCCACCCTTGGGCCACATGCTGCTGGCCTTGGGAGGTGAGACATCCTGGAATTGGGAAGTGCCTGTTGCATGTTGCTGTGGGAGAGAGAGGTGCTGGTTAGAAATGAATCATCAGATCCACTTGTGAGGGGAAGGCACAAGGCAGATGAGAGACTCTGATGTAGAGAGAATTGAGTTTTTCTTTATTGTTAGGGGCTGTTGCATGAGTAGAGGGGGGATGATGAAGCCATGTATATCCATCACCTCACCATTATCCAATCCTTTGGATAAAGAGAAAGGTTGTGTCACTGCTAGTGACAAAAAACAGGCAGCAAGCCTCAGTTCCTTTCTGTAGCTGAGATACCATAACATGAAAGTGTCTGTATGGGAGGGAGGGATTAAATATACATCTGACTTTGTCACTGAGAATCCCTTGTTCCCAATTTATGTTCTTTGTGCCTCTGCAAATTCTCAAGCATTGCTGCAGACAGAACAGCATCAAAGAGGACCTTTTTGGGAAAGAGGGCCTTCATGCAAGGCAAAGCTGTGTGTTTGGGAAATGGTTCCTCATTTAGCACCAGGTTTTGTACATGCCTTGAGACTGGAAATTCTCTTGTTTATGTTGTAGGTTACTTAGGAGGATTTGATGGAAATTTCCTATGGAACAGGATTGGAGCTGGTAAGAGCTGGTTTTAACTGTCTCATTCTTTAGAGAAAATAAGCAGAAGTTCAGCAGCTAAGAGATTCCTTTTGCCTGTCTAGTGGAAATAACACTTTATCCAATACCTTCACTTCTCTTTTTAAATAAGACTTCTGTAGGTCTCTAGCACAAGTTAAAAGCACTATGAATTCATAGCACAGGCTTTCTAAATCAGCTAAACAGTTTAAGCAATACAAGATGGACAAATTAGTGCAAGTAGGAGTTAGTTATATTCCTGTAACAATTAAGAAATTCTGTTTTGGTCTGTCCTCTCTGCAGTTAAGTCTCCAAAGTGGTGGATCACTGTTTTCTGTTTCAGAATACAGCATGAATGTTCCTGTGTGGTCCCTGCGACTCCTGCCAGCCCTGGCTGGTGCTCTCTGTGTGCCTTTAGCCTACCAGATTTTGGTTGAGCTGCACTTCTCCCACTGTGCTGCACTTGGAGCTGCACTTCTGATTCTCTTAGGTAAGATTGTTCAGCTGAGCCCCATTCTTCATACATGGGGAGAAGAGTCCATTTTCCCCTTAGGAATGTTTAGGGTGGAGTAGCATCTGCCCAGAAAACATTAACAACACATGAGCCCAGTGTCAGTCTTTGCTGAGCCTCCCTCTCTCCTCCATCCTCACAGCAGACTGCCATTTTGGACTTTATACAAGTTGATTTCAGTATTAAGCAAAGTAGGCAGCCTTAACAGCCTCACAGGAAACCACATTTCTTGTATCCAAGGAGGCCTGTACTCCCTTCCTCAGAAGTTTACAGGTTGAGTTACAACCTACTGGTTTTTAACAGCAGGACAACTCAACTTGCAGTCAGAGCTCATCAAATTTCTTCATCTCCAAACTGCAGCAAACCAGCCTGTGTCCTTAGCACTGAGATTTGACACTGTTCTAGTGTGTACAACTCAGCTGGTTTTGTTTTCTCTGAGGAGCTGCTGGCAGCTGCCTGAAAGGGAAAGAGCCTCTCAGCAGCTCTTTAGTAGCCTGATAAGAGAAACCTCTCCAAGCTACCAGCTGCTCTGATTCTGGCTCATTGCAGCCCCCTTTCCTGCACATCTGTTGTGGTGCTTGCTGTGCTCACTGCCTGAATGCTTTGCTTTGAGAAGCACCTCTCTGGATTTCCCAGGACTGATTTTCTTTGCCTTTGGAGTCAATGCAGCAGCTTTATCTGCCTCCTGATAGATTTCACTGCTTGCCCACCTCTTTGTCTCGGAAACAGTTATGGCCATGTAATTTGTTCCTGCTGGAAGGTTTTTGTCCCTCTAAACCCAGCACTCCCTCATTACAGCCAGTAGGAACTGTCTGTCCCTAACAGGGCAGGTCCTTCTGTTGGATGACAGTGTGATTGTCTGAGGTAGCACTTGCCTATAGATAAGTTTCTCTAATTTTGTGTCTGTCTCTTTTCCAACAGAGAACTCTCTGATCACTCAATCAAGGTTCATGCTTCTGGAATCAATACTGATTTTTTTTATCCTACTTGCAGTTTTGTCCTACCTAAAGTTCTACAATTTGCAAAAGCACAGGTAAAGCTGGATTGTCTCCCACCCTTTTGGATATTCTCATGATGCCTTTTTTTTTTGGTGACAGACTGTGTTTTTCTGTGTCTCTTAACCATTCTGTAACTCACTTCACCTGTCTGTAAAATCCAGTGCTTCGACCTCTCCTGTGGCTGCCCCAGAATTTTTCTCCTGAGCAGTTTTAAAGACTGTTTTTACTGGTAGCAGGGTTGTCTTTTTTAATTTTAGAATAGAAATAAAATTCCTTGGCAAGGATTTGCCCACCCAGATTTTTTACTTGAAGGTTTCCTTCTGCGCACAGAAACACTGATGATAACAGGTCACTTAATTCTCCTTTGTAACTATTTACAGGCACTGAATTTAGAGGTATTTTTCTCTTTTGTTCTCTGAGGATGAAGTAATCCTTAGTAAAGCACAATTATATTTAAACTGAGCCTAGCAAGTGATTTAATACATTTATCTTTAAGTGCCTTCTCTGGAAGCTGGTGGTTTTGGCTCCTGCTGACTGGAGTAGCCTGTTCTTGTGCAGTTGGGTAAGTGATGATGTCTTACCTGGACTTTAATGCCTACTGTTCAATAGAATGTTTGGATACTGATATCTTGTGTTAGGTAATTGTGTAGTTTTTAACTATGTTCATATTTTATACACTTTCTTCTCAGAGTGAAATATGTGGGCCTCTTTACCTATATGCTGCTCTTGGCCACTGCAGGGCTCCACTTCTGGCACATGATAGGAGACCAGAACTTGTCAAATGTATGTAGCACAGCATGCAAAATACATTATTTGTCACTATTCCTCACAGGAGCCTTTCAGTCCCACAGGTAACAATGCAGTCTGTAGCTGGCTTTTGTACTAAAATTCCTTGTCTGGAAACATTCCTGTCACAACACAGTTGCCAGCTCAGTTGCTGGGCAAGATGGAATTAAGTTTAAGAAAAATATGTTTGTGTGACTGTCCTTTCTGCTGTTATCCATGTCTTGGTGATGTGTGACTCAGAACATGCTCTTGTCTCACACACTCCTTCCAGCTCCCTGCAAATCCTTGCTGGAAGTTTCCCAGTTGTCCACAAAGTTACAGCTGAATGACAGCAGTGGGGAAAACGTAGAAAAGACAAATACAACAAGCTCAGTGCTATGGAATTTTCAATATCTAGAGCATGAAACCAGTGAGTTTTCTCTGCTCTTCCAGGTTTCCTTGCTGTGCCATTTTCTGGCCCGGGGTCTGGCCCTCATCATCATCCCCATGGGGCTGTACCTCTCCTTCTTCTACGTTCACTTGGCTCTGCTGTATCGCTCTGGGCCTCATGACCAGATCATGACAAGTGCTTTCCAGGCCAGCTTAGAGGTAAAGAAAATGTCATCTTGGAACTGATTTATTAGAGAGAAGAGGGGGAAATGTTCACTGTTAGATGGTGTTTAATCCTGTTCCTTTGATCCTGCATATTTTTCCCTTTTATGTCATTTAACTGTTTTACTGCTGTAGTACTGCTTTAAGGTGAAGCAATAATGACTGAAATCCTAATAACAGATGAAAAGCTTTTCCCAGTGAAACAAGGACAATATATTCACTCTTCTGCTGAAGGTTTGTCCTTTCCTACAGGAAACTCCGCAGAAGTAGATACAGTACTGAACTCTCACGTGGTGACATGGTATACTATAGGAGTGCTTAGCCTGTCTTTTAGAACATGGCTTTAAGGATATTTCCTGAGACCCTGTAGTTTTTTAGTTTTTTAGGTGTTGGTGTATTTACTCTCTATTGAGTATGGTGCTGAAAGACTTGATTTTGGTAGATAAAACCAAATGAGAAGGTGCTGTGTGAAGATACTGCTGTGTGGAAGTGGCACGTCACTCAGTAGAATTTAAACAGCCTCTGGGTTGTTTCTTCTTCTTTGTACTTACCCTGTCCTTACCCTTCTCAGGGTGGACTGGCTCGAATCACTCAGGGCCAGCCCTTGGAGGTGGCCTATGGCTCTCAGATCACCTTGAGAAACGTGCTGGGCAAGCCCATGCAGTGCTGGCTCCACTCTCACACCAATACTTACCCCATCAGGTGAGGAATCTGCCTGGGTCTCCGTGGGGAGGGTGGAAGTTGACTCTGCCTCCTCACCTCCCAGTCCAAGTAAAGCAGTTTGGGTCTTCATTAATCCTTCAGAGTCCCTGTACTCTGTAGGAATGATCAGTGATCTGGTGCTGGGACTGGTGAGCACAGGGATGTACCTTTACACCTCTCCGGGGTTTTGTAACTTCTTGTGCAGGTATGAGAATGGCCGAGGGAGTTCCCATCAACAGCAGGTGACATGCTATCCCTTCAAAGATGTGAACAACTGGTGGATTGTCAAAGATCCTGGAATGTGAGTATGCAAGAGATTTAAATTCAGCCTATATGCTTCCAAAACGCAACCAGGGTTTGGATTGGATTGGACATAACTCTTCTCTGCTTATGGGTGCATAAGCCTGGTGTGATTTGAGCAAGTGATTGCAGCTTTTTGCACAATCCTTCTCAATATGGTAAAAGCATTACTGAGAACTCTGAAATCCTGTCTGAACTGCTCCTGCCAGAACGTGAGCAGTGCTGTGCACAAGGGGAACTTGAAAGACTCACAAGGCCAGTGGAGATTCTTCAGGTGTTTTGCATGAAAGGGAAGCTCTGCTTTTTGAAGTGTGAGCCATGGTGTTAAGAGTGTCTTGATGAGTTTTATCAAACTTTAATGAGTCTCAGAAAAGAGTAGAAAACACTTTTGAAAAATGAGTGGTTCTTTGTACTAGAAGCATGGAGTGAGCTGTAAGATCTGCCACATAGGGAAGGATTCCAAGTGGTGCCTGTACCTGAGAGACCTGGTTTGTGCTGAAGTGTTTTTCCATTGTCACTCTCAGTGCAGAGCAGGACTCTCTGTCCTTGTTTTGCCAGTAAAAGCCTTTGAGTGACATAATTCCATACTGATCAAAAAGTTGCTTCTGTAGGTTTCTTACATTGTTCTGGGAACTGTATAAAGTGTCCTGTCAGAAGGACTGTGTGCCATTACAGGTCATATCCACATTGGGAAAGTTTGTCCATGGTACAAACTTTTCAAGTAAAGACTCTAACAGAACCACAGACCCCAAATATATTCTTAAAATTCTTCAAACTCAGAAGAGTCCTGTGAGCATTGGGGGATGTGAAGTCCTTCTATGGAACAGTAAAATACAGGCAGCAGTTCAGTGAACTGCAGTGTTCCCCCTTGCCATGGCCCTGTCTGGAAGCAAGGTGAGAGTTTACTCTGTGTGGTGTAAAAGCCATTGATCTCTGCTATAATTCTGCCAAAGTGACACCAGCTGTAGTACAGCACCCATCAGACTCAGTGAAGCACTCAGTGTTTCACACAAGCCACCAAACAGCTGTGTGACAGGAATAACCTTAATTCACCTCTGACTGACCTGGATTCAGACCACTGACCTAATGCCTGGAGTGTCAGTATCCCATTACTGATCCTCTGACTCATTCTGCTCTTAATTCACCTTTGCCTCGATGAGCTTTGTTTCCATTCCAGTACAACCTATATATTTGCTTTAATTTCACATTTTCTTGCCTAAATATCTGTCCCTGCCTGCAGCTTCTTGACTTAACAACTTGGTCATGACGAGGCTGTGTTCTATATAAAGATGAACCTAATTTAACCATTTCCAATTTGTCCCTTCTCCAGGCAGCAGCTGGTGGTGAGTAACCCACCGCGGCCCGTCCGGCATGGGCACACCGTGCAGCTGGTCCACGGCATCACAACGCGCTACCTCAACACGTAAGTCCTTCCTCCCTCGTGCTCTGCCCTGCCCAGCCTGCTGGCTCATTCTACTGGCTTGGCTCTCACAATAACCACTTAATGACCTTGCATTCAGTTATGCCGTAAACTGCCCGTTATTTGTGGATTTTTACACCAGTGAGCCTTGGAGGGACCTCATGTGGTTAGTTCCATATGCCATCGCTGTGGCCCAGAGGAAGGATGCTGTATGCTTATTTATTTTTTCTGGTTGACTTGGCCTGGGATTTGAGCCTAATCACAGACTTCTTAATGGTTGCTTACTGCTTCTGTTCTTCTCTACTAGTGGCCTTTAGAAGGTTTCACAGTTGTTCACGTTTCATGGTAGTTCTGCAGATTCCTAAATACAGAGTCCCCTCTGTGAGTCTTTCCCCTTTATTGTCCCCACTCCAGACAGGTGCAGGTATTTAGTATTTTGTGTGACTTAACCCAGAGCAAACTCCACTGACTTTGGTGGCATGCTCCTCCCTGAAGGATGTGCTCTGGAAGTTAGGAGGATGTGCTGGAGAATCCGATGTGCTGTGGCTGATTGCCAGAGATTCTGGCCTGTTCTGAAAGCCTGCAGTATGAAGTTGCCTCCTGACTGCTTCCCAAAGGGCATCTGCATGTACTTGAATATCACTCAGATCAGGAAGGGGGTTGTTCTCAGCTTGGGTTTTTTCTCTGTCCCTTCCAAATCTAATTTGTTTATTATTGGAAACCCCAGTGAACAGCGTCTCTGTTTGTCACAATCAGTGCTTGTTCTTCAGCCTGGCATCAGAGGCATCTGCATTGGCTTCCTCTGAGCCTGTTCCTGGCAGCTCTTGGTTGTGGGGAGTGCTCTCTCTCAGAGTAAACAGTGCAATCTCTATAAGTGAGTTACTTTTTGCTCTATTACCGAATCCAGTCTAAGCCAATTCCATATGGGTTTGCTTTTTATATGTATTTGGGAAATGATGGTGGAGGATCTTCCTTTATTTGTCTCCTAGGCATGATGTTGCTGCTCCTCTTAGCCCCCATTCCCAAGAAGTTTCCTGCTATATTGATTATAACATCTCCATGCCAGCACAGAACCTCTGGAGAGTGGTGAGTGGTCAGAGGGAGGGGAGGAGCTGATCATGCTCCAGCAGAAACAGCCGAGACAACATGGACCAAAAACCATCTTTCTGTTGTAGGAAATTGTAAATCGGGAGTCTGACATGGATGTGTGGAAGACAATTCTGTCAGAAGTGAGGTTTGTTCATGTGAACACTTCTGCAGTGCTAAAGGCAAGTGGAGTTATATTTATTAGCCTGCAGCTTTTACTTCATGCAGTTCTTGTCATCTCAAAAGCTCTGGTCCAAAATAGCTACATCACTATAACGAATAAGTAAGTGAATTAAAGGAAACAGTAAACTTGCTCAATGTGGCAAAAGAGCAGCATGTGGTTTTTTCACACTGGTACTTCATCCCTTTCAGTATCAAAATTGTCCTGCTTCTCAAGAGGTTGTGACCACTGTACACAACTGGGGCTTAGAAACTGATGCTGTGTGTCTGAGAGAGAAGCTAAAATAATTAAGGATCTTTTTCTTCACAAAGAATCACTGATTTTATGCCTGAAGCATTTGTTGAGACAGTTTTGCGTGGTGACTCTTCACACATTTTCTGGCAGTCCCTTGCTGTCATCCAGTGTGCAGGCAGAGCCTGGGAATTTCTTCATCCTGAAGTTCAGATCGGTAGAACGTTCAGTTCAAAAGTTCACAGTTGTCTTTCTCTTTTAGCTCAGTGGAGCATCTCTGCCTGAGTGGGGCTACCGGCAGCTGGAGGTGGTTGGAGAGAAGCTGTCCAAAGGCTACCACCAGAGCATGGTGTGGAACGTGGAAGAGCACAGATATGGGAAAAGTATGTCAGGTTTCACTTCATGCTGATGGGAAGCTGGTACTCTGTGTGTTCATTTGGCTCTACCATGGTGTCAGAATCCTTACAAAGCCCCTTCAAGTGCTGTTGCAGCTGGATAATCTGTTGGAGAAGGGCTCCTGGGAGAGTGAGGAGCCTGTGTGCTCTCTCCCCTTTATAGCTTTGTGCTTGTTTTGTGGTTATTTCTGAGCTTTGCTGTTTTCTTCCAGGCCAAGAGCAAAAAGAGAGGGAAGTGGAACTCCACTCTCCCACACAGATGGACATCAGTAAAAACCTCAGCTTCATGGCAAAGTTCACAGAATTGCAGGTGAGTATTTTGTTATTCCCTTTATTCTTCCTTCTGCTGCAGAGCAGGAACCTGAGCATTTCTGCAGACTCTAAGGATTCATTGTTTAATCCTTGCTGATAGTTTGGCTTCCTCACTGTAAAAAAAATGTTTCTGAATGCACTTATAAGGGCATTAAAGACCTGGGCTGTCCAGTAATGAATACCCAAGTGATTGTGTAACAAAAAAGGGGGAGGAAAATTGGTTGGGCACCCAGAAGCTGCCTGAAACTGAACTGTAATGTGTGGTACATGCAGTGAGTAGTATTGATGCTCCTTACTATCTTTGTAGAAATTCATTAAGGAAAGTGTATTATTTAATAACAAAATAAAACCATTGTATTGATCAGTAGCCATATGAGAGATGTAAAATACTTCTCCACTCCCAGCTTAGGAACTTAACATCTTACATCTGGAGCTGTTCACCCATGCCTGCTGTTCCATCTGTTGTTCCAGTTATGAAAGCCTTCTGCTTACCTTTTGTTTCTCTAGTGGAAAATACTCACATTAAAAAATGAAGACACAGAACATAAGTACAGCTCCTCTGCCCTGGACTGGATCACAATGGACACCAATATTGCCTACTGGTTCCACCCCACCACAGGGGTGAGTACAAGAGGTAGAAGTAGCTCTGAAGCTGTTGAGAAAGCAGAACAGCTCACATGTGAGCTCCAGGTGTGGGAGTCAGAGCAGGGCTGCAGCTTCCAGCCAAGGACTTTTCCTGTATTAGTGTGTTTTTCATGAGGGGTGAGGTATTTATTTTAGCACGAGATACAGCTTTGAGAGTAGTTGCTTTTAATTAAATCATGTTTGCTGGTGCTTTTTTTTTTTTTTTATGGTAAATTGCAGTTTAATGGTTTCCATTATTGATTTCATTTAGAAGATGAGTTCATTTCCAATAGCACCCTTTAAATGCCATCCATTACACAAGAGTTTTAAAGCACCAAAATTTATCAACCAGCTTTGTTCCAGTTTACTAGGCAGGCACATTCTGCAGCTGAATTTAGCAAGTTTGTGTAGGTAATATTTAAACTTACCTAAAAGAACCACACCATGTTCCTGCTTCTGGCTTAGACCATCATATTGTCCTGCAGGCCCAGATCCACCTCCTTGGGAATGTTGTCACGTGGGCTTCAGCCAACGCTGCTGCTCTGGTCTACCTGTGTCTGTCCCTGTGGTACTTGCTACGGCGAAGGAGGAACATTTATGACATCCCTGAAGGTCTGACTGCCCTCTGTGTGCGTGTCCAAGTGGAGCCTTGTGGCTTGCTCTGCTCTGAGATGCCATCTCCTGTCTCCTGCAGATGCCTGGCAGCTCTGGATGTCAGCGGGAGGCATCTGTGCTGGAGGCTGGGCTGTGAATTACCTGCCCTTTTTCCTGATGGAGAAAACACTTTTCCTGTACCACTACCTGCCTGCTGTCACATTCCAGATTCTCCTGATTCCTGTGGTACTGCAGCATCTGGGTGATCATCTCTGCAGGTATTTGGTTTCAGCAGAATAGTTCTCTTGAACAGGAGCATTGGCACAGTTCTTCCTCCAGGGCTGTCACCTGGGCAGGCTGCTGCAGGGCAAGTGTGCTTTTTCCAGCAGTGGCCAAACCATCACTTGCCTTTAGGGAAGCCAGGCCAGGCACAGGTCTTTTGGATGAAGTTTTTGGCCAACCTTGATATAACTTGAGTGCTCTTTTGCTCTCTCATGCCAGATCTGTGCTGCTCAAGAGCATGTTCAGTGCCCTGATTGTGGCCTGGTTCTCCTGGGTGTATTTTGTGTACTGCACCTTGAGCCCCCTGAGCTACGGGCAGCCCGCGCTGTCCCCCTCGGAGCTCAGGGCCCTGCGCTGGAAGGACACCTGGAACATCCTCATCCGAAAGCCCTGACCACTCCAGCCCTGCTACAGCAAAAGGAAACACCTCTTATGTAAAGCCAGGAATTTATTGTTAGTATCATGGAAATCTTAACAGTCGGTTCTGGTGTTTTGTAGTATTAGTCCAGATCTAATGATTACAGGAGAGGAAGATAAAGGAACACTGTTACAAAGAAGGTCTCAACAGTAATACAGCTGTTATGAGCACAGTTCCCAGTTTCTGCCTGTTACATTCACCCTTCACTGCCCCTCAGGCTGTGAGGATTGCTGACTTCAGTCAATAGCATCCCAGCTCCTTTGCTGGGACGAGCTGACACAATTTCTTCTTTCCTGGGAGTGCAATGGTGGTTTCTTCCTTCTGGCACTATGTTCACTTAGGGCTATTTAATGTGTTTCCTGTCACTGTGGTCTGCAATCCCATGATATGCTTACTATAAATGAACTCTTTCCAACACATCAGGTACTTTTTTCTGTTTTCTTTGTTATGCCTGAAAGCCAGGTTTTCCCTCCCTAAAGCCTGCCCATCTTTAACAACCAGTAACTGGCCCTGCAGCCTTACAGCATCATTCCATTACTCTATTCCTCAACAATGCATTATTTGCCCCCAACTTCCAATGCTCTGCTGTCATTTCTATTTATGTAAATACAGCATTAAGCTACATTTATAAATAGTTCATTCTGCATAGAATAATGACTTGTTACTATTATCTATTTATAATCATCTGACATAAGCATCACTTTTAAGAAGATAAGCAAAATAAAGACATTAAAAATTGCTGTTCCAGCTAAAGAAGGCTTCAGGCAAGCCAGGAAATGAGCCAAAGCCAGAGGAATCCTTTGGCCTTGTGGCACTGATGTGAAGCCTGAAGCCTGGTACCAGCAGTGGCAGTATTGCCATTACACCTCAGATCCCATGGGAAAAGGAATTCTAGGCACATAGGACTGATCCTGCTGACAAGGAAACCTGCTCCAACTTGTGCACATGGATTCAGGGTGAAAATACTGAAAACCCAGTCCATGGCCTCACCTGCACCAGCAGAGAATTCAGAGAGAAGAAAAAGGTGACGGACTGGAGACTCAAGTGGGGAATTTGTGATGGCTCTGTCCAGGTGTCCAAGCAGGCGTGTAGTACCTGGGCCAAATTCCCTTTCTGTACCTCCCCGTGGCTGCAGCAGCAGGTCCTGCAGGGCACCACAAAGATGCCAGAGCAGCATTCCCACACCCCAGGGGCTCTTGGCTGTGCAGTTCCTCACTGCTCCAACAAACTCTATTCAAGGCTCCCCCCCACCCCCCTGAGGAAGCTATGATCCAACACCACAGTCATTCAAAGTAGGTTTTAGTGACTATTTTGTTCCTACTGTAATCAGCCCTGAGAGCTAATGCTTCAGTGCAGTAGCTCATACTCTTAAGTCTGTCACCCTGAGCTAAACAGCACCCAGCAGCAGTCAGGAAATGCTCTGCCTTTTCTGGGGCACTGCAGAAGTACCACTGAACTATCACTGAGAAACGAAACCTTCACCCCTCTCCAGGGCTGAAAGGACTGTAGGGATGAAAGTGCAGACTGCATTTCTTAAGTTTGTGGTTTCCCCCTAAATTTTCAGCCACAACAGAACCAAAGGTAACAATTCTGAGTTAAGGGGAGAATGAACTGATGAGTATAAGAGCTCTTCCAGCAGTGTTCCTTTCTGTGCCTTTTTGCTGGCGTAGTGAAAGTACCAGAATTACCTTTTATAAAAATGGTCATTTCTGATCACTGTTAATTTATTTATTAGCCAAAGTAACACACCCACAACCAACACAGCCAAACCCTGCTTTTAGAAAATTAGCAAATATGAAAAAGTTCTTAATATTTCCCTCCCACCCTCATTCTCAAAATTACACTGTAAGTCCAAACTCAAGAACAGTATCACAAGGACATTTTCAAAGGTCCAACCAGCACTTCATTGCAGATTTTTTTTTTCCCAGACAGACATTTTATGCTTCTGCAGTATCACTTATCTGGGGTAAACTACAGAAACTGGGATATCACTGTTTGTACTTCTTGTCTGCTCTTTTTAGAAAGCCAGACATTCTTGCGTTGAAGCTGCTGAAGTGCAAGGCAAGTGCTCTGACCCTGTTAGAGGGTAGAACATGTCCAAGGCAGCTGCTTGTGCCAGCAGGAGGAGGGTCCTGCAATTCCCAGTTCCCCCCTTGCTGACCTCACCAGCCATCTCTGGAAGTGGACGGATTCTGCCCAGCAGAATTTGCAGCCAGCAGTACAGAAATGCACTAAAAGACACTAATACTGACAAGGTCAGGTTTGTGTTTCCATGAGCAACTCAATCCAGTTGGAGCTCACATATTCAGTAACTGTGGTAAAGCACGCTGGGTACAAAAAATAATCATATAGTGTAGTGGGATTCAGGAGCTTAGACACAAATAAATTAGGAATCACTAATTAGGAATTCGAACCACTAAACCTGGGCCTATTCCCTGGGTGAACTGCAAGTTCCCATTTGTCCCAGACAGTCTCTGTCTCACCCCTATCTCAAGGGAGAGGTGCCTCTCCAGGTCAGTCCCTCTGACCCCAGAGGCTAGAAGGAGGCTGGCCGGCAGCTCAGCATGGCCACAACTCAAGGTGCCAACAAGGTGGAGAACAGTGAGAGCTTGTTAAAATTAACAGCATATGAGCTAGTCTTGGATAGAGAGAAAAACACCCAAGAGGCAGATGATTTTGCTGCTACAGATGACCATCATCAGGGAAATGGGGGATCTTGCTAGTCACCTGATAATGCTTAATTTTCATGGGAATCCTCGCCATTAGGTCTCGTTTTGAAAATCAAAAAATGGCAAGCAGCACTGCCTTTAACCAGTTCGTCAAGAACAACTCCAGACATCTCAGGGAGTACAGGGCAGGGTTTGGAGGGAAGAGGGACAGATGACCAACCCCTTCCTCTCCCCTCTGTGAGAAGATTCCCACCAGGATCCCCTCCGCTGCTTGGGCGACTTTAAGGGGCACTTCACCAACCATTCCGCGGAAGTCCTTTTCCGAAGTTGTCTTCAGTGTCGGAGTGGAGCAGAGGCAAACCCTCGGGCCGTGCCGGGTTAGTGCGGGCGGCTGCTGGACTCGAGGTGGGAGCGTTTCCCGGCTGCCAAGACGCCGCCGCCCTCCGCCTGCTCCGGGAACGGCCGTTTGTACGTCCGGCCGTGCCCGTTCAGCGCCCCCCGCTGCCACTTGCAGATGTCGCCGTTCAGGATGTCCTGAATGTGCTGCACGATCAGGTTTATGGCAACTGCAGAGAGGAACGGGGGATACAGGACATTGAAGGCTCTCCTGGCCTAGAGTTATCTAGAAAATGTGGAGCATCGACAGCGCTGCTCAACTCAAGTTTTAACAAGCCCTTAAGTGAAACTGCCTGCTGTCTGCAGTGAGGTCAGACCTCAACAGGTCACTTCTGCAGCCCCTCCATAGGTTGAGCAGCTGGTCCTTCTGATCAGGCTGAGCAGCTCCCTCCCTTCCTCAGGAGCAGGCACTGAAGGCAGCAGTGTGCCTCCTGCTCTCTTCCCAACCCCAAAGGTATCTCCCCAGGGAAACCAGGGAACCCAACTCCCTTTTACCCATGTTGTCAACTCCTCGGGGGATGATCACATCTGCATACTTCTTTGTCTGCAAAACAGAAACAGTGGTGGAGGAGGCTGTTAATGGGAAAAGGCGGCTTCATTCCAGGAAAAAACAACCAAAGGTCAGAAAACTGGGCAAAGATGGCAGGTCCTGGTCCTCCAGGGGTTGTAAGTTAAAGCTCTCTCTCATGGCAAAAACCTAAATAAATTACAATATGACACTGGTAAATGTGCACTGGATTTAAGCCCAGAGATTCTTCTTATTGTCCCTTTGCAGAGAATCACCAGGTAGAAGCAGCAGGTCAAGTGTGGAGCCCTTTGCTTTTACCATCTGAGCTGCCTTCAAACATTGCCCTCTTCAGGCAAGGTCTGTTTGCCAAGAGCTGGTTTTAATCATCATTTCGCAAGCCATTGCTAAATCTCTGCTGAGAGCCAAGGTATCCAATGTGCATGTGAAATTCCTGCCTGCCTCTGATAGCACTTTATTGATCTTTACCACCATGGCACTCCTGCTTTTTCTTTCCCCTCACAGCTGCAAAAAAGCTGGCAAATTCAGCATTTTTAATGAATAGTTTTAGAATCCCAGAATTCCTTTGATCTAGAGCCACAGGCACCTGAGTTAGCCTTTTCCAACTTACTTAATCCACATACTGGATTTTGTTCTCATAGGATTTTTTACAAGTTTGATTATGTGAGCACCTAAAATGGCCTCACAATACATGGTGTGGCAAGCAGAGCTAGAATGGTCTGCCCCAGGTTTTCACCAGTGTTCCCTTTGAGGAAGGCTGCTGGAAACCAAGCTTTTCTTTCTTCCTACAAGACTTAAGAATAAACTGAGACTGGGAGTCTTTCATTCAGAGAGACCCATACTTAAATAGCCCCAGCAGCCAGCAGTGAGAAAACGTGCTTGAGGCATTTCCATGGTGCTTTGCCAGCAGAAGGGACCATTTCAGTTCCTTAACAACCAGCTCAAAATGGTTGAAGACATGAAGCAGAGGGGAGAGCATGGGATTTATGAAATACAAATACCAAAAGCCACCACTGCTGCACCTACAGCAGCCAATTCACAGACAACCCTGTTCCTCTGCCCCTCCTTCCCCAAAAAAAGACCCCACAAATGAAATTAGTATGAAATTAGTGAAAGGCTTCATACCGGTAAGCAGAACTCCTCAAAGGCAGGCTTGACAAACGTGGTGTACTGGGTGAGGATCTGCTCCAGGTCCCTCCCACGTTTCATATCTCTCAGAACTGGGATGGGGAGATAAAAGCCCTGAGTGCTGTGCCATGGTGGGGAGGAGAAGGAGCAGGGGCATGGCGGGGCTTTACCTCTGCGGGACAGCCGGACGTCAGAGTCCGTGTCCACAAAGAGACGGAGGTGGAACATGTCCCGAATGTCTTGATTGTAGAAAACCAGGATCCCCTCAAAGAGGACAACATCAGCAGGATACACCACCGTGGTCTCTGCCAGCCTGCCAGGAGAGAACACCCAGAGCACACTGAGGCCTCGTGGCACTGCCATGTGATCTGTCCCCAGGCTGGGGACAACCCAGGGCTCCAAACAAAGCTCGAGCCTACCTAGAATGAGTCACAAAGTCGTATGTTGGTACCTCAACCGTTTTGCCCTCAACTATGTTTTTCAGTGTTGAATGCATCAAATCGTTATCAAAGGCATCTGCAATAGGAGAGTTTAAAGAGAAGGACTTTCAGATGCTGTTGTATCAAATGTTCTGCTCAGATTTTTCCAGACCCAAAGGAAAAGCCCTCTTTCCCATCAGGAAAAAAGGAACTTGCAGCTTATTCTTTGCTACCAGCAGCAGCACAACACTCTCAGCCCAAGTGACAATGGCTGTGTTTGGTTTCAGAGATAAGGAAGAGACAGTTTGCTGTTTATAAGCAACTACAGTACAATGAAATTAAGAGCTCAAAGGTGAAGCTGATCATTGTATAATTTTATCAACCCACTTAGTAATTGTGTAATTTTGTGCAGCTTTGTTCATCTGTTAGTCAAAAGCCAATTGGAAAACCCCAGGCATCTTTCATGGTTTCCATTACCCACCCAACAGGCACCAGACTTCAGCCAAGGGCAGCTCCCTGTCCCGCCTACAATCCACAGCACTCCCCCAGGCAAGGGGAGCAGCTGTTTGTGCGGACAAGAAGTAACAAGAAAGGATTTGTGGAATGATGTGGTTCATTAAGGAGCCTCTCAAGAGCAGGGAGTGGAGCAGGGAGCAGGCTGGGATGCTCTGCACCTCTCCAGGGCTCCGGAAGGGCCGTCAGTAACAACGGGCACACGGGAAGGACAAATGGATGTTCTGGCGGGGGAAAGCACATTTCTATTCTCCAACACTTCCCATTTCCTCCCGGCCCAAGTCAGACCCAGCTGCTCGCCAAGCACCGACCGAGCCCTGCCGGGGCCGGGCCGGTGAGCGGCTCACCCGGGTGGTCGAAGTTGTACTGTCCCTTCAGCGCCTTGGCCTGCTGCTCGGCCGTCAGCACCTTGTAGAAGCTGTCCTGGCTGAGGATCAGCACCTTGCGCTGCCGCTGCTCCACCTCGTTCTGCCCCAGCAGCTCCATGATCTTCTCGCACACTGTGGACTGAGCGGGACAGGGGCTCAGGCGGGGCGGGGGGTCGCGGCCCTTCCCGCGGGGCCCGGCCCGGCCCGGCTCTCCCCGCCGCCAGGGCGTGAGGGGCGAGCGGTGCCCGCCCAGCCCGGGGCCGGCCCCGGCGATGCTCCGGCGAGCCCCGGCACGGCCCGCACGGCCCCCGGCACGGCGGGCTCACCTTGCCGCTGGCGGTGCCGCCGCTGACGCCGATGAGGAAAGGCTTGGGGTGCGGCCGCTCCGCGTCCGGGCCGCCGGCGGACGCCATGGCGGGATGGACGGCGGGAGGCGGGGCCTAAAGAGGCGGGGTCTGCCAGGGGGCGTGGTCTGTGAGGGGGCGTGGCCACGTGCGCTGAGCGCGTCCGGTCTCAGCCCCGCACAGACAGATGGACACACAGATGGACAGATGGGTGGGGGCACAGATGGACAGCCGGACGGCTCTGCCTTATTGCAGACAACGCTGTCTCAGCCAGGCACTTGTGTGTGTGTGTGTGTGTGTGTGTGTGTGTGTGTGTGTGTGTGTGTGTGTGTGTGTGAGAGAGAGTGCACGCCCACCCCCGGGTGTGTATTCGAAACCTGTTCCCGTGTGTGTTTTACACCTGTGCCCGTGTGCAAGTTTCCACCTGTTCCCGAGTGTTCTACTCCTGTTCCCGAGTGCACACGCAGGTGCGCGCACAGGGGGAACCGTGAGGAAACACCTGAAGGTACAACAGAGACCTCGATAGACATCAATACACACATGGATGAGACACGTACACACAGTGTGTGCTCACACATGCTGTGCGTGGGCGCGATAGAGATATCTACACACACACACACGTTAAATATTATTAGCTATAGCTACAATATACAGAATTTTATATACATTTTGTGTATAAATAGAGCCGGAACACACACCACGTTCTACGTGTAAATACAACATTCTAAAATAAAACTAAACTATATGTTCAAACATGAACGAATTTCTGTGAAGTGAAGCTCCTTGAGTGCCCTGCGCCCAGCCCCGGCTCCATCAGCCGGGATAGACCCCGGTCCCTCCCTGGGGTCCCGGTGCCGAGTGACCGGTCGAGGCGGCCCCGCCCGCAGGGCCCGGGCAAACAGCGGGTCAATCATTAACCGGGCCCGGCCGCGCTCCCGCCGCCCGCGCAGGGCCACGCGGGGCTCGGGGAGCGGAGCGGGGCCGGAGCGGGGCCGGGCCCCGAGCGGCGGCAGTTGGGACCCCGCGGGCATCGGGTGAGCGGGGCCGGGACCGGGCACTGGGGCTGCAGGGACGGGGCACGGGGGGCTCGGGGGGCACAAGGGCAGCTCCATCCCAGCCCGAACCCGGGGTGACGGCTCGGGTGGGTGTGCCGGGAATGTCCCGTCCCTCAGAACGTCCCTGTCCCCGCAGGCGACTCCGCGGATGGAGGGTGCCCCCGCAGCGCGGGGAGCGGAGCGGGGCGATGGCAGCGGGGCGGCCCCGGAGCCGCCCGGCCCCGGCCCCCGCAGCGATCCCCCCGCGGGCAGTGCCCACAGGCCCGTGGCGGTGTCTGTGGTCAGCAACTCAGCCTTCGAGGGGGCCCCTCCACCGTACTCGCCCCCGGACCCCAAGAGCGTCCATGTCCTCTACCCGCCCTTCCCACTCGGCTTCTCCCAGCAAGGGCCCTTCGTTTACCAGCCAGAGCCGGGGCCGCGGCCCTTCCCAGCGCAGGTCATCCCCCCCGGGCCCCTGCCCTACACCGTGGTACGTATCCCCCACCCCGATGTGCTCCTGCAGCGGGGTCACCCCTTATCTCCCCTCCGGGTTTGTGGGGCTCCGTGCGGTGCCCCCGGCGATGCTGAGCAGCACAGCCCGGGAGGGGAGCACACCCGGGGGTCTCGCAGCCCTGACCACCCCCTGTGCCGCAGTACAACACCCAGCCGGGCACGGGGCCCCTGCCCGCCGGCCGCGGGCAGCAGCTGCCCAAGGACTACATGGTGGAGTCAGTGCTGGTGACCCTCTTCTGCTGCCTGCTGACCGGGGTCATGGCCCTCGTCTACTCCCATGAGGTAAGGAAGGGCTCAGCCGCAGCCTCGGAGCCGCTCCTGGTGCTGCGGGTCCCTCCTAACCCGTCCCCTTCTCCCCCTGGCCAGACCCGGGCTGCGCTCGCCCGCGGGGACGTGGCCCAGGCGTACGTGGCATCCAGAAAGGCGCAGTCCCTGGTCCTCTTCAGCCTCCTCTTCGGCTTGTTCGCCTCCATCACCTGGATCATCTACGTCCTGGTGTCCCTGTACCTGTGACAAGGACCCTGAGCCCCAGGGATGCAAGCGTGTGCCAGGAATCTTTGGGGGGGCAGGAGGAGTCGCCACAGCCTTGTGTGGGAACGGGTGACAATGAAGCGTTATTGGGACTGCGGGGCAGCGTCTGTCCATCCTTCCCGGCGGGGTGAGGAGCTGCCCTGGAGCCTTCAGCCACCTGCTCAGCCCTGCCAGCCCTGGCCCGAGCAGGAGGAGCCCAGAACAGGGAGATGCCGGTGCCGCTCGATCCAGCTCTGGGCAGGGAGCTGTGTCGGATCCATGGGCAGGATCAGGTTCTGCTGCAGGATGCTGAATCCCATTGCTGTGGGCTGTCACTTGGAGCTGCCCATGGGACTCTGGTGCAGAGGGAGCATCTTGTAGGATTGGGGTTGGAGATGGAGCAGAAGTAACAAGTGTGTGGGAAGCCCTCACTGCTCATGAATAGTGTGGGAAGAACCCACGTATGCAGTTCTACAGTAAGTGCACACACATACACACACTGTATTGCCACCTTCTTGCTGCTTCCAGATTGAAATAAAACACAGCTGGAGCCAAAGCTTGTCTTCTCTGCACACCAAGGGCCTACATCTCCCCTTGCCATGGCCTTTGTCCACCACAAAATTCAGGGTAAGTTCTCCTGCAACAGCTGAAATCAGGGTTTTCCTAGAGCAGGTGGGCACTGGGGCTCCAGCCCATGCAGGACCCCAGGGAAGAGGAATCTCCTGTGCCAGGGCTGGGGGTGCCACTGGCTGAGCTGCTCGGGGGACACTGAGCTGTGGACAGACCCCTCCTGCTGTGCCAGGCCCATGGGATGCAGCCCCACATTCCAGCCCTGGCACAGGAGGCATGTGCTCGGTCAGTGTCTGGGCACTCTCCTCCTGAGCTGGCCCATGACAATTATTTCCAGAAGAATTTTGAATCCTGTCCAGGACTAAAATAGCACCGTGGAGCAGCTCGGCTGCTGCAGGGGTTATTTATAGCCCCAGGCTGCCGGCACACGGCCACTGCACGGGCTGGGCACACACCAGGGGCTGGGCAGCCAAAACCCCTGACACGGGGGACACCAGGGCCCAGAGAAGGTGACAGGAGCAGATTTCCCCTCCCAAGTGTACAGATTGTACTGGGGCAAAGCCATCTTGGCAGAGAGAGGGAAGAAATTTACAGTGAAAAAAGAAAGAGGAAAAAGAGGACAGGCAGGGGAAAACCACGGGGGGCACATGAGAAAACAGGAGGCCACACCAGCGCCAGAGGCGGATTCGATTGTCACTTTAATCCACGGACTGTGCATGCACTGTAAACAGGATCGTCAGGCAGGTTTGTTACTGGTGTTTTATTTGTCTTTAATATAAAAGTTACAGGTCTGAAATGTTTGCAGGAGGATGCCACCGTGGGGGTTAGTGGTACATCTATAATACAATGGAACTGCTTGGGGAAAGAGGCCTGGGAGTGGGGCAGGGGGCTGGTGACTGGGGGCATCACTTCTCCCCACTCCCTGCCCCGTGTGGAGAGGGGACTCAGGCTCTTCCCTCTCCCCAAAAAGAGGTGATGGCCGTGAGGATGCCACCTGCAAGACCGGAACACATTCACAGCCAGTCTTGCACAAGGGTGTTCTGGGTTTCTGCTCCCCAGGGACTGCTCCTGGAGAACGGGGGAGAATCTCTGGTCAGCAAACCTGGAGCTCCTCCAGGCAAGGGAATCTTCCTCTAGGCTCCGTCCAGCCCTGTGAGCCTGGCCTGAGGGTGGGACACGAGCCAGGAGCTGTGGCTGGGACACTGCTCAGTTGGGGATGACAGCAGAGGAAGGGGTGAAGGGGAAGGAAAGCTGGGCGGCCCCATCCCACTGCACGAGGTGCTGTGGCCACTCAGACCTCCCACCCCACGCCATGGGCTGAGCCTCTGGCTCTGGGGCATTGGCAGAGGGCAAGACCTCCTTTGGTGCTAAGTGGGTTCAAGTGCAGGGAAGAACCTGGAAACGGCTCCTGCTGGAGGGATCACAGAATCACAGAACGTGCTGACTTGAAAGGGACCCATGTGGGTCACTGAGTCCAACTCCTGGCCCTGCACAGGACAACTCAAAAATCCAACCATGAATGCTGTCCCAACGCTTCTTGGTCTCAGACAGACTTGGTGCTGCCCTGGGGAGCCTGTTCAAAGTGCCCCACCACCCTCTGGGGGGAGAACTTTTTCCTGATTTCCAACCTAAACCTCCCCTGACACAGCTCCAGCCATTCCCTCAGGTCCTGTCACCGGCCACAAGAGATCTGCACTTGCCCCTTGTGAGGCTGCTGAAGTCCACTATGTCTCCCCTCAAGTCTCCTCCAGGCTGAACAAACCAAGTGTCCTCAGCCACTCCTCACAAGGCCCCTCCACACCTTTCCCCATCCTTATGGCCTCCTTTGGACACTCTAATAGCTTAACATCTTTTTTATATTGTGGTGCTCAAATTTCGTGTTGTCAGCAAAGTTGCTTAGTATCCCTTCCACTCCACTGTCCAGGTTGTTAATGAAGGTGTTGAAGAGCACAGGGCCAAGGGTGGAGCCCTGTGGAAACCCAGTCATTGCCATTTTTGGGGTGTCCTGTGTGCCCAACCCATGAGTCACTTGCTCACCCCTCACATAACATGGTCACTCAGCTGGATGAAGACAAGCTGCCCCCTCCTGTCTCTCTGAACCCGCACAGCTGTGATTCCAGAGTCCCCACCACACACAGCCCTCCTAGGAGAGCCTGGCCACTGCACCCAAGGGCTGCTCAGAGCCACCAGGGTGAAGCCCACACCACATCCTGGGTGTATTCATTGCCCTTTTCACCACCTCACCATGCTGGGCTTTTAAATGATCTTATTTACAAAGGAAACATGGACACTACTTCCTGGGAAGCCTTTGGGGATTGCAAAGCCTTGGCTGGACAGAACACAGAGCTCAAATGCCCTCAGTGCCATAAAAATAAACCACTTTTGCAGTGTTCTGGCTTGGACACTGTGGTTCAGCACAAAAGATTCCTGCTCCTCCTGCTCTGGGGCTGCACAGAACCATGTTGGACCCCACACTCTCCTCCCCCAGAGGAGGTCTCTCTGTGCTTGGCCACTGTGTGAGTCTTGTGCCTCAGTCTTCAGGGAAATAACCAAGCTGGGTAAGACTCTGGGCTGTCACTCCCTCCTGAGAGCCAGGCAGAGCTGGCCAAGGCTTTGCAATCTGTTTGGAGAAGGAAAGGAGTGCAGCTCTGATTAACCCAGAACAGAGGCTTTAGCAGGCACAGAGCTGCTATTGAGAAATAAGTTAAGGATGCTTTGTGAAACTCCACATCTGTATTCCTTGGGAGCTGCTGCCCTAAACCTGCAGGTCTTTGTCAGAACCCTGTAAAAACCTGTGACCATGGGACAGGGAGTTGAGGAGGGTCTTGCAAGGCTGCTGAAACTTGCAGGGCACAGTCACACCCACAATACAACTGCAAACCATTGGAGCAAGGACAGAGAGGAGGGATGTGAAATGGCCTGGCTGGGGCTGTGCTGGGTGGGACACAGGGGGGACAGAGGGGCTGAATAAGGCACACTGAACAGATTGGGGTTAACACTGTGTGTGGGAAATGACACCCCTGCCTCGCCCTTCCATGCTGGGCTGTCCCTGCCCTGCTGGCACCAGCACAGCAGGACTGGGGACAGGGACCTGCTGGGGGTCCTGCCAAAGTGCAGCTCTCAAAGCACAGCCCTGAGGGTCCCAACAGGGACCCTGGAGAAAAACATTTGGCAACAGAGAGAGGAGAGAGGAGTGGGTGGGAGGACAGGGTGGCTCAGCTGGGCACAGGGCTCCTTCCTGGTTCCCATTTCCAGCCCAGAAATGGATCCATTGGCTCCTTCACGAGACTCCTGCCCCTGCTCTGCAGCCAGTGCCCACCTGGCTGCCCCGAGCCTCCTTTATCCAGCACTTGGAACAATATTGTCACTGGTTGTGGATTTTATACAGACTGGTTTGCACTTTCCTTTTTTTTTTTTTTTCCTATAAACTCATCAGTATTCAGACATGCATCAAAAATCCCCCAGGGGTTCTACACGCTAGGTATGTACAGTCTGTATCCTACAGCTTTTCCTGTGCAAAAGCTAAGTACCATCGCTAAGAGACACGGGGCTACAGACAGGTGACCCCCAGTACCTGGGCAGTCCGTGTTTCCAGGTTCAGAGGGATTTACCCTTGCTTAAATAACGGGATCTGAGAGAAGGAGGGGGGGTGTGATGACTGGAGAGGGCGGGTCCCTGCCCACATTTTCAGTGCCTCTTCCGTATCCACGGCTGGTGCCTTCCTCCCGTGAGGAAGGTGCCAGAGATCTGGGGTGACCCCTGTAAACACAAGCAGCTCTCTGAAGGCAGAGCTCCTCTGGCAGGCAGCGGGAGACGCTCCCATCCTCACGAACATGTTTGGGAAGGTGGCATTGCAGGGGAGACTCCAACCCTTGGCTTCCACGGCTGCTGCCCGACGCCGCTCCGGAGATGAGTCAGTGGGTGCTGAGCTCCTGCCACCCTCTCTCTGCGGATAGAAACAAGAGCCAGGGCACACCAGGACGCAAGGGGCCAGCAAACCAACAACACGCTTGCGTGGGACACTCCTTCCACATAGCTCTGTCCCTGGGGTTAAAGCTGGTTCATGGCACAGAGGGACGGGAGGAGGAGGAGGGCGAGTGCAGCGAGCACCGGCCGATCTCTGCCCTCGGCGGCTGTGCCGGCGCCTTGGCGCCCGGCATTCCCACCCCCAGGGATAGCTGCCAGCTGAGAGGGAGGGTGTGTCATCCAGTGACAGGTACAAACATTGAACTCCAGTCTCATAGCTGCCCTCGGCGCCTCTGCGGAGCGATTCTCCTCGCACAACCCCTCCCCTCCTAGGTTTTCTCTTCTCGATCTGTCTTCCGCCTCGTGATGTTCCGGGGTTTGATTTTCAGGGACAGTTCCCACAGGGCCTCCTCGGCCAGGTGGTCACTGAAGTCATTGAAGAATGACACTATGTCATCGTTCCTTTTGATGTCGTAATGCCTGGAAAACCACAGAGGAGCTGCAGTTAAACAGGGGCTACCTGGGCTTCTCTCCTGGCTTTGGGCCTCTCCCTGTCCTGCTCTGAGGACATCCAGCACTGTGTGAGGGCTGTGCTCATGACAGTGGTGTCACACCACAAAGGGGAAAAACCTGCTGCTGAACTGAGGGGAAAAAGGCACCTATCATACAGAAATCAGCAGTTAGATCTGCTGCCTCTGCTGCAAGACAGCACTGAAGAAAACCCTAAATATCCCAGAGAACACAGGAACCAGCAACGGCAAAACCTGAAGGCAAAACTTGTCCTGATCTCAAAACTACTATCAGAAAAATGTTCTCACAATGTTTGTCTAACCTAGAGAGGGAAGGAAACTGATTACAGCCCTGTTGCTCCCAGCTCTCCTTCCGTCTCTCTTCCCCTTCAGACTCCCTTCTCCTTGCAAAGGGGTTTCCACATCCAAGCCCCTGCCCCAATCCCCACCGTGGTGCCCCAAAGCTGCACTTACACTTGCTGGAAGCACCTCATGCTGTCCAGGATGTTAAACTGCTGCCAGCGCTTGGAAAAGTTCACTTTGCTGTCAATGTAATCAGGGTTTCCCAGATGGACAAAGGTCAAGTCCTGCAGAATCAGGCCTCTGAAAGAGGGAGAGGGGCAGCAGCCAAGAGAGTAGGCAAACAGACACAGAGGTTAGTCACACAGGGCAGGGTGGCCAGCCAAGAGGCAGTCCAACAAAATCCAACAGCCTCCCACTGCCACCAGAATGGCAACCTTATCCAGAGGGAAATATTCCCCAGCAGCAGATCCAAAGGTTGTTTAGATGCAAACAGCCCCAGCTGGCCACCCTGCCCCAGACAAACTGCTCCAGAGAGGGCCCGAGGGCTGATGTGGCACGCTGCTGCCTTACCCCAGATGTTGGGCTAAAAGGCAAGGGCTGAGCTCAGCAGCAGCTGCTGAGAAATCCTTGAAGGAGCCATTTTAAGGTGCAGGAGCAGTGGCAGAGGAAGGAAGTGGGCACTCACAGGTAGGGGATGCAGGGGGGCTCCACATCAGCCAGGGCCGCTCGGTAGGCACGGAAGGATGAGGAGCTGTCGATCAGGGTGCAGTACTCAGCCAGACCCTGCAGGACACAAATCCTCTGGTGACACCCCTGCTGCAAACTCATTTTCTTTGTCACCTCCCCTCAGAGGGCCACACAGAGCAGGGAGTTAATGCCATCCTGCAAACACCTCCACCTGATTTACTCAGCCCAACCCTGGGGTGTTCATGTGGAACATTGCTGCCTTCAGCCTCCCCAAGCCTTGGGCTGCAGGAGCAGGAAGAGGAGGAGAAGGAGGAGGCTCTTCTCCCCTGTGACTGTGCTGGCACTCCTGCAGCTGTCAGAATGCCCAGCCACACTGAAGGCTTTCAACACTGTGGCATTTTACCCACTGGAGAGGAGTTATCCACCATCCCTGCACCCAGGGACCCTGCTGAGATATAAAACCACTCAGCTGTTTCACACATAACCACACTTATCCTTCCCCCAAAGATCACAGGCCCCACTGCTCCTCACCTCTGAGGTTTGCTTCTGCCACTCCAGCCTTCGGATGGGTGCAGAATCCAGTGCAGAAAGAATGGCCAGATAGGAATTAAAATTATTCAGCTTTCGTAAGTGCTGTGAAGAGGGAGAATAGGAGAATATTCCAGTTACTCAAGAGCTCTGAAAAGCCTTCTAGCATCCAACAGCTCTACCAAGCAGAGGGTCCCAATCCCCTCCTCCTTTAAGCAGCAGTGTGTGATTCACAGGAAAAACCAAGCTGGTACCTTCATAATCTTTATAAATTTAAGGAGCAGCCTCTCTCGGTCCTGGGCTTTCTCTTGTAGCATAATTATTGAACGGACCCTGGAAGAACAGACAGAATAAAAGATAAACCTACTTAAGCAGAGATCAGATTTTCTCTTGTTTCATTAAGAAAACTGATCACTAATAGGGATGGGTCAATACAAAAAAGTTCACAATACCTACAACTTAAATGGAGCACTCTAATCCATAGCAAAGACAGGATTATTTCACAGAGTGCATTTATTTGCAAGGGGAATGTTTGTTTGAAGAGCTCAGTGATACTGATAATTAATTCCTCAGGATTACAAGGCCCTCCCTAACCCCCCTGATTTTATTTCTGCTGTGCTCTAGGGTCTTAGATGAGTGCTCTGCATCTACCTCCTGGCCAAAAATACACATTATCCCATTTGTAAAAGAGGAACCCAAGTCTATGAAGAATACTTGGAACATTTGCAAGGCATTGGAGGTTAGGCACAGTTCAGTGCCATGGCTGTTCCGAACCCCTTACCAGTAGGACATGTTATTAAAGTGCTCTGTGAACTGTGTCAGGTTGGGACTCTTCTCTTCATTTTGTTCCTTTGCCCAAAGCAAAACTTCTGGGATCTGCCAAGAAAGAAGAGGAGAGGGGTGGGAAAATACCACACATTAAAATAGGATTTCTACCCCAACATTCCCAGTTGCAGCCTTTGTTCACAGCCACTTGCTGGCACAAGATCAGCTGTGTCCTGCAATCCAGCAGGTGTTTGGGAGAGCTGGCAGGGAATACCAGACATTGCAGAAGGTCCAAACCCTCCCACTGCCCTCAGCCCATCCCCATCTCTTTACCTCGATTTTATAGAAGAGTTCAGCATCCAGCAGGGTGAGCTGCTCGGCTATTTCATGACTGTGGAAATCATGCAGTGTCCCTGGCCTGTGGAAAACAATGAGGAAGTACAAAGGCTCAGAAAATGTGACCTGTTTTTTTATCTTCCTTGTATTTTGAACTGAGGAAACTCTTGTGTTCCCAGGGAAGTTTTCCCTGGCTCTCATAGGACCCAGATATGGTTGTGTTCCCCTTCCCTGACCTGGCTGCCACCCCTCTGGCCGCGAGAGGTTTGATGGAGTTGGCGTAGCTCAGGATTTTCTTCTGATCCACTTTATCCAGGATGTTCTTGCGCAGCACCCTGGCCAGGCTCAGCTCCCCACTGCACACCAGCCGGAACACCAGGTCCATCAGCAGCTTGAGGATTTCCTCTGTCAGTTCCACCAAGCTGAGAGCAAGATGGAAAATGCAGGGAAGGCATCAGAGCTAAGACACTGAGCTATGGGGTTTGTATCTGTACAAGACTTATTGCTCTTTCCCACAAGTAGAATTGGGTGACTGAAATTCCTCTTCTTCTCAGCTCCTCCTTTCCCAGAGATTCTCCTTTACTTGTTATTTTAAAAGCACTGACCCAATTAGGACACACAGAAAGAATCTGTTCTTCCAACACCAGAGTTCAGCACTATAGGTGTCTCACTGGTCGGGGTAATTCAGCTGTCATTATAGATGGGGTTAAAAAAATACATCTTCCCTAAAACCCACATTTTCCCAGCTGCCAGATTTCTGTGAGTTACTGACTCTGCATCCCAAAATGAAGAAGACAACTCACCACAGCTCATCCACCACTCGCACCAGCACGAAGAAGGTGTTCTTACTCACTCGCTTCTTGAACGTGTCTGGGAAGTGGCAAAACTTCTCATATGTTGGTTGCAAATTAAAGAATCAACTCAGTGTAGCCAGACCAGCATCAGTGCAATTCCCAACTGCCTCGAGGAGTCATAAAATCATGGAATGATTTTTGGAGTGGATGGGACCTTAATAATCATCCAGTTCCACTCCCTACCATGGGCAGGGACACCTTCCACTGTCCCAGGTTGCTCAGAGCTCCATGCAGCCTTGCCTTGGACACTTCCAGGGATGGAGCAGCCACATCAGAACACCACACCGTTCTGTCCTGATGGAAGCTGGTGTTCAGTTTCCAGGAGATAAGAGACACTGATATGGCTCTAAGATGGCATTAAACTGACACCAGCTACTGGTAGCAGGGGGTGTGAGGAGGTACTTATACCTCACAGAATTGAGGGCAGGTGTACCCTGAAATTGTTCTCTCTAAGGTGAAATTTAATGAGCAGCACTTCCCTGCAGTGATCTCCCCCACTGGTGTGTGACATCTGGTCTCAACAGATCTCAGATGTCACCTCCACCTTCATCTGCACGGACAGTGACAGGAGTGACAGCACAGGATGAAAAGCCTTCTGCCAGCTGGACAAAGGGACAGAGAACAAGGTTCTCAGTAAGGCAGCACTTGCAGGGGCCTGCAGGGATACCCCAGCTGGGACTGTCACCTGGGCTGAGCCGTGCTGTGTCCTTGGCTGCTGATCCCAGCTGCAGCAGTGGCTCTGCTGCAGATGGCACTGACGAGCTGCAGCAGGACATGGTGACGTCAGGCTCCCTCTGACGTGGGTGCACAGCACCAGAGCCACGGGGCCTGGGCACCCAGGGACACAGACCCTGCCCCACTCTGCTGCCAGGGAACAGAGCCAAGGGCAAGGAATGGCAGCAGGGTGCTCAGGAAGAGGCCTCCTCCATCCTCTGCCAGGAATGCTCACCCTGCACATCAGGGCCCTGCCTTGTTACCAGCTACAAGCTCAACTCAGGACTGGAAGGCCAAGAGCACAGCATCTTTAGGGCTGAGTTTATTGCAATAAGAGAGAGAAGGTCTTGAAGGTTTAATCACCTCTAATATTAAACTACACCTGCCCACACAGGCAATGCCCACAGCCCCTCTGAAAGGCAGAAGGTTCTCTGGTCCCCACTCTACAAATGAGATGTCCCAAATAAAAGACCAGTTCCCCAGTGACATACAAAAAACCTGAATTGCTCCTCTAGCCTGCCAGGACTCTTCAGGAGACAACTCAGGTCCAGTATCCACTGTGACTGGACCTGCCCTGCAGCAATTCCCATTGGAGAGAGTGGAGGTGAAAGAATTCCTGCCTGGGACACCATCAGAGCCAGCACATCACTGACCCTGCTGCCAGCAGGCTTTTCACCAAAAAACTTGCCACTAGCTCCCTTCAAGATGACCACCCAGCTCTGATTCCTGGAGGGAATGAACTGCCACTCATATAAGGATATCTGTACTGCAGCTTCTTGATGAGCTCTTCAGGGGTAATAAATGTCCTGTATGTAGTCAGAAAGGCTTCACAGTACAGCACCAGATCTAGGCAAAAAAGCAAGAAAGCCTCAGTCAAGCCTGCTTTCAGAAAAAGAAGCTTCTTGTAAGGTTGAATTCAGATGTACAGAGGACACATTTTGGCATGAGTGAACTCCCCAGAAATGCTGTGCTGTTGGTCCTTACCAGCAGATGGACCCTTTGACATAAGAGCAGCAGTGACACTGCCCTGTCCCCACCCGCCTGGCCCTGGCTCCCACTGGCAGCACTTGGGCTTGTGCCTCATAAAAGGGTCAGTGAAAAACACCTGCCTGTGGGACAGGAGCTATCAATAATGTGTCAAGGAAAAATGCAGTTCAGACCTTGGGGATGCTTTAAAAAGAAGATCTGATGGCAAGAGGTGATGCCTGCTCTGTCTTTGGTGCTCAGGCAGGTCACTCTGCCCTCCCAATGATGAACACATGTGTTTCAACACATGCTGTAGTGCTGCAGATCCTCTGCCCTTGCTGAATTCCAGGAAATCCATCCCAGGACAGTGTAAATAGATTATTTCCAGCCAAAAGAAAAGCAAATTGCACTGCAAAAACTGATGCTGCCCCACAGAGATGTGGTGGATGCAGTCAGCCTGTGCTAATTCATTTGCAGGACAAGATGCTGTAGAGCCTGGAATTGCAAAGGCTTTGGGCTTTATCATGGGCACGTAGGATGAAATTTGAAGAAGCACAAATTGCAAACAAGATTGCAGATGTCAGGTCAACTGCAGAACACCTGCAGTTCCAATGTCTGGTCACTGTGGACAGCAGTGCCAAAATGGGAGCATTAGGCATTATTCCCAGAATGGAGCAGGGGCACAGCAGCAGGATGTGCAGTGGAGGGCACCCTGCCCCCGCCAGGAGCACTGCACCAAGGGCAGACAGGGGAAGAGCTCCTGTTGTGCCTGCCCAGGCTGGGCTGTACATGCAGAGCCTGTTCCACCCAGGACAGGCATCACCCCATATCCACGTGCTGTCAGAGCCAGGCACTGCTGGGAGCTGGGAAGGAGCAAGGCACAGAGGGAGAGCTGTGCCTCTCTACCTGCAGTGTTTCTTTTGGCAGGAACCTCACCTTCCTCCTGCTCTTAAATCAGGGAGTGCTGCTGCCTCTGAGATACAAACAGAGGCTGGGTGGTCACATCAGGGGTGAGCTCCAGGCCTTGTTCAGCTCTAATCCTGCACTCACAGCAAGTGTGTGTGGCTGTGAGCTCTCCACTGACCAGATTTTATTCCTGACGACCACAGGTCTCTCTTTATTCCTTATGTCATTTAGCTCTTTCAGAAAACTCAAATGGACAAGAAGCATCATGCAACAGGGCGTGGAGCTACATTTATTCTGGGTTCCCATCTGCCCAAAAGGCAATGTGAGGTAATACAGCTGGTCTGCTCTGGCACTCGAAGCGGCCAAGAAATTCATCTTTAAAGGAAAGCCTCTTAATTCTACCCCTCTGTGCCGTTTGGCTGATTGATTTACAAGCCCCGAATTCTTCTCATTGTAAGCTTAATTCATTAACCCTCTCAGTCACCCAAACAGTGGGTTTGCATAGCACAAATTCCTCTGTGCTCTGTTCAGCTCCATGCCTTGGCAGCGCCTGCGAGGCCGAGCTCAGGCACTGGGAGCTGTAACCTCCCTCCACCCAGCCCTCCACAGCTGCACCACTGGGCACAGAAAATCCTGCTAGAGCTTCTCCCAGCTCTGAAAGGTTCCTCACAGCTCTCACCCCACTGCTTGCAGAACCCTCAGAGTTCAGGAACTGGAGGTACAGCACTCACCCCCTTTTCTGTCTTTCAATAGAAACAGTAGGGAAGTTCTTTGTTGTGATGCTTGTTCCAGAGAACAGAGTTTCTCTATCCCACTTTCAGCATATTTATAAGGGGTATTTCCACCATCCCATTTAGACTGTTTTCTATAATATACATTTCCAGTCTTGGCACAATCAACTGCCTCCTCCTCTCTGGTGTATTCCTAATTTTGGTCCTTTCTGCCTTTCTAGATCCCATGCCCAATGCAGACTGGGAAACACAGCTGTCAGGGGAAGGATTTTCTTGCAAGCTGAATGGTGCTGGTAAGTAATTGCAAACATCTTATGCTACAGTAAAACCCCTGTCATTTAAAAATGTACATGAAAGATATTTCCCCTTTGACTACCAACCTCTAAACTACGAGCGCTGAGTGATTCAGAGGGTTAGTGTTTTGCCTCCCAGGAGATAAGGAGATCAATCCTGGTTAAGGCCATCAGCACAAATGTGTTTGGCAGGTTCAAATCGCTCTCTGGAAACACTGCAAAGGCTGTCTTTGCCACAGGTCTTGGAAAGGAGCTGCTTCATGTGTGTGGTGACTGGGTTTGGACAGATGAAGAGGGGTTTTAACAAATCTAGGCTAAGAGTTGCCAACGTCCCTTCTCCTCCCCCACATCTCTTCTTTTGTACTGTGGATTCCCTCTCTGAACTGGTCTGGGTGGTTCCCAGGACACAAGCGGTACAGAGTGGGACAGGAGGTAGCACAGTAAATTGAAAATTTATGGGGTGTCAGCAGAGCAGCTCCTGAACAGCCTCCCCGTGCCCACGGGTACTGCATTAAACCCAAACCAACATCCCTTTTTTCCTACTTTGATGCAACAATCATTCCAGTAACCACTGCCCTGAAGTTCAAAGGACAAGGAGCACCACTGGAAACAGGATCCAGGTACAACAGGCTGGTCACACCCGCTCTGACAGAAGGCAATGGCCCAGCTCAGCAGGTACAGGGACACAACACAGCACTGTCACTGGTGTGCCTCATCTTCTAGACCCAGGCAAGGGCTGGGAGGAGTTAATCCCATCCCTGCTGCTAAATGGAACCACCAGGCGCTTATCCAGCTTACCTCCATCTCCCAGAGATAAACACAACCCCCCAGGCTCAGAGGATCCTCCCTGCAGACTCTCCCCCAGCCCAGCTGTCTGTGGCCCTGGGGCAGAGGACAAAGCTGTGCCAGGCTGTGCCCCCAGCTCTGCCCTGCTCCCTCCCTGTACCTTTCCTGTCGGTCTCCGTGGCGTGCACCAACAGAATGTCTCCAGATCCACCACGGACATCTGGCCCATCATCGCCCTGCAATGGGAACACAACCACGTTAGGCACGGCCCAAGCTCCCCTAGGCCTGGTTTAAGATCCCTAGGGTTTCAGCTCAGCAGCAACTGGCAGCACACACAACGTTCCTGGCACTGCTCACAGCACAAGCTGGGACGTGGACTTCAGTGCTGGGATAATCCTGGAATTTGAATAGAGCATTTGGTGTCCCAGATGAGGAGCTGGGCTGATCCTTACTTGGGGTCTCTGACTCCTTAAGTCCAGGTTGTGAAGCTCAGTGAAAGCTGAACCTTCTGCCCAGTGGAGAATGAGCAGAAATGCCACAAATACTCCCCAGAAGACCATTAACAGGGCAGCAGCACTGTGTGAACTGTCTCAAAGTGCAGGATCACGTAGCACAGTGGCTGTGGGGTGGGAGGTCATGCATTCAACTCGCATGTTCCTGGAACATCAAAACCCAGCGAGTTAATTCCCTAATCTGGAGCCATTTGGCCGGAGGTCACCTGAAACGATCCAATAACTGGCAGTGGAAAACAGCCCTGCTAATTACTTGACCCCTGCATTACCACTCTCTAAAACACATCTTTCTTCTAGCTACTGCATTTCACAACTTAAAATATGCAAAACTGATCCACCACTCAGCCAGCAGTTCTCACACTGCAGGAAGCAGCTCACAATGACAGTTCTATACTACTTCAAGCATATAGATTACAAAGAAAATAAAGAAAAAAAAAGACACTAAGACACAGATCTGCTAGTCCTAAATGTTCAGAAATCACTGATTTTTAAATGTTTTTTAAAGGAAACAATCCGTCAGAGGAGGCTGGAGCTGTGTCTGGCTTCCCTTAGGAATGTTTTTATCATTTCAACATGCAAAACAGTGAAAACAATTGTGGATCAAAGCCATGGAGCAGCTCTGTCTAAGATGTGAATTTTTCAGGGGACCCTCTGGCAAGACTCATGAAATACTACTTACAGAACAGGTAAAAGCTTCTCACTCTCTCCTGCACATCTCAGCTGACCAAAGAACACTCCTAAAGTGCCAGTAAATGATCCATTCTCTCTGTTTTTCAGCCAAGCCCCCTGACAGTCTGAAAGCTTCAAAAGCCTGCATGTTCCCTCCAGCTGCATGTCAAAGACAGCATGGCTCAAGAGCACAGTGAGCAAACCTGGCTGGGAGAGCACCCAAGGCTAGACACAAAACTATTTCTCTAACACAGAAACAGTTCCTTTGGCTGCTTCTCCACATCAGTAACATCATGTCCTGCTCATTCACCTGCTGAACCTGCTGTCAGAGAGAAAGGCCAGCACCATCACCCACACTGGGATTTACTGTGCTCAGGCTCTCAGAAGATTCATTTCAGACTGTCAGAGGCTGAAGAGGTGGGAAGGGGCAGACTGGGAAAAGGGCACAGGCTGGTTTTTAGGGAGACCCTTTGTTAAACCCTCACTCACTGCTGGTGCTCCCTGCCTGTACCAGCATCTCATATTTTAACAGCAGCCTTCACACACACTCTACTTCTGCTGCAACCTAGTTTTTCCTATCAAATAAAAGGTGATGCCTTGTTTCTGCACACAGAGAATCAGATTTCATCTCAGAGTAAACCAAAGAATATGAAAACAAACCCTGAATGCACCTACCTCTTGCTTCAGTGTTAACCTGGACATGATTTCACTGTGGTCAATAAGGGACAGCTCATCCACCTCTTCCTCCAGCTGTGATGACTCCAAAGTATCTAGTGACTGTGGCTCCCTGTGGAAAAAAAAAAGGGAAATAACCTTCATCAAATGACAGTAAGTACACAGACACTCTGGAGGTAAATCTTTTGCAAACAAGCTCGAATGTCTGGCTCTAACTCTGTTGCTTTGTGCGTCTCTTGAAAAAGAGAAAGATAAACCTTTAGGACCTGAACACTTGTCTGTCTGCATTTCTGGCAGACAGGATTTTACTATAAGTACACACTTCCATGTCTCCTTAATCCACCAAATTTTTAGTGCACACAAATCTAAGCCCTTCCTCAAGTGTATAGAGACTGAGCACACTCTGCACATACACATCTTAGTTAGTTCATGACCTGCTGTGCTGAGACAAGGGGAGATGACAGGCTCTTGTTCTGCAGGAAAATAGAGCAGAAAATCATGACCATTTTTTAGGTGTACATCCCCCTCTAGAATTCCTACCCCCAAAGGCTGGCACTCTTGTGCCAGGATATGTCCTCCTGTATTTCTAAAAAAGTAAAAAAATAAAGTACTTATGTTTCCCATAACCTTCCCCAGGCACAGGCCAAAATCCCATGCACCATCAGTACTTTGGGCAGATAGTGAGCTTTGCAGAGCACTCTTGTGTTGTCTCCTTCACTGCAGGGATTAAAACCCTCAAACCAACTGCAGGAAAATGGGGGAGGGAAGTTGACTGTCACACACAAATCAACGCTGTTCTCTATTTTTGCTTTAGAAATGCAACTGCAGAGCAATCTCGAGCAGCAGGGAAGCACTCATTCCACTCCTCCTGAAGCCCATCTGTTACAGCTTGCACCTCTTCATTTATATAGGCAAATGACAACTAAGAGCATTAGAAGGGATATAAAACCTCCTGCTCCGGGGCCTCAGCCAGCCTCTAACTAGCAGGGTTAGAAAGAAATTTCCCTCTGGAAGACTATTCCAAACAGCAGTACAGACTCTTTTCACACTTTTCCCTGGAAGCAGGAGGGAGCAGCCAATGTCAGTGACAGCACTGCCACTGAGGATGGCTAACACAGGCTGCATTAACCCCTATGGGCTCCTTGAGTTCAGCAAGGATAATCTTGCCAGGATTCTCCTCGTTCAGCAGGATCCCACCATGCAATGGCTGTGCAAAAAAATTTGGCTTAGAAATTTAGACAACATGGAGGAGGTTTAGGGCAGACCAGGCAGCTCCAAGGATGGTTTGGCAGAGGGAATGTTGGGGCTCTGCACCCTTTGAAGCTGGAAGGACACCAGGGAACCAAGGCTCACCTTTCAGCACCATCTTTGCCCTCCTTCCCCATGGCACTGCTGTTCAGAGCAGAGTCTTTGGAGTGGCCATCTTTGACAGTGGGAGATTCCTGCCAAGAGAAAGGAGTTTTTCATCATTACACGAGGTCCTTGAGCCCAGCCAGCCTTGCATTTACAGTCTGCCTGCCTCTAAATGGCCCTTTACTGTAAATTTCTACAGAGCGGTTAAAGATTGATGCAAGTTAATGCCAAATGCCAGGAAAACACAGAAGTTAATCAGACAGGAAATTTGGGACCATCTCTGGAGACCAGTGTAATTAGTACTGTTTGCTTTCAACATTGTGAAATGATGCTGAAAGTTACAACACAAGTCAACTGTTGTCTTGGATTTTAACCCTCTCGTGACCTTTTATTTTTCCTCCAGCCCTTCCTGTTGAAATACACTTTGCCTCCTGCTTTAATCCAAACAGACACAATCAGCTCTAAGCTCTCCAGTTTCAGTTCCCCTCCTGACCACAGCCCCCCTGCCTCAGGGGATGGATGCTCACTGCTCCCTATGTCCCTTCTCTCCCATCAGAAGAGGTTTTGCAATGATGCAATATTTCCACTCCACGACTCAGGGCTGTGGAAATGAGGCTAATGTAAAAAAGCAGAACCAGCTGAACCCGCGGCATGGAACAGCAGGTAGAGAGCTCAGAGCAAAGATACAGCATTTTAAATTAGCCATTTATTAAGGAGACAAATAGCCATGAACAGCAAATGGGAATATTAATCCAACAGTGTTGGAGTTCAGAATTATTTAACATCATGCAGAGTGAAGCTTGGAAATGCAACCTAGTGAACAAACTGAAACCACCTCCATGCTATCCACTCAGCATGGAAACACCCTGCTGAGCCTGGGTTTCTTGGTGTCTGCATGATTTTTCCAGACTCTATCTGTAACCCCCTTTGCTTCAAAGTTGAGAACCCGCTCACAGCTGCTCAAAAGGATGGGCCTGCCCAGATGCGTCTCCTGAAGGGAAGTGATGGGAGCACTATCTCTTGGCGTATTTAACACCACCATGAATAAAGGTCTTGGAGACATCCTGCAGGAGATGTGCCTTCCAAGAGGAGGGCAGGCAAAAGGATCACCACGGACTTCTGCCAGTTTCCTATGACCCAACAGGAAGATGGGACCTTCCTGGAATGGAAAATGCCCTGGCTCCTCTAGGAAATAGCTAAGATACAAGGCTCGAGTAAAGGAAGAAACAGTGTGTGTGAGTACAATGCTAAATCAATCATTTACTTTGCAACCAAACAGTGAAGGAGAAAATAAATATTTAGTGCAGAAGGCTTTCTGTATTAAAATAGGGAAGGCAAAGCAGTTACAAGAAAAGATGTGGCCCCAGGATGGCAAAGGGTGCAGCTCTCTGGAAGGGAACTTCACATAAGCAGCTCCAAACAGCCAGCAAAGCGCAGAGGAAACAGCGTGGCAGGAAAAGCCATCCCTGACTCCTGTCAGGGCTCAGCGTGACTCCAAAAGCATCTCCTGCTCTGCATCTGAACCAAGAGGGCCCCCAGACCTGCAGCCAGGAGTGGGCAAGCAGAGGGATGGCTGGGGAGCTGGGGCAGCAGGACAGACAGAGAGCTCCAGGGTGTGCAGAGGAGGTCGGCATGCACCGGGCAGCCCCGCCGGGGTCCGGCCTCTCCGGGCTGTTACTTACTCCTTCAGAGCGAGGGAGTTCCCCGTTGCTCTGGCCAGAGGAATACAGATTGACATATTCACCCTCACCAGCCTCCTCACTGGCGTTTTCACTCTGAGGGAGACAGGATGAAAGGAAATCTGTGATGGTGCCCCCCACCAGTGCTTCACGGCAGAGAGAACCTGGGAGCAGAACTCCCCTCGGCAGCTGCTGTCAGCTCCCTCGGAGCTGTTCTCTGTCTCTGTGGCCAACAGCAGCCACTGAGGCTGCACCATCCTGGGGGTCATTAGTTCTGGCTATGGAGGACTATCCTGAAGGCCCTGGCCAGCAGCAGTCACTGCTTTGCAAGAGCTGTGGACTCCAGGTGAGACTGCCAAGGTGCACCAGGCGGATTTCAAGGTGCTGGAAGCGGAATGTTCTGAGCTGGACACAGAACTCCTGTCCTACCCTACCCCTGCTGAGTGTAGACCAGCCCTGCAGCCCCATAGGCACCAAAGGTGTCCCCCAAACTAGGTTACAAGCATGGACTAGACCCATCAGGCCAGAATAAACCAAACTCGAGGCCTTCTGGGATATAACAAGGACCCAGTGCAAGGAAGATGCAAAGCAAGGTCATGTCCAAAGCGTGAAAAGCTGCACATTTACTCTGTAATCAGTGACCCTCTTCCAAACTTGGCAGAGAGGCAGCACCAGCATGCCCTGTGCTGACAGCTCTAATCCCATCAACTCTCGGCTTCGCAGCGGACGAAAGAGGAACTGTCTTGAAAATGAGGCGTTCAAAAAAGTATCTGTAATGGACAGACCTGCTCAGTGATGTGCAAAGTGATCTGGGGACCTCGAACTAGCAGAGTGGGAACAGTGTTAGCCTAACTTCACCAACATGACAACCTGCCACCAAGCACACAGCTGGGGCTGACGGAAAATGGGAAGAGCGGGAACCTGGAGAGAACAATAGATTTTATGCACAGGAGAGACAGAGCTGGACTGTACCCACTGCTCCTGGTGACTTAGGAGGGTGCAGGTGGCAACTACAGGATGTGAATTGCTGTTAGGAGCCTGCATTTAGTAACTACCAATCTCACAAAACACTCCTTTACCTCCCTCAGCTTTGTTCTACAATTGCAGGAAGCTACAGCCAACTCTCCCCTTCACCAGCATTTGACATTTTGTGTTTCCTACATACGTGTAACATTTTCTAAAACCTGCTGAGGTTGTCCATTTCTTTCTGGCTATTTCCTCTCTGCAATTCACTAGACTAGACCACAATTTAGCATGTATTAATGCAAGACACATTTTCTTAAAAAAAAAAAAAAAAACAAAAACCAAAAAAAACCCCAACAAATAAAGGGAGCCTTGCGTTAAGGCGCATTATCAGCTCTTTGGATAGTCTCACCGAAGGCGTCTGGAGAGAATCAGTGAAAGAGGTTTCAGAAGGAAGGCAGACAGGAGCATTCCCATTAAAGCTGCTCTCCTGAGAAGAGGAGTTTGGCACATCCACAGTGCTGGGTGACTGGCTGGCTGCAGCGGGCACCGCTAGGTCGGGGCTCTGGGATAGATGGACGAGCGGAAAAGGTGGGGTGGAGCAGGAGGAGGAGGTAGAAGAGAGGAAAGGAGGTATGGAGACTTGGTTGTGAGGCACAAAGTCCTGGGAGTAGGACCTAAACACAGATTTGTACTGCAGGATGCAGAGACACAACACAAAAACAAGGAAGATGGGGAAAGGAAAAGAGACAGACAAAAGAAAAAGTAATTAGATTGGCAGCAGCATAGCAGTGACAGCACAAGGCATTTCTAACACAGGCAGCACTATTTTACCATCTACACCCTAGACCAGGAATTGCTACGTGGGATACATCAGCCAGGCTTTTCCTGGAGAGGCGTGTTCTTGCACCACCAGCAGCCTGGCTGCTCATCTCACAGAGGGAAAGTGAGCAGCAAGGTGTGACTTGCAAGTATCCAGCCTTTGCTAGGCAAGAGAAAAACCTGGATATGTCAGAATTGCTAATGCAGTGACCCTGAGAATCACCTGAGTGGAGGAAAGAATGTGAAAGCACAGCTCTGAGCATGCTGGAAGTATCTACATAGAGAAAACTACTCCAAGTGCTTGTTGCTTTTCTGGGATTTTCCACAGGATCCAAATTTAAGATGCTTTTTGCTCCAGTCCTGTAATTTAACAGCGACTGTGTCAAGTCTGTTCCAGAACACACAGCTCCCAGGGAGGAGTAGCTGGATACTGCCTTCAAAGTTACACTGAAGGATAAAGAAGATTATGCTGCTACTCCTTCCCATTCGTGAAAAACAGGGAGCAAAAATGGTAATTGCCCTCTGGAGTGATGAATTCCTTATCAAACCGATCCTTTAATGCAGTGCTTTGAAGAGTCAGCTGAAGAGATGAAAAGAGATCATCTGCGTAAAGCTTTATTTCACTATCTCTCCTAATCATCAGATTACTGTTCAGATAATATTAAACAGGGTGTAGTGGGAATATATTGTGCCAAGAAAAACAAGAGCAACCCTCTGTCTTTTAAACATCTGGTGCTAGTATGATTTGCCATCGGAGTAAGTCCAAAACAAAGCTGACAACCATTAAAAAAAAAGGCAATAACGCTAAGTCTGCTGGAGAGGAGTTTATTTTAAAACCTGCAAAGCTGGTTATAGTCAAGTGGACTGAAAGAAGAATCACATCATCCAAAAAACCCCAGGCTGGAATGCAGTTGTGGCACTGCTCCATTGAGGGATCTGCTGCAGAAGGACAGTGTAGTATAGAGCTCTCAAGAAGCACTGACACAACTTGCTCAAACTAGACTGAAAAGCGACACCACTGTGATGTAAAAAGAAAGGGAATCAAAAGCAGGAATTGGAGAATTCAGGCTACATTTCCTAAGGGGAGTTGAACAGGTAAGAAAAAGCAAAGCTTAGTCCATCACCTGAGCCCCAGCAGCAGCAGCACCCAGCTCAGTAGTGGTATTTTTGTTTCTATCCAGGAAAAGATGTGGGCTTAAAAATCTAAACTGAGAACAGCCTCAGGCCAGAAGCCTGGTCAAAAAATCTTTTCCACTACAAAGGAAAGGAAATGTAAAGTCATGTCAATGACTAGACTTTTACTTTCCACCACCTTAATCCTTTAGTGGCTGTGCGTTGTGCCTTGTGTGGAGTCCAGCAGTGCTCTGGGTATATTCTCAGGGCCCAAAACCAATTGCAGGCCACAATACAGAGGAGAGGAGGGGGATGCTTTGGAAAGAGAGCTTAAAAGACTACTGAAAAAATAATTAAAATGCAAATCCCCACCATGTGCCTGTGGCTAAAAGGAGACTGGCTCTAGGACAGGCTCCTCTCTCTTCCTGCGCACTTCTTTCCGGATGAGCAGCGCTGGCTCCAGGGACACTGTCAGCTTTTGGAGCTGCCTCAGTAACAATGACAAGACTAATCTCTGTATTTACTTTCTGCCTGGATAAATGCTCTACATTATTCATTTTCACTTGCATGGCACAAACCACTAAATCCCTCCTAAGACGCCAGGCTCATGACATCATCTTGGCTCAGCAGATTCATTATGCCTGCCTGGTATTTCATGATCTCACTGGCATTAATACAACAACGATCACCCCAAGTCCCAGCCTAGACCCCAAACCACTGTTCAACAGCTCAAGAAGGCACTCAAAAAACTGCTGTGCTGGTAACAAGATCCTTTGCTCCTGCAGAGGAAATAATTAGCTCCAGCAGAAGCTCTGTGCCAGCTCCCCCATTGCTGGACTTCCTGCACCCACATGACACAGGCGGCACACACTGTCCTTCACTTTGTAGTTGATGGACATCTTCCACCCAGGAGGTCCAAGGGGTTTTGTCCCTGACCTGCTGAACCCAGAGGAAAAGCCAGGCTTTTGCAAGGCAGCAGTGGAGCTCACGCAGGGCAGGAGTGAAAGGAAATGAGTGACCTCATCCAAGTCACTCTGGGACAAGCAGAGCCCTGTGTGAGGCGCTGGCAGGGTTAGCTCAGGGCAGATTCTGCTTCCCTCCCTGCAGCCTGGACCAGCAGCTCAGAGAGACGAGTTACTGCTTCTGGGGCAGGAACATTTGTACAGCTCTTGCCTCGAGGAGTTTCACACACGTTAATCCTAATTTGAAAGCAATTTAGACCTAAATGTAACATAACATTGCAGAAATTTTAGAAGTTTGAATGCAGATAAGTCAGTATTGACAATCACTGTATGTTTCTCTCTACCTGGTCTCATATTACATCTTCAGAACAACTTCTTGGCATGAGATATGTAGAAAATGCCAGTTTAAGGCCCAGGTACCAATGAAAATGCATTAATCTTCATTATGTGATCCGTGAACAATCATTTAAGGATGCAGACAGGCACTCAGCATGCTGTTAACAAAGGGAACAGTGCAGAGAAGCCTTTGGTGTGCTGGCATTAATTAGTCAGCCTGCTCTCAACTTCCAAGCTTGTCGTAAAGTTGCATCTTGTAGAAAGGGAGCCAGGGAGCCCCCTCCTTCCTCCGGAGCCTGCAAGCAGCTCTGGAATTCCAGTTATGCAGCCGTGCTGGGACAAAAGCCAAGAGTTGAGGCATACTTTTCAAAGGGAAAAAAAACCCACCCTGCAGTGGAGATGATGTCCATATGGCACCCATTCCTGCTGCTCCCAGTCTGACCCAGCCCAGCCAGCAGCTGCCCCAGGAATTGCAGCAATGGCTTCCACAGGATCTGGGTGTTGTCCATCTCCTGGAAGCCTTGTCATCCTCTAAAATAAATACTTTTCTTGGGAGGGGACAGTCCATTCAACACAACTGTCACAAGGAAACAAGCCATCCTTTAGTGCTCCCCCCAAGAGGCAACAGTTTATCTTGGAAAGAAATCAGTGCTGGTTTTAATCAGCTTCTCAGAGGTTTCCTGCAGGGTCAGTAAGGCCTCGGTTACGGCTTCATGGACACAACCTCCTACTCCATGGCTTTGCTTAAAGTGAAGCATTTCCAAATAATTTCTGGGAAAGCTACAAAACAGGGTGCAACAGGAATCTTTGGGAAAGGATGCTCTCCTGTACCCAAACTCTGGCCACACTGCCAGCTCCCACCATAGGGCCAGGAGAGGGGCTCCCAGCATGAACAACCCTGAGCTATGACAGCAAAGAGCTGAGACAGGGAGAAGAGAGAGCTCCCTCTCCTCTTACCTGTGCAGTGGTTTTTAAAAAAAACCCTTTTGCCACTTGGGAAGTGCTTGCACAAAGCAAGCTTTGAGCTGGGAGCAGTCTAGTCTCCTGGGAACAGCAGGAAGCAAACGTGCCTGGCCCTGAACATTTACCACACACCGTGACACACAGAGGTCTCCCAGAGACAGCATCTTTCAACCTGTTCAATTTACTGCCTTTGATTTTTTGCAATGGTGAATATTTCAGAGCAGCTTTCCATCATTAGAAGCTTTGTTCCAGGATGTCCCAAAGGTCAGTGACATTCTGGCTGTTTATTTGGATTGTACGGCAGGAGATAAACACTCTAATAGAAAACTTATTTCAGGAGTGGTGCTTCTTCACAGTCACTAGGAATGGCTGACCACAGCTAACAGGGAGACAGGGATATATATGCACAAAGTCAGTGGTTGCAAGTTACAGCAGTCTCCAGCCCAAATCTAAAGTTGAATTCAATTATATGGCTTACAGAGCATCTGCAGCATCAGCAGACAGTCTTTACCTTTTAAGCACAGCCTTCTCAGTTACCCTATGGACCTCTGCCAAATTAATCTGCCATCCTGCCAGACACTCCCAGATCAGGTAGAGCATCAGACTCCCAAAGTATGAAGCTATCAGAGGAAAGGATCAATCTTTTAGATCTCCTCTGCTAATGCTATTAAGGGAACTACATGGGCAACATGCCAGAACTGGATGCCCAAACTGTAACAGTACAGAATTATGTTCATAAAATGCTGGGTGTTGCAAAGTCGTTAGACCCTAAGAATATAATTGCACAGACAACTATTGGAAAAGACTTCCTATCTCATGACACAATGCTGGGCTTCCAGGTACTTTTGCTAATGAGGAAGGAAATGCTCCTGCAATGAATGGCTGGAAACACAAGCTGCCAACAGAATGGCTTCAAGCACTGCCACAGGAAGGGCAGCAACTCCTCAGGCTGGAATGTTTCTTAGCAAGGCTTCTGACCTGGCTGCAGAGCTGACTTCCCTGGTTTTAACTGATGGTTAGCAAAGTAAAGGGATGGATAGGGGTTGTTGTGTCTCCTGGCTTCTGCATGAGAAAACACAAAATCCAAACTTTTCCTTGTGAAGGAGATATCCCTGCACATCTTTGCAACAAAACAAATAAGGGGGCAGCAGAGGAAGAAAACATTAGTAAGATTTATTAACCATGCTGTCATGCATCCCTCACTGGAAAATATCAGAATTCAGTTCCATCTACAGCATCAACTCTTTAGCTTGTGGACAAAGCCTCCAGATCAAGATGGCAGATCTGGAAAAAACAGAATCCAGAGACCAAGGCAAGACTTCTAAAAAATCAGTCACACGAAAAACATGGGGTGTGTGGCCTATGAAGTCAACATGGGACTGGTTAGAGGACTAGAAAGACCTACAGAGACCCGCAATGTTCCAACTGCAAGAGGAATGTATGAACCCCCAGAGAAGTGGTTTTCAGCAGCAGGATCCAGTGATGCCAGCAGGCAACAGCACTATTAATACCAGTGTCCAGGCCTGCCATGGGCAGTGGAAATGATCACAAACAAAGAAGGAATGCTAAACAGGAAAGGCAAAACAATACCTAAGTCAGAGCAACTGTTTAAAGGGATGCAAATCTTTCCAATCCATCTTCCCTCTGCTCCAAATTAAGGAGTCAAGACCTGAGGACAGAAACGAACAAACACATCACGACATCCTGGCCATGGTTTGACTGAGGCTCCCACCATATGAGTGAGAACAGCTCAGTCCCTGCTGACGGCCAGAGCCTGGTGTGTGCTGCAGGCTGGAAGTGAGCTACAGGAATGGGAACAAGGCAGGGAAAACATGGGAAGCACATGTGTGCGTTGTGCACGCCTCTAATCACTTATCTGACCCCCCTCTTCCTGAACATACGTTAGCACACACACAAGAAAGAAAAACAGTTGCTGTGAATGATCTGTGCACTTGCTCAATTTGCTCAAGAATGGTGAGAACAAGTGAGAACAGAAGCTCTGAACTGGAGCTTTCATAAGGAAATCACTTGCGCCTTCTGCTGGAATCTGACAGCCAATTGATTTCTGGAAAATTCCTGGAAATGTTTCTTAATTAAAAAGAAAACATAAGAAAAAATCCAACATTTTGAGAAAGGCAACTTATTTCTCCACAGCAAAGGATGCAGCCAAATTTCCACTAATGGCACGTACGTGCCTTGGAGATACAACTGTTCCTTGTTTCAGTGAGGAAAAGCTTCCACAAGACTTTCTGCAGCCCTTGGCTGGAAAACGTGTGGATGGGCAGCAGTGGAGCTTGTCCGGGATGATTTCCTCTATCAGTCCAGAGTTCTCCAGCTGCCAGGAAGTAACAAGATTTCAAGATCTGATTATTCCTGCTGCTCGGATACCTGCCCACCCATTTCCAGGCAAACAGCACAAGGATTGATTAAACCAAGGGACAGCAGCTCTGTGCTTACAAGAAGAAGGGAGGGAGGTGATCAGCTGGGGAGAAACTACTGCCAACCATAATCAAAGACAATGCCTTCTTGTTGCAAACCTTCTTTCCCACTGCTCAGAACCTTCAAAAGAGGTGGGAATCCGTTGAATTACTCTTGCCAGTACAGTCCAGTTGTCCTCCCAATGTGGGATTTAATGGCTCAGCTGTCCATGGGATGGAGAACATGATGCAGTTCCTTAAAACACCAGCCCACACTACCAACACAACCCCAGCCGGCACAGAGGCCAGACACAAGTCAGACTCGTTTAAAAAACAGCTCAACTTGCCAAACCTATGAGGTCTGATCCAGTTGCTCAAGACCTGCCTCTATCCAGTAAAAGCTATTACCTCTGACACAATTTCCTGCAAAGGAGGGAAAAGCCCAATTAAGTGGGCTGACAGAGCAGCAGTGGCAGCTGGGCTGCAACAGCCCCTGCAGTGCTGACTGGAGAGAAAGGAGTCAGGGCTCTCAAAAAATTCATCCATTAGAAATTAAAAGATGCTCTGAACAACTTCACCTCTTTTCTGCTGTCTGAAAACAGTCTTGTTAAGCTGTGTAAATCAGGAGCAAGGCACTAATCCTTCACCTGGAGCACAGAGTTGAGGGGATTACAAGCAGAACGTGGTGCAGGCTCAGCCTCCCTGCTGCTGGCACATGAACAGATGGGGACAGGGACAGGTCCTCCCTGGGAGTGACTCCTGTGTCCTCTCCAGGCCAGTCTCCAGGGAAGGAAAAAAGCACAGGACACTTTCTAAAAACTGGCTGCACCTGCAGGGCCCTGCTGACACTGGGTCAGTTGACAGCCATTGAGTTTAGCAGCTCGGACTCCCTGGTATTGATCCAAGGAGGTTTTTGCTTCCTGTGCAGAAGGAATAACAATTTATGTAGGTGACATATAATTTCAGAAGATCTGATAGCCACTGCTGCTATGTGGGTACACAAGAGCCCACTGCTCAGCTGGCAGTGCCTGAAAGGTGTGCTCTCCCTGGCACTGAGTCCCTCGCTGGGGCTGGTGGCAGCTAATGCTGATTTTTGCCAGGTTTATTGTTCACCAGCACTCCCTTGAGTGGCCTTTCACTAGGGAGAGAGAGAAAAGAAGACAAGAGACTATGAGGAGCAGAGCAGCATCCTGAAGTGCTACTGGTGCAGCTCGTGGCATCCCTTGAGAGAAACCTCCTGGAGCAGATTGCAGGAGGGGCTCTGGTCCTTGCAGTGCTGATGGAGGGTGTCACCCTGGGAGGGATCCAGACCTCCACAGCTGTTTCACATCTCTGTCTTATTAGGGATAGGGGAAATGGGATAAACTGTGGTTATGGTATTACATGGGTCAGCTATGATGCATGTAAGGACATTGGTATTTTGCAGCTCAAAGAGACACTTGCAGAGTGAAAATCTCATTTTTGGCTGTGAAAAAAGTAGACCAGATAGAGTAATGAGAAACTATGAAATTATCCTACTTTAAAGGCACTAATGGAAAAAAAAATCACCATTTTAAATCCAGCTTATTTCCTTTGTGCATTTGACAGTGCACTGTCTCACTGCTCCTCATGCTCCAGCCATTTATTTTACCCCTCACCAAATCCTTGAAAAAACGAGTAAGAATTTTTTAATGAAGTTTTAACATTTCTTAAAATAATATATTCACAGTAATGTAGCCCAAAGTGAGATGAGAACAGGTCAGAGCAATTTAATAGGTAGTAACTATTTAATCCAACAAGGACGCTCTTTTAAATCAAAGTGCCCATGTATTTTTAGAACATTACAGAATCATATTTATAGCCTCTCAATTAAATCAAAAATAGTCAAGTACTTTCATCCAGTCCTACAGCTCCATGTTTTGCTTGCAAGGACCACTACCAAGTAAGAGAGCTGTACAATTCAGGACTCTTACTTCAAATTTTAGAACTGTTTACCACAAATTTATGCAAACACTAACCTTGCCACCCCTCAGTCTTTTCATCTGTGCAGCAAAGCTGTGATGCTGCTCTCTCTCACACAAGTGGAAGCCAAAAGCTTTAATTCATGGCTTGTGAAGTAGGTCTACTTGTAAAGCACTTGAATACTTTCTTCTTCTTTGGACCAGTGATTATCACTAATTTTTAAAGAATGAGTAAGTGCTGAAATGGGAAGATAGCAGTGGCACAGTGGGAAGATACTGTTTTCAAACATTTATTATTAAACTAATTGAATACTTCTGAATCTTCTCAAGTCTTGTCTGATAATTTCTTCTCCAGGAGAAGCCTAATTTACTAAACATCCAGGTCACTGTCAAAAAATAGTGTATTCTCAGTTGTCATCACATGGCAATCAGAGCATAACCACATAGTTTTACATGCAAACAAGCCCCACACTGATGAGCTCGTGGAATCCCATGATTGAGTTTAATTTCATTATATTAACACTTTGCTATTACTACCATTTAATTTAAGCAGCTGATCAGAGATTTAAGCAGTGCTCTAATACTATTTTGATTTAAATGATTTCCAGCTTCTCCTGCCATTCTTTCTTCAGGCTGCTCACAAGTGCTGTAGGAGAGAAAACTCTGCTCATCCATCAGCAAATCATACAAGCAAACTGAGCTTGTTTGGGACCATGGAAACGTGAAGGGAAGCAGACAGGAAAAATGAGATAGAAGATCTAGTAGAGGCCATTTTCTAGGAAAAAAATTAAAGAGCTACAGCCCCTGTTCCACATGCTTGATTGAATCCTTGGATTTTGGGGACAGCATCTTGGCCAGGCTCACACAGCAGCCTTTAATTGACTCATCCACATCACTGGCATTATGCAATGGGACAAAAAGACTTTGCAGCTCCAACGTGCAGCCTGGGGCACACAGAGGTCACAGGAGTGTGCCTGGCACAGCTCTCCTTCTTCAGTCCCCCCACCATAAATATCAGTATGGACATGGAATACAAAGAAAGTTACACCTCCCCTGGCTTCACTTGGTGAGATTTACACTTGGTGAGATTTACACACCATTTCCCCCACGTGGCTGCTGACTACAGGAGTCCAAAAGCCCCCCAAAGAAACCTCCACCTCCAGCAGAGAGGACAAGCACAGAATTTGCACACAAGTGATGAGCAGTAAGACAATACCCAGAGAGGACTCACCGAGTGCACAGGAAAGGAGCTGTGCCGGCTGAGAAAGGAGTTAGAGACTGACATAGTGAGGCCCTGAGTGGCACCGCAGTCCTCGGGAGTGAAGGGCACTTTAGGTGGCTGGACACAGTAGGAGACAGAAGAGAAAGAAGAGGCAGCATAGGAGGCCTGCTGAGGAGAGGGGGAGAAAGCAGGAGACACAAGACACAGAGAAAGAGAGCACAGAAAAGGCTTGTAAAACAATGCATATAATGGCTGGCTAAACAAACAGCCGTTCATACAGTTCATCAGAGCCACACACACCAATATGCCTTTCTTGAGCTCAAGAGGCACGACAAAAATCACAATTCAAATCTTCTTTGTTTCACAAATCCCTTAAAAAATGAACTCCTGCCTCCCCCTCCCTGCTCACCCGTGGACAGCTGCTGCCAGCACAGACAAGCTGCTCCTCGCTGCCCTTTTCAGATACCCAAAGGAGGAACTGGCTCTAAGCACACAATTCTTGCACACTACTATTATTTTCTGGCAACCTGCAGATTGGGAATTTGGCCTCTCCAGTGTGAGTCATGGATCCTCACTGTGAGACTGGGTGACAGTGACATCCTGCCATTTCCCTGTCCAATCCAAGGTCATAATCATTTGCACAGGAGGCACCTATTACACTGTAAGTGACAAATCCTGGCAAGGAATTTCTCCTGAATTCCCCTATGGTAAGGACACTCAGAGAGGATAAGGTATATTCAGGCTTTCTCAGACTTGTTGAATCAAACATACAACATAAACATAAAATCTTATTTTTGATTAAGATCTGAAGCTGACAAGAAAGGACTTCCTCATTATTATATTATAGAGGAGTCCACCCAGCAAAACTTGCTGCTACTAGAGTAGCTGAAACCCATTTGATTTGCCAAATCAAAAACTCCCAGGGCAGCAGGAGCAGAGGAACAAGAGTCTGGAGGCTTTTAGAGGGATTGTTCAATAAGCCATCACCTTTCTTGCACCTCCTTCCCAACAGAGGGATGAAGGGTGGGAGGCTGCTCTTGAAGCTTTGCTTCAGGGGAACTGCAAGCAGCACCTTGATGGTATCAGTGTGTAAAATGACAAGAATGGCCAGCAGGCAAAGCAGGGACATCTTGGCTCTCTAGATAATGATGAAAGGGAAGCAAAGAAATGCTTTGCTTCAGCCAACAAATTCAAGACAGGAGCAGAATTTCCCTTTTGCACAATGGCTGCAGTAGACAGCTGTGCTTTGCAGACACTGATCATAGGCTGTGCAGCCCAAGCCACCTCTGGAAGCATCACTGGAGTGCAGCCACCTCCAGGAGGGGAAGGTAGGCAAGGGACTGCAAGGTACAAGTGACAGTGCAAGGGTCACACTGGTGGGGTCCAACAGACCCTGAGGAACTGCCTGATCCTCTAGAGATGAGTCCTGTAGACTCTCTGGTTGTCCCTGCAAAGCAAATGGGATGCCAGCATTTAAGATCTTGCCCCCACAAAGAATTAATGCATAATACTCAGTTCAGCTTAGCAAAAAATGTCACTTTATCTTTTTAGGACTCCTACTTGCATCACAGGAATGTAGTTATGCAAATCCCAAAATTAGAGTTAAAAAGTAAATACCCTGGGACAGTCAAACTTTAGCACATACAGCATGAAGAAATATTGCAAGAGTCACCCTCACAATGGTAAGACCACGGCTCTGTTCCCACATTTCCTCTCATTTTGTTAATGCCATGGCCAATTTAAGTAAGCTACATCACAACAGAAGATTTTTTTTTTAAACAGAACAAATAAGATAATTAATATAAACAAAATATCTTAGGTTGGAGTTGGGAAAAAAGAAAAAAAAAAAAAAAAAGAAAAAAGAGAGAGAGAAAAGAAATGAAAGGAAAACCCTGAAAAGGAAATGGGACAAAATCCCACTCTCCATTGAGGTTGGAAACAAAACTGTTGCTGCTATCACTGAGGTCAGGATTTCATCCCCCACATGGAAAATGGTCCTTTCTGTGCTGTTAAACCCACCACCCACATACATGTGGATGTGCCTTTCCGTGCTGGCAGCCTGGGGGGCCAGCAGAACACTGAGAAACAGGTAAAATCCTGAATCACACAAGGGGATTTAACGTGAAGGAAACTACAGTGAAGTAGTGGCTACACCAAAGGTCTGTGCATAATAACATAAAAGCAGTTATTATGTTTAAACAGATATTATTAGTGGCATCTCTGACAACAGTTTCAAAACAGCAGTGGGAACAACAGTGCAGCAATCTCTTGAAAACAGTGCTGCTCAGTGTGTCAAAATCTTCCAAGCAGTTGTCGTTACACAAGCCTGGCACAGATTCAGCCCTGCCATGTGGAAGATGAACATTTCATTTTTAGAGCATTTTAGGACTTTCAAAGCTCATGGGGAAGGGTCTGAACGAGAGGTTAGAAAGCAGCAAAAATGATGCAAAATGCCTAAAACCACGTTCATAATCTGCCAAGGAGCACAATGTGGTAACACCAGTGAGACAACCTCCCACCATCTCTGCCTGTCAGACCCAGGAGCAGGAAAAGCAGAGCTGTTCCTGGGGGCCTGGTGGCCCTGTCAGATGTGTCCCTGAGGTGTCACTCACCAGCTGCCTCTGCTTCGGTGGGAGAGCAGGAGGAGGTGCCAGATCTTGAGGTGCCTGATCTTGAGGGGCGTCTAAGCTGATAAAGGAGTCATTGATCCCGTAGACTTCTCTGAGGTACTTGTTCTTCTTCTGGTAGATGTGCTCGTTCTGAGGGGTCTGGTAGAACATGGAGGGCTGTGGCTCTGAGTAGTCTTCCACAAACTGCATGTAGGCCATCACTGCAAGGCAAAGAGAGGTCACACTCACTGCCCTGCTCTGCCATCCCCAGCTGAGGGTCAGAAGGGCAGCCAGGCTGTGCCCCCATGGAGCTCACACAGCTGCCATCCACCTTGCAAATCCAAATATCCATCCTGCAGCCAGCACACCACAACCACCATCCCATGCCACAAATACAGCTGATAATACTCTGCAACCAGTGAGGGCTCCAACCAGCAACTTGAGAAGTCTCATTTACTGATGCTTAGCTCAAATCCTCACGTAATCCATGGCAACTCTGAGAATATTCCTCAACAGCTAATGTCCAAAGTCACCAAAAAAAGCCAGAATAACATCAGTCTGCTTTTTAGGAGTGTAACAATGAAACCTTGACAATAAATCTGTAGTAATTCTTGTGCCTACAGTAAGTCTCATACCTGTAGTCAGCAAGATTTCTAGAACCAGGAGGGATACAGTGTTTTCCCCATTCCAGCAAGCTGATAAAACTGTTATCATAGAACACCTACCTGTGAGACTGTGCCTCTCCCTCAGCTCTTTAAATGCCACTGCCAATCCTGGTACAAAATACTTACTCCTAAAAGTGCCACTGACCATGTGTTCCTACCTCCTTAGCTCAAATCCAACACCCTTTGCTCCAATCCTTTTTAAAGCAACTTACCATCTCCAATTTTCAAATTCAACTGATACACAAACTTTCATGAGACGTGGCTCAATAGAAATGTTAAATGGGATCAAACCTTGTCTAGAGGATCCTTCCATCTGTACAATATTCCTTCCAAAATCTATGAAAAAATCCACACAGGTCAGCCTAGGCAGCTCTGACAGAGGATTAATTACAGCTGCAATATTTTAGTGTTGGACGGGGAGGATGACATCCATTGCCATAGAAAGACTACTACAAACTCACCCCCATTATTAAGGATCAGAAGTGTACTGAGTAATTTAAAACAAAGAAAGAACTTCCTTCTGTACACCCGAGAGCACGAGAAACAGATGTATTTAAGTGTCAAGGGAAGGACTAACCAAGGCCTTGTTGTAAACATGCTGTCATGCACAAGGTACTCTGATCATCCCTCCCTTCCTCCTGATAAACAAGCAGTTGTCACTTTTTGTAAATCTGGTCATTTGGTGGCAATTATTCAGCTTCTGCTGGCATTTCAGTTGTACAGCTGAAAGGAGTGGCCGACTTCAGTGAAAGCTATAAATACAATGAACACAATACAAGATTTGCACATCATGAAGCTGGTTCCCACACTGGCTGCAAGGCAAAGTCCTCTGTTCACCTGCCAAGGCAGACCTCGGCCAGCCTTTAAACAGGATGCAGCCCTGCAAATGTGTCAGCAGGAAGGAGCTGCTTTGCACCTGTCTTGGGCACCTTTTTTCAGATTTCCTCTAATATTTTAAACTCCATTTAGAAACAGAGCTAACACAGCTGCCCTTCCCCAAAAGAATTATAACCCTCTTCCAAAAAATAGAATAAAGAAAAAAGAAAGAAAGAAATAATGAAAAAAAACCAGGTTGAGGCAATGGGAGCACAGGAAATGGAGCTGATGGATTTCAGTCCTGGCCGGTAACACCTGCTGTCCCCATTCTGTGACCCCACAGCTCTGCCAGTGGACAACCTGTTCATTTCCTGCAGTACAGCCAGTCCTGCACAGCTCTGCCAAAGCTGCTGCAATTCTGACCTCCACTTCTCCCTGCCACTTGAGCCTTGCCTCTCTTCCTCCCTCAGACTCCCTGCTACTTCCCAGCACCACCACACAGTGAAAAGAAGCACATTCTGAAAATTGGAATTTTATTTGGAATCATGGTCATGGTGTAGGAAATAGAGAATTACTAAAACAGTCTTTTCAAGTATCAGTGATTCAGTTGGCTAAGGTGCTCTTGTGCCCTGGAAAATGCCCTGGTATCATACAACAACTTCAAGGGACAAGATCTAAAGAAGGCTTATGGAAGATTATTTCTCTAGCAGCAAAACTGAACTAAGGATCAGGAGTCCTTGCAGAAGTGCAGAGGACAAGAGCTTGAGGGAAAGACCACATCTTGAGAGCTCATCAACTGAGCAGGACAAAAGCCAAGAAGGCAGGCCTGGCAGTGCTGGCATAATGCAGCAGACACTGCTAAATCCAGACCAACCCTTCATGTTGAGTCACCTACAAAAGCAGTGCTTCACTCAACACCCAGATCTGCAGACACCACTGGGGATCGATAGCTGTGAGCTCCTGGAACGGCCCCAAACACTGGAATGACACCACAACTTGGAAGTGTTGGTGAAAAGGGCATCACATTAGACACTTGTGTAAAATTAAATCACTGTAACTCAGGGCAGTGAGCCTGAATGCTGTCGGGAGTCTTAACTCAATCTGCAAGGGAATAATGAAGAGCTCTTTTATCTCAGCTCTTTATGGGGCTAATGGATCCATTGTCATGGCAGCTCCCCTGCTTGGCTTGTTACAACTAGTCCTGGGCAGGTGAGCATGTCTGCCTCTACTTTGTCATCTTTGTTTTTAGGCAAAGTGAAGAACAGTTGGGACGGTGAAATACAAATCTGGCACTGCAGAGTGCAAATCAAAACAGGCATCATTAAAATCCTGCCAATCTTGAACAGGAGAGTAAGAGAGCAAGAGCACTCCCATGACTCCTGTTTGCAAAGGGTCTTCTCTCCCCCTCTCCACTGTGGTTTTTAACAAGGCAGAAATCTAAAAGCAGATGGGCAATTACACCAGCAGCTCAGTTCAGGCTGCACGCCCTGCAGCAACTGTGCAGAGGGAGGGATGGGGGCTGCAAGTCCCCAGTGAGCAGCTGGGGTGGAGTGACAGTCTCAAGGCATCACCCTGGGAGGGAAGGGAGGCGTGAGAGAGAAACCTCTCCCACCACATGCCCACTTTATGCCAGTTCTTAACCCAGACAGAAAACATGTGAAATTTAAAAAACCATGAAATCTCAGACCGAGGCTAGGAACACCTTCCCAGCAATCTGCTTGCAGTGCCTTGGTTGTCATTTCTGAAGGAGCTAAAGCTGCTCAGGGATTTCCAGCACACACCAGTGCTGCCCATATGGCAGAAGTCACAGGTACTGCTCTCCCAGGAGACAGCTCTCCTGGCAGAAACATCGCTGCAGGAGAGGACCAGTGGTTTTTGGAGTCTAAGGGGGTTGTTAGGAGATGATCAGCACTAAGGCACACCTGCAATAAGGTGACGCACACCAGCAACCCCCTGGAGAGCTCACTGACAGCCCAGCCCCACCCTCGCACTGTTGGCAGCCGGGCCCTGCACAGGCACAACAGATCTGTGTGCATGGGCAAGAGCCAAAATAATGGACATATTTAAGCTATACCACACAGCAATTCACTGGAGGAGTCAAGGTCAATGAGGCAGTAGTTGCTGTCACCTCTGGGAGGAGAGCTGTTCCTCACAGAGCTTGCATTATCTGCTGGCTAAGCCCAGCCTGCCCTCAGCGTGGTTCCTGCAGTTAAATACCAGCTGCTCACTGGGCACCAGGCTGTGTTTTGTTCCCACTGACAAGGAGGGAAACATGAATAAATGCCTCACCAGTAGTTTCCAAGCTGTTTGGGGAAAGGATCTTTTTATTTCTGACTCTGGGCTCTTAATGGCAGAAGCTGTTCCGTGTCTGTGTCTTGTTCAGCAGGAGCACGGTGCTGGTGCTCAAGCAGAAGTCTGGAGTAATTTGCCCTTAGCACAGTAACATGTGCTCTTAGAGCACAGTAAAGTAACCATAACTCATTCCAGACTAAAAGCCCTATCACTCCTCTGTTTAAATTATACAGAAGTCAGCTCTTGGAGGTCCTTCTGAGCACAGCTCACAGCAATACACAGGGTTAACTCAAGCAGATCTTCTGTATATTACCAATAAAAATACCACCAGTGTCTCTGCTGCAACACTTACTGCCAGCTACCAAAAGGTGACCCACGACAAAGGCATTACAAAAGTCCCATCTGTGTGAGTTCTGGATCTTTTTAACAAATCCATGCATCTCCTCCAGATCCCAGGAGCTTGCTGAGGTTGTGGAAGCAGCCCTGTGTGATTACACAAGAATATCTACATCCATCAGCCTCTGGGCAAAAAATATCCTGGGTGCCACCACGGAGCCTGAGTAATGTTTGATTGACCTTTTAAATGCTGAAAATAAAAGTAAAACTAGCAACCACAAATCTGTGGTGTGATATACTGTGGAGTAAAAACAATGTAAAACAAGTTCTGAGTGAATGCAACTAAAAAATTTGCAGTGGCCAGGACTACTACCATCAAGTTTTGCAGCAAGGATACTTTATCAAATCATCAGAGTTCACAACACATTAGGTAATAGCTCCTACCTCTCTTAACAATGCAGTCTGATCAATACTCCCAAAATTTCTGATAGTGCCAGATTACAATTAACTCTAATCAAACATCAAAGAAAATTCACACAAGGCCTTGGTACTGAGGTTAAAGTTGTGCTCAGGCAATAATGCAGATTGCTTTTAAACTTGTTTGCAAATCACTCTTTGGCATCTTGTGTGATACCAGAAAACAAAGACATGGGGCTTAAAGACACAAGCAAACAGCTCAGATCTCCCTTTCAAATGTCAAACTGCCTCTTACCCAAGATTCACCCAGGAATCTCCCCTCCAGTGAAGCTGCCTATGTGCACAGAGGTGCATTTCCCTGCATCCATCCCAGCCTGAGTGGTGTAACAGCCATCTCTCATCAGTAACAGCAGATCCACAAGGATCAGATCCTGCAGTAATGTGCTCTATTATCACAGCCTCTGCTCATACTGCAGGAGAGGACTTTAAATAGCATAACCTTTGGCTGTGCCCTTTTACTTCCTTTCTGTTGTCCAAAACCAACCATCTCAGCCTCTTTTTTACCTGATTTTAGTGTCTTTAACTGCTTGATTACCAGAGAGGAACAAAAGAGATTTCCTGCATATGGGGACACTTGGATGACCCTCACTTCCAGGTGGGTCAAGCCTTGTGCTCTGAGTAAAATCCCTGAAGGTTACTCATGTGGACTGGTCACTTAGGGATAATGGAAATGCTTTTAGACAAGGCACATTTTTAAAGAAGTGACTGGCAGAGTGCACTACATAGGAATGGAGAGAATACACCCTGACACCACACACCCCTCTTATTCCCACCTTATCCATAGAATTGCAGCATCTTAAGACTGGTTTGGGTCCTTAAGGAATCCAGTTTCAACCCCCCTACCATGGACAGGGACACCTTCCACCAGGCCAGGTTGCTCAGAGTCCCATCCAGCCTGTCCTGGAACACCTCCAGGGACAGAGGGTCCACAACCTCTCTGGGCAAAAATAATTCTCAGTGAGAAGTCTATGAACTGCAGAAAGGAGCCAGAAGGCCAATTCAGCACTTTGAAATCAGCTCTCCTCTTGGGCTGCCAGCCATGCAATGTAATGCTCTTCCTCCAGAACTTGTATATATTACCTCCTCATGCAACACACAGCTGCAAAGCCAGCCAGGGACCAGTAAACCAGTATCTGCTGAATCTCACTGTGCAGTCCACAGCCTTCCCTGGCAGAGCACTGTGGCTGCCTGTTTGACAAGAGGTTTCACATTTTTCAGCCATGAACATTAAGGAAATCAGAAGAAGGTTGTGAGCTTGAGATGTGGTCAGCCCTGGTGTGCCAGGAGTCTGGCTGGGGACAGGAGCCTTTGCTTTTAGAGGCTGCTTGTCTTAATGATGTGGGAAATTCTCAAGCATCCAAAGGAAATGAGGTCCTCTAGCAAAACAGCAGTACTGGACTCCAGTTAATAGTGTTGTCTTGCACAGCTATGTGGGTGACTGTGCTCCTATTGCCAAGTAACTGCTCTGGCAAGGCTGGGTTTTGGACAGAAAAGCAGTCCTTTCTCCGAGCTCTTGGAGAGGACCCAACTCTTCTCTGCAGTGGGAAAACAAAATTGGGGAGTGGGGGAGGAATGGACTTAAAAAGGGAGAATAAACCAGAAAGATCTGCAAGGTAGAGTTCAGGTATACAGAGAAGTAACATGGTCTCAGTACATTAATGAAGATGCTGTGTGATTGCAGATCCCTTGGGTCTGGATCTATCTCGGCCCCAGGAATCACTCCCTGCCGACCACAGCACTGACATTTCCCCTCCATGTCTTTGATACTGACTAATATCAAACACTTTGACACTCAGACCCAAATAAGAGCATTACCATGATCACCACTACTTAGTGATGGATCAGAGGTACGACAACTGTGAGGTAAAAGTAAAACCCAAACACAAGAACTTGCTTACTGTGTTTGTTTTTCTTCTCTGGCAGAGGCGGCGGCTTTTCTGGGTCACTGTTCGAATTTGGAGCAGCAAATTCAGCAATGAATTCCACAGGTGCTGAGGAGTTTCCCTGCTGGAAAGGCAGAACAGCAGCAAAGGGCGTGAAGGACACTGTGGGGACAACCACGGCGTTCTGCAGGTCATCCTCGGAGATGTTGTCATACTGGGAAGGGTGCCTCTCATAAGACACCCTGCAGCCCGAGCTATCTGAGGTCTGGGAGGCTGCACTCCTCCTCTTCTTCTCTGGCAGAGCTGGGGGAGTCTCTGTTGGCTGCGCTGCTCCCGAGAGGCTGCAGAATTCCAGTGGAGGAGAGCTGCCCTGCGGGAGCTGGAAAGTGTGTCCGTGGAAAGGGGAGCCAGACTCACCCAAGGACTCTGGCAATGGGCTGAGCACACCTGACCCCTGTTGAGGGGGTTGATCGGCGTTGGAGAGGTCCTGCTGCAGAAATTCATAGTCTGGATCATAGTGATCCGATTGATCTAGCAAAAGAGATAATGATGTATTAGTTCCTCTCTTACACTGTTTAGCCCTTTTCAGTTCTGTCCCTCTCATTCTATCAGTTAATTAATCAGTTCATTTTCATCAGAGTGGAATCTCCTTGCAGCTGGGACCATCTTTTTACACCTTCTGTAACATCCAGACTTCATATAACTCATGATTAATTCTTTACACTAGCAAAGAAAAAAACAAAAACTCAATAGGTAGACAACTGCAGACATAATTTGTGTCATATTTATATTTTTATTTTATTTCCTAGCATGTAGAAAAAACACTGTTTTAGTCTACCAGGCCTGTCATTTCTGCAGACAGGGATGAAATGAAGAAAACATTCCACTAGAGAGCTGAACTGAGTTTGAGAACCATCACCCACAGCAAGGGAAACACATTTCCCTGGGCTTTTTCTTCTCCGACAGAACAGCTCTGCACTGAACCGCCTGCAGCAATTCCAAGACAGCAGCTGCAAGCTCAGTGCACTGACTACATCAGCTTGTGCACCTCAGCTCCCAAAGGAGAGGGACAGGGCCCCAGAGCAGCCCCTCTTACCCAGGGTTTCACAGCTTGTGTTGCGGGAGCACTGGCCACTGTCGCGGTCCAGGGAGGAGAGCTGCTCGTCAGACTTGCTCAGTTTGCCGATGCTGCTGCACGGAGAGAGCCGAGGAGACTCTCCCCCATAGGAGTGGCTTCCACCTGACAACCTCCTCTGAGCGTAGCAGTCAACATCAAAATCCTTCAGGACAAAAAAATAGTAATTTAAAAAAATCAAATCATCATCACTGTTGGCAGCTTGCTAGTGAGGAAGATGGACCTTGAGAAGCAAAGACCTCACAGGAGGGGAGAGGATCAGTGCTGCTGGCCCGCTCTAAGCTCATGGAGAACACAGAAACTCTCAGATCTGGTAAACAGCCCATGCCAGGGAGCTCTGTGTGCTCCTGATTTCAAGCAGGGGTTGCTGTGGCCTGCACTGGACTTTACAGATGCTGAGAAGACAACCAAGTTCCTCACAGCTATGTGTGTCTGATGACTTGTCATGACACTGAGACAAGGGAATGACACTGCAAGATTTCTCATTACATACCTGGGGCTTTAGCAAATACTTGGTTACCTCAGATGCATGCAAAAGGAAAATAAACTACAGTGAGATATAACTTTCTGTGCCTGTGGCTACGGTCCCATTTCAGAAATTACCTCAAGCTTTTAACCTGCAAGTGAACCCCTCAACTATTCCCACTCTGTCAGAACAACCTTAGTGTGACTGTAGTTTTAACTGAAGAGTGGCCACAGCTTTATCTGAGTCAGCCAAATGACTGTAGAAGCTCCCAAAGCCAGAGCTGAGGCTTTGGAGATGGGGACAAGATTTGATTTTTGTGCAATTTGATATTCAGGTCCTCACTGCTGAGCTAGTAAGTTCCTGAATGGGTAAGCAAACCCAGCCATTTACAACCTCATAAACCCAGACAAGCACAAGAAATGGAATGTGATTAACACACACACAACTTCCCCATTTTTCTACAAGAAAAATTTCCCCAAAGCACCAGCAGCAGTTAGAGCAGTAGCTTCAACTACTTGAGTTAAAAGGTATTTTAAATTGTGACTAGGTGAAGACAGACTTCTGATCTCACTCAGCCACATGCTCCCCTGGCCTGCCACTAAACCCTGGTGAGATCTCAGGGAGCTCAGCCAGCTGCTGTCCCCTGATCTATTGGACACGGCAACACACAGTCACTCCCATCCTCACACTCTGCTACAGCTCAAGGCAACAAAGTTTGTAGCAATTTGTTAATTAAACACAACAACACTGTAAAAAACCAAAATTAAGCTGTTCACATTATTTATGACACTGCTGTTCCTGCCTCTCCCACTGCAGGCTGCCTGTGCTGGGCTGTTTGGGACGAGCAGGGACATGCCGGGATCTGTGTGGCTGCAGGTCACAGCATCTCCCTGAGCTTTTCCTCCAGTCCACAGCACGTTTCCCCTGGCTTTCACAAAGGGGTTATGCCATTACCTGTCTGTTGATCCCAACAGGTAAACTGGACCCACTGGTAGCTCGGCTCATGGGGGCCACAACAGCCACTCTGGTTGGGGAAGGTGCCGACTGACGTTTTTTAGGGGGCAGTGCTGGTGGAGGGCTGCAAGACACAACAGGAATTAATGCTTCCATCACTCTTCCAGAAAAAAAAAATAATTTTCAGAGGCTTCACAAGTTGTTTTCCAGAACGCTTTTGTCAGCCAGGAGCTATTCAGCAAAATGTATCCACTAAAAATATCAATTTGTACTCTCACAGGTAAGGTCCTGTTAAGTGATCTATTTTTTAAGGTTGGTATTTCTCAAACAAAAACAAATACTGTTCTAAAAAGTATTTTTAATGGAGCTAATTAGCATGGTAATTATTTCCTAATAAAAGCAGCAAAAATCCAAATTAAATGTTTTGGTTGACCCAAATATTGTTTCCATTCAGAGAAGTCCCTCCCTCTCCTCAAACCTTCCAGGTCTGAAAAATGCTGAAAGCTTCACAAATTTACAGGAGAGGCAAATCCTCTTTTTTGGCCTTTGCTTTCTTGGTGAATTTCAGGGAACAAAAGGGTTAGAGCTGGTCTCACCACGTGCACTGTGAGGGCCCCATGATTTGGCATGAATCTGTGTCAGACCCACACTGTTGCAGTAACTTGTGAGAGTGTAACCCTCTGACTTTTAGTTTTTGCTTCTAATGACACGTAATTCTGGTAGTCATCAAGCCTGAGAAGTTCCCAAGAGCACGCATGAGCTGTTCTTGGAACATACCAGGAAATTTTTATATAACCTTTGAGAATTCATCAAATACACAGAAATGAGATTCTTTTTGTCAGCCACAACGTCAACCACAGCCCTTGATGCCGCATTTTCAAATTAACACAACACCTATTTTTCACACCAGCCACTAGGACCAGTACTAGAGAAGAAAAACAACACACACACATACAAAAACCCTGCAAATTGGGGGTTTTCTCTTCCTTCTCAAAATAGAACATAGAAACTTTCATGTGGTTACTCATAGAACAGGGTAGAACCAAGCACAAGGTTTTTTTCACACACTCTTGGCTTTCACTCTTCAGCTGACAGGCAAAGCCCAACAACCTGGCTGTACAGGAGAGATTGGTAATTGCCCCTCAAGTTAAAGGAACATTTCCCATTGGATACAGGAGCCCAAGACACCTGCACAGTGTGAAATTCACTCAGTTTTATGTAAGGTTATTATGGATTTATGTGATGCCTCTCATGCGTGGATGTCAGGGCATGGCACTATCCTCACATAAAAAGAAGGAAAGGAAAAGACACAAATAATAAGAGAGAACACAAAGCAGAGTCCAAGAGCAGGGAAGAATTATTCTGGAGGACTGGAAATTCAAAATCAACACTAAACCCTCCTCTCTGGGGCACATTTTGCAAGATTGTTTAAAAACCAACAGGCTGGTAAGAGGCACTGGTGTTCTTCAGTCTGCTGGACGGTCAGCATTACCTGTTCTCTGCCACACGAATGCTGGGCAGAGGGGGTTTAGGAGGTGCAACTTCTTCATCCATGGAGTCAGTCAGCAGCTCGTTGGATTGAGTCATATTGGTTGTTTTGTTGAGGATCTCCATTTCTCGGTCGGTAAGGGGAAGTTCTGATGGGCTGCAACATGCAAAACACAGATTGTAGATCATAAACCACAGCTGGAACACAGGCTGCTGACAGATTCAAACCTATTTTAAATCATGTGCTATTGACAGACACCTAGAGCAGAAGGCAGAATTTGCATCTGCAGGTGGAATTCTGCATGTATGCAGAGCTCAGTGTGCATGTGAGACAAAGGGATGTTTCATTGCCAGTTTTTGGTGTCTTTCCTATCACAGCACATTCTCTTTTAGTGATTCTACTGAAATGGATGGGAGGCTACATAAAGAACACTACATCACCCTCTGTGAAGAACAGCTGAATGACTTAACTGTCAGCAGTCAGAAATTATCCCTTCTACATCAGTCCTGCCCACAGAAGAAATCAGTGACCCACCTGTCAGATTTACATGCTGGTAAACTGGGTTTAACTGGGCTTGTGGGAGAGGGATTCTCCTGCTTTTCAATCGTGAGTCTGACCAGCTCCTGATGGATGGAGAGAAGAAAAAGAGAATAATCGTTACTTGCTGAATGCTGCACCTAAACATCACAGAACACAAAGGGATGCTACAGCAGTAAACTCTTGGTTATGGTTTAAGACACAGACAGAGCTGGGTTTGTCTGGTACAGAGCCAAACAAATGATGCAGAACAGCTGCTAAGGAACAGCCAGAGGAAATTTTGGCAGTATTTGAGTGAAGTTCATTACCCCTGACTGTATGAGGATTCTGCACAAACCCACATGTCTGTCTTTTTGCGGTGCTTCCTCTTTCCTCTATCTTAGAAATGTGTTCCAGTTCACACAATATCCTAGGTAATGGTAAATTTGCTTTATATACATAGATGTAAGTACAAAACAGTCTTACCCAGTGGAGTACTTCATCTAGCCAAAACCAACATTAAATGATTGCTTTATATTTTATAAATAAGAAACGTATTTGTTTCAAAAAACAAGTTTTCTGTAAAATGCCCAACCGAAAATTAAACAGTGAACACCTTTATTAAAAGGCCTGCTTCCCCTGAAGCCACCTTTTAACACATTAGCAACAGAAGACTTAATCATTCAAGGAGCTACTGTAGTGTATCTGTTATAGGCAGATAAGGCTCTGGATAAAAAGATAAGGACATGATAATCCTGAACTCTAAGTCTGCCAGCAGTCAAAGCAACAATCGTTCATGCCAGAAAGATGGAGAGAACATTTTATGGATGTCTGAGGCTGACAAATAGATTTGCTCACATACACAAACACATGCCCCTCTTACAGGCAGACTGGAAAACTGGCAGTGCTTCCTGCCACTATTGGCTTCCTAGCATATTACACAAAGGAAACTATAAGGGATCAATTTTAATTTAATTTTTTTTTTTTAAAGCAGCCCAAAGTACAGTGTCATCACTGCAGTATCATCTTTGTGTCCTTGTCTGTGGAGCTTGGAAACAACTGGCATTGCTCTCTCAGTGCAGTAGCTGCAACTGGAATGTCATTGCCTTCATCCCTCTGAGGAAGGAAAATACTCCAGTCCTGGCAGTTTTACATAGGGCTCTACTGAAAGCTGAAATTCCATGGGTTAACAAACACACAGCAAGAGGAATAAGGTGCAAACACCACCCAAGTGTCCACCACAGCTGACTTTGGTCTCCATGCTCTACTTACACTCTTGGTGTGAGCTGGTGCTTCAACAGAATGTACACTGTGTTACCCAAAACCAGGACAAACACTCAGCTTTCCAGAAGCTGTCTTGGAACATCCCACACAGAGAGAAGAGGGAGCACAAACAGATGTCCATAGGGACAAAAATTATGAAGATGTCTCTGCTGGGATAGAGCCCTGGTGAGGAACAGTGTGCTCTGAGAAGTGTCCTGATCAGTAACATCACTTGACTCTTTTGGCTGCACTTGGCATCACGGGGTTGCGTGATGACATGATGGATTGTCACCTTTCTGCCCTCTGGACAAAATTCCACCACTGAAAAGGTTTTTGGAGATCCTCATGCACTTTAACAGACTCATGGTTGGTCCCTGTGGGCCTTTGGGGTAGTGGCCAGTGAGGACTGCAAATGCACAGGAGCACAATAAGGTAAATTAAATGTATGGGCATGCAAACCAAGAGCCAAAATACTCCTTGAACATCTTCCTGAAAAGGCTATGGAAGGGAAAATGCAACGTCTCCTTCTCCTGACCTTTCTTCACCACCTTAAACCAAAGCCAGGCCAACACTGCAGACTGTGGTGGTGGCTGAAGTGCTCAGTTTTCCTATTTTGCCAACCATAATGGACACAGTTGTCTATCACATGGGAATGTAGGTTAAAACAGGAGAAACTCAATCCAATTTGGCTCAAAAAGATCTTCAGAATTATTCAAACGATTGGGACTGGGGGAAAAAAACCCCAAAACACCTTCCAGCAGAGGCACCAAGGCAACACACAATCGCAATTACCCGAGAGGATCACTTTCCCTTCCAACTTTGACAAATATCACCAGACCCTGAATGTTTCTCCTCTTGGCTATTCCCAAATGAGAACTAGCATTTGGATATCAAGCCAGAAATCTTTAGCATACACACAGAGGTAATCTGCACACAACTGAGCCAGATGCACATTATGCTATTCCTTATCAGCAAGGCAAGAGATCCCTGCAGCAGTAATTAGAGATAATTAAAGCCTCTCTACAAACTATGCTACTTCAGCAAGCTGAAAATTCTACAATGAGATGGATTTTTGAGAAGTTATGTAATCAAACCAAAGTTGTTTTTTTTTTTTTCCAGCCTAGTAAAGCCCTAAAACCTGAGATCAAAATATCAAGTAACAGAGGTGAACAGGTCTCCTTTATGCTTAAATCTGAAAATAAAGAAGTAAGCACAGAAATGTGGAAGTGGATCTTGTGTGATCTGTCAGAAAAACAAAACAGGCTCTGCTGTGGAGAGAAGTGTCCATCTTCTCAGTTCTGCTTCCAAATCTGAAATGTGGCTTGGCCTTTCTAAAATAAACCTTGTTCCTTGCTGTGCAGGAGGTGAAAGCATGCTGCCTCCAAATGTTGACCTCTTGATGGGCAAATACTCTCCCCATCTCCCCAGACAGCCACACATCTGCTCTAAGGCTGACCAGACATGAGCCAGCTCCAACTGGAGGGCCAAAATAACTTTCAGTCTAAAAACAAAGCAGAGACTGATATAGTCATGCTGCTGAGCAGGGCTCTGCAGCTCAGGCTCAGCATTGCATGGACATGTCCATGTTGTTTCCAGTCTGGGCTGGGTCATGAACAGACATCCAAGACCTTCCCCAATCCACAGAGGACACAGCTCTGGCTGAAAGGCAACAGGTACCAAGGGGTTTAAATATTGCTTGAAGTCAAAGAACAGTGTGTGCCCAAGTCTCCAGCAATGAGACCACACAACTCTGTTCCACATCTGGGGATAACACATCTCTTCCTGTGATAGTAGAGATTCAGCCAGTGATAACTCACCATTTGCTGGGGAATTACAACACAGTTCAGATTTTCACATCCTGCAAACTACTGCTGAATTCCAGGGCTAACAGCAGCTGAGATTTTAGGCTAAACCCTTTTCCTCTCTCCTGCTGTGCAAATTTAAGATCAGCTTTACTTTTTAAATGTGCCACTTAAAGTTAAAGAGCATATTGTGCAAAATAATCCTAGAAAATCCATCTTCTTTAGGTGATAGAAATGATTTGTTTCAAAGATATTTATTTAAAAGGCTCATAAAGTAATAGCAGATTTTAGTAACTGTGTTTGAGTAACATTAAAGAGATATCCAGATGATGTAGACATCAAACCAAGAGGCCTGAAAATGTGACAGTCAAAGCTTGGGAGATCCACTTCATTTTTACATTTGGCTCCATTTAATAAAACTGAGTCTGAGTACAGGGAAAGATATCTGCTCCTGATCCATAACTCCAGGTGAACACCTGCTGCAGTTCTTAAAACTCTATCCCAACTTTCCTTGTGTAGTTGATTTAAACATTGCCCTTTAGATTCAGCCCTGCTCTGGAAAGAGACTGAACTTCCTCTACAGATTCCCAGGAGATATGACAGTCTGTCCACTGATGCCCTAAGCCCACATCAACCAAACTTTTACCAACAGTGCTTGGACAGGTGAGGAGGGATCAGCCCAGAGACAAGCCTGAGACACAGAAATAATGGGTATAAGAACCTTACCATGAGGCAGAAGGAAAGAAAAGCCAACAGCTTTTCCAGGGTAGAACATAGAGGGAAAGCTACAGGCATGTCTGACATGGATATAAAGGTTTCTCTTAAATGTTTGCATCAGCAATGTAAAACTTATTTCCAGAAAACTGAATTTAGCTCATCACCTGTTCCACATCCTAATCCAGCTGCTCAGAGTGGTGATGTATCACTGACAAATCCCTTGAAATTCCTCTGAAAAGATGGAGCTGGAGTCTTTCATTCTCTTTGGGCATTGACAGGGAGCCTTTTCATTTTATTTTGCTGAGACAGAAAATGTGCAAACCACGTCTTGTAATCTGCATGGGAGACTGGGAATGACTTGCTGAAAATTTAATACAATGCTGCATAAAGATCCATTGCTTCTTCCAATTCATCCAGACGCCAGGGTGAGTGTGCCAGAAGTTCACATTCAGAGCCAAACTGTGCTAGTCTTTAACCAGCACTCCAAGAAGGAACATTTAACTTATGGAACAGTTGATTTAAGGGGTAGTTTACTGAAGGCAGAAATAGGACATTCATATTTTACCTGCACTTAAAAACCGAGTTTACATAGATCTCTTCTAAAATACATTATTATACTCTCTTTATAATAAATTTACAATATTTATCTCATGTACCTTGACTCCATCCAGAACAGCTTTTATGACATCCTTCACTGTTGTCACCATCTCCTTGTCCTCTGAATTCACCCCCTCCAGCATCACCTGGTCGGACCAGCGGATGAGGTTGGCCAGGCTCTGGTACACTCGGCTGTAGCAGGATGAGATGGCAGAACTGCACAGCAGGAGAGGGAGCAGTTGAGAAATAAAAGAACAAAAAGAAGTTTTGGAGATGTTATCAAATGTTAGCAGCCATAAGTTTCACACTGTGCATTTCACTTCTTTGCTCCTTGACACTCAGAATTTGTGTTGAGCAGGTGACAAAGTTCAGGCTTCTCCTCCAGTGCAGCTGCTTCTCCCGTTCTGTAGCACCAAATGATGACAGTTTGAAGGTACAAACCATCAACAGCTCATTCCCAGGTATCGGAAGGAATTATCTGGGATGCAGGTTTACACAGCAATGCTAAAAATAACATTCTTTCCATCTTAATTTACATTCCATCCTATGCCTTAACTTTAAAGGTAAGTATTTAAGCCCTACATTTAGGTTTAAGCTATGTTATTTCAGCATTATCCTTCTTCCTTATTAGCTCTCCCCAAAACCACCTTGGATCACAGAGAGCTGACTCTATTCATTCCTTTACAAATCACTGCCTCACTGTTTATAATGCCTGAAAACATGTAATTAAAATTACTTCTGTAGAGAAATTGAACTGAATGAATTTCAGGTTTGAAAGAGGAAGGGTGTTGCTTTGTTTTGTTTTTAATGAGAAACAGAATTGAAGCTATTGTTCTGAAGGGAAAAAAATAGTTTTGGAAGGATGACAACTTTAAATAAAAGTTAACTGTAACAACAGTGCTCCCAGGCATTTTCCTGGCCATTCTGAAAACACTGACTTCATTACTAAACAAGGTGTGTTAACAGTACTGCTGATGGCAACGCTTCAGCAATTCTTTGTCATGTTAAATCAATTTCAAACTGCATCAAACCCATAAACAGATAAGAGAAGGTGTAATCCTGCAATCATTACTGATACAAGTTTTTCCAAATCTTCCCATTTCTCTCTGGTATCCATTTTACACTGGCTTAACTCCAGCAACTTCATTATCTGTGAGAAAAGAATCAAGCCCATGAGCTCCAATGACTTTATTTAGGTGAATGAGGTTTGCAGGACTGGGGAAAGAACTACTGTCAAGTTACAACCAGGAGATACAAACAATGGCAAGGACTTGATTGTTTAGTTGTTGATTGGGGTTTTTTTTTTCAAGGTTTGCTGCTTGCCATTTGTTCTCATTTCAAATGAAATTAGCTTGGTAGGAGATATTTCCTAAACAGGGCCCTCCCCCATCTCTTTCTAAAGCTTTGATTTCCTTGCCAATAATCTTCAGTCTGCTTCCTTCTAAGGAGGAAGTAATTGAAAGCCCATTTTGTGCAAGATTTAATTACATTTTTCCTTGATGCAAAAGCTTCCCCTAAAGTAAAAAGAAGTCCGAGAATAATTGCAGGGTTTTCCTTGTCACAGACACAAGTCTTGCTCACTTTTCTTGAGAGGGATTTGCCATCAGAATCACCCCATTGTGTCCTACCACTAAAGTATACAGGTAGGGAGAGAAGGACACAGCTTTTTGAGAAAGCCAGATCCCCTTTTGGGTTTTTTGGGAGGCTAAGCAAGGCAGGGCATGGATGTGTGCTTTAATGCACACTGTCTCCAGAAATTGTGACTTATCATTGTGTAGAGAACATTCCCATTCTAACAGATTTGCTCACTATGGTTGGACAGATCCAACCGCAACTGGATCTTACCTGTCCCAGCCACAGGTGTGATACTCACCCATTTCCTCCTTCCTTTTGCCAGAAGCAGCCCTGGCTTCAGCACTGGGGCCAAACACAACTGAACATCTCTGTTTGCAAAGTATTTGGCACCCCAGTGCTACCTCAACTACATTATAAACCTTCCCGGTGCCAGCACTGAAATAAGCATCTTGAAAGAAAAAAATTTGGAGATATGTAATGGGAAAACAAACAGGAACAGCACAAAAACTGGCAGGATTTCAGGAACCAAACACCTGCATTTCTCTGCTTAGTTCTGTGCTTTTCTCTATCTTAACTTTGCTCTTTCAATACTATTCAACAATGTTTGTTTGTTTTCTGTAAGTCAATTGCTCCAGCATCCATGGGATGAACACCAACAATATCTCTATGGCTTGGCAACACCACAAATTCTTATAATCCATGCTGAGCTTGGCTTTGGCAAATTTCTACTTCTTTCCTGGCTTCAAACTCACTGCCTAACTGGTAAAAACATAATACACATAATCTGTTAAAACATAAAACAATAATCTGTTGAGTGCAGCAGGAATGAACTTGGACTGGTTAATCTGCTGAAGTACATCTATTTACTTCTGTATCTGATCCAGTAAAATCCAAAAAAGCAGTTAAGAGTGCCGGCTCAGACTTCTATAATATGAGGGTGGATAAACTTAACACAAAAAAGGATTACTCTGAAGATAAACTCCTTTTTCAGGTGAAGCTATTGGATTTGCTAGCTTTTAGGATACCACCATGGACTGCAGAAATAGGAATAGCATCTGAAGAGAACCTCCCTCTAGAAAATGATGAATTTCCAAGTTTATGCTAAGAACCATCCCTTCACTCTGAAAGCCGCCTAATTTGCTTTATCTTTCCACGGCATGAGCTTCTTCCCAGCAGTGAATCTGCTTTTAAATGATGTCAGAAAACCACCACATAGTAAAAACAGCAGTCATCAGATACTTCATCAGCATCTCCTGTGCTGAGGTTCTTCAGATAAAGAAGGAGCCTTTTGGGCTGTCACGATCCCAAAGTCCAAGAAGGAAACTCACCTTTGCTGGATGCGTGGGTCAGTTTGCACCAAGGGCAGGATGGCTTCCAGCACTTTACTTGCTGAGCCTGGCAGCATCTCCAATACTTTGTTATCAATTGCCATTTTGTCCACAATGGTCTTAAAATAGCGCAGTGCACTGACAACCTCCTTCTCCTTCTCCTCTAGCCATGATACATTCTAAAGAGGAGGGAAGAAAAGGAGAGATATGTGAGAAGTTCAGTATAATTAAGGGCAGGGGTCCTTTAACAAACCCTAAGTATTGGTGACACTGAGGTGTATTCTAGGAGGAGTGGAAAAAAAACCCTTCTAGCACAAACACTTTTAAAATTACTCTCTCCTCTTTCAAAGGAATAGTCAGTGCAAGATTACACCCACACTTCAGCCTTCAGAATTACCTGCATTCCAAACTGAAGGCTGATCTTGATCAGTTTTAGGCTAAGATTAGCACCACTGATGACATCAAGGACACTGCTTTGAAACCCACACCCTAAACTGGGACAGTGAAAGAAAAAACATTTCACAGAATGGTTTGGGTTGGAAGGGACCTTAAAGCCCATCTCCACCCCTGCCACGGGCAGGAACACCTTCCATTATCCCAGGTTGTCCAAGCCCCATCCAACCTGGCCTCGGACACTGCCAGGGATGGGGCAGCCAAAGTTACTCTGGGCAACCTGTGCCAGGGTCTTACCACCCTCATGGCAAAGAATTTCTCCCTAATTTCTAACCTAAAGCTGCCCTGTGTCAATTTAAAGGCAACATCCCCCTTGTCTAATCACAACATCTCCTGGTAAAATACATGAAAACATTCAAATAAACTCCACTCTGATGAGCCTCTAACCTAAACCACTTTATAATGGTGCTGGAACAAGAGAACTCAGACGATTTCCATGAGGACCAACTGTAAAAGCTAAGTTTTGGCATTGGTGAATGAATGTTGCAGAAGGGAACAATTCATTGGAATAAAGCTGAGCTGTGGTCACTGATTTCCCTGCCACCACCAACACCAGAGGAGGAAATTCAGAAGTGATACATGAGACCTCAATGGCATTCTGGACAGGGATATTTTTTTAAAAGTTTACAAGAGTATTCCTGGAGGACTTTTAATGCCACAAGTAGTTTCTAAGTGAGATTTAAATTAACTACTGAACATTGCTAGAAAAGAAGCAGAGAGCTTAGCAGAGTCAGAGTTCATCCATTATCTCCTCAGTAAATCCAGCTTCAGGAATTAATGATCTATGGGCATTGTGTGCTCCCCATATTCTTGTCAGCTGTTAAACTGCTGCTTTTCTGCAGAAAATCAGGCCAGCAGTCCAAACGGTTTTAGGACGAACAATTTATAGGCAGCACTGGTTAGTAATTTGAGGCCAGTTGCATAAAAGGATTAGAATCCCAAATTCCATCTAGCTCCAACTTCAGAAGTCTTAAGTCCCAATCCAAGAACTGCAAACCACCCTGTCATTTTCCATCTCATCTGGGCAGTGCCCAAAATCTGCTGCTGCTTCCCCTTTGGACAACACTTCTTGCCAGCAACCTCAAGTTCTGATCTACAGCCCACAGTGCCCTGAATGCCCTTGCTGAGGAGCATCCTGGCAACTCAACAGGATAAAAAAAAATGACATTTCCCATTTTGCAGGGATGTGCCCTCACCACTGCACAGGTTATTCCAGGATATAGAATAATAAAAACATTTAGGTTGGAAACGACCTCTAGGATCACTGAGTCCAACCATTAATCTATGGAGAGCCTCGGCCTCCTCCAAGAAGGTTTTGCACTTCATATGAAATGATCACACATTTTAGGGATCAGAGAGTCAATTCCCTGGGTAAGTACGACTGTGGTCCAGCAGTCAAAGCTCTCAAACAGAAGTGAAAAAATGTGGACTGCAGTTCCTGCTCCGATGGCTGTTTATGGGTTTCATTCAACAACGGTTTCCTGTAGAAAGGCTTGTGATTTAATAGCTTAAATACTCTCCTGGTGCACAGGAGGGTTGGGCCTGACAGAGTTCAGGGCTGAGAATGACAACTGGAAACACAAATCTCTCCGCTGAGCACACCAAGGGATGCGAACCTAGCCACTGGACACTGGTTGGGACACAGCCCTTAGGGGGTTGGTTGTTTTTTGGGTTTTTTTGTGGGTTTTGTTTGTTTGTTTGGTGTTTTTTTTTTTTTTTTTTTTTTTTTTTTTGTTGGTTTGCTGTTGTTGTTGGGAGTTTTTTTTTTTTTTTTTTTTTTTTTTGTTTTGTTTTGTTTTGTTTTGTTTTCCTCTTTTGTTGTTTGGGGTTTTTTTTCCCCTGCTAGTTCTTCGGGTGATGTTCTCCAGGAACACATTTTAATGAATCCTCTTCCAAGGTCCAAAGGTATCATATGTAGGTGTGCACAGAGCCATGGAATGGTTTGGGTTGGAAGGGACCTTAAATCTCATCTTATTCCATCCCCTGCCACAGCTTCCACTAGACCAGACTGCCCCAAGCCTTGGAACAGATAGACTGCCCAACCAACCCTGGAACACTTCCAGGGATAGGGCAGCCACCCACTTCTCTTTGGGGCATTAAATGAGAAAAAGTTACAACTCTGCAAAACAGCATCTCTTCTCCACTCCCTGCCTGACACATATAGATATTTTTGGATGATTTCTGAAATTTTCTCTTAATAATCAAATTGTAAATGCATCATGTATGAGACACAGCTGACCCAGAAAGGGTCACAGTAAGCTGTACAGAATACACCCAATTACAAAAGCTGGAATCATCCTTTTTTTCCTTACATTTTGGCAGTGTAAAACCTATCATAAGTCTGTATATAGCACTGAAAGACACTTCTGTTCCTGCAATAGGATAAGAATCACAGACAGGGTTCAGAGGGCAAAAGGAGGTTCTGAAAAGAACTCCCTCAGTGTTGCCCATATCCAGATATAGGGAAGAACAAGAGATGATGATGTTGCATGAGTTGAGCACATCCCTCAGCTTACACATCGAGATTTTACTTAATTTTTAGTATTGCTATTTCTGCTCTACACTGATTATCTACTTCAAGAGCACAAAAATAGCATCTTAAGTACTTAAGAGGGAGAAAAGTATGATATTTGGTTTATCAAGTGAGCCTTCTGACAGAAAATCTCCCGTTTGTCAACTGATGTCTATATTGCAGTGAGAAAGCCTGGCGACAATCCAGGCACATCCTCTTCCCCACTCCCTCCACACAAAGCTAATGAGCTGACTACATCCAACTAACTGATTAGTTGGACAGTAGCTATTAAAATAGGTAATAAATGAGCCAGAAATCAACAATATTTTGCAGTATAAAAATGAATGCAGTTTAAATAATTATGTACAGTAATAAAAAATATTGTGAGCGTTTTGTTTTCCGATTAAAAAAATCCCAATCTGTACCCAAAAAATGATTTTAATGTCCAGCATGGCTTATTAGTTAATCCTCTTTCACTGTTTTTAGGGGGAAAATAGAAAAGCAAAAACTTCATCTATTATTAACATGCATTTGCTATAGACCACATTTTGAAAAGGGCTATTCATTTTCTAATGTGTTTAATGTGGTCACATATCAATTTAAAGGAAGGCCTCTAAATTATCTCAAGATACCATCCTGAAACATCATTGGAATTAAAAGCCTTCAAGGAATACTCTCACTGTTGTTTTGTTTAGGTTTTTTTAAAAAAAATATTTTAAAATAACACTCGGCAATGCAAGGTGCTTATCCTCCTAGAAAGCATTTCCACAGCCTCCTGGGGAAAAAAACTCTACAGGCTTGGGGAAAAAACCCTCATCATCTTCCACCTGAGGGTGCAGAATAGGGTGAGGAAGTGCTGCAGAGGCTTCTCTGGGTGTTAAGCAAGTCACATAGCCTAAGAAAACTTTATCTTGCTGGCTGCTCTCAGTAACTCCACAAGAACTCTCAGCAGAGATAATCTGAAAAATTCTGCATTTCTGGCACTGCACACTGGATGAGACTTTTAACAGCTGAGAATGATGTTTCATTATCCTAAACAACCTCAACTGTTCTTAACTTCTGGCTTTGATTTGTACTTGAAAACTGACTGTAACAGTGTTGTCACAGAGATAGTCTCCAGCTACATAATCAGGTCACAACAGGAGAGGAGATAACACAGATCACTTTGTGACCTCATTTCTTAGAGGACCTGGAGTACATTTGGTCTGAGGAACATTGTGCTGGATCAGCAGCTGCTTGAACACTCCTGTGTGACTCTCCCTGCTGCTGTCATCAGAGATTGAGCACATCTTTGGACCAGCTTCAAGGATGTACTTGCCTGGGTCTGGGGTTTTTTAAAGGATCACACCCCAAAACCAGGCAGCTTTTTGGAAGCTGTGAGCACAACCCACAGGGTGTGCATGTGGGGAGGATGTGTCAGGCCATGCACCATGGTCCATAATGAGATATTTAAATGCTTGTGGAAGGAGGTGTCATCATGCTCTCCAAAGGGAAGCATATGGTTTGATTTAATTCTGCACAGTGCTGTTTAGAGGTAACCATAAAGTGACCCTGAGGATCTCTGCTGAGCTGCAGAATCATGCAGAGGACAAATTCACACATCAGATTATGACAAACTGAGTACCAGGAAGCAAGAAACCATCAGGAAAACAGAACATGGCCTTTGCTTACTTTGTTCACTGACTTCTCTGGTGATTTCACTGTCAGCTCAGCTTGCTTCCCTTTCTTTGAGGGTGTTCTCTTTATTTTTGGTGAATGAAACTTTCCCTTCAACTTCATGGTGAACGAGGTGAGATGGGAACGCTCAGAATCTAGAAAGACACAGAAAAGCATGACTGGATTAGGGCAAACATGTTGAAACTAGGGATGTGTTACAGCATTATCTGAAGACACTTGCACTACGTAAATTAATTGAGCAGAACATGATAAAGAAAATTAATAAACTGCAGCTCTATATTATTTTTCAAACCACAATACCACCATAATTTCCTGCTTTCCTCAACCACAATATCACCATCATTTCCTGCTTTCCCTTGAAGGCAGGAACACTGCAAAGCAGAGGCAGGGACAGTGGGACTGCTACTGCTCTGTGCCTTGGAGGGAAGAGGGAAAACACCTCTCTTGAAAGCACTTATCTCCAGCAGGTCCTTTGCAGTGCTTTACAAAGGAGGCAATCATCGTGCCTCTTTGGCAGATGAGCAACTGAGTCAAGGGGATGAAGTGACTGGTTCACAGACCTCTGGCAGAGCAGAGCCCTTGGCTGTGGGTCATGCAGGCAGGGCTCTGCCTGGAACTGGGACCTGGCTGCTTCAGGGATGGAGAACACAATCCCAGGTAATGCCGTTCCCAGAGTGCTGATCTCTATCCACACAGCAGCATCAATTTTGATTGTGATCCCGTGGATAATCTGAACCAAAATGCCAGCTCTTGTCATCTGCAATGGATTTCACTTCCAGGGTACCAGAAAAAAAAACAGAGAACAGAGGAACTGCTTCGATACTAGGGCATCCTTCAAGGAGCTGAACTGCAGAAGTGTTCAGCCCTTTTAAAATTCGTATTTTCATTGTTTTTCGAATTCCTAAGAGCAGAAGTCTCAAAGGTTTGCAATCGTGCCATATGCAGACTTACTGTTGAAATACATTTTTACCTGTTTAACCATGCAGCTGAATAAAACCAAGCTGCCTTGTAGAGAGCAATTTGGAAAGTATTTTGAGCAAAGAGCACTTTAATAAATGAAGGTCTGAGCTGCTCTCTAGTGACCCAGATAATTCAGCAGAAGTTACCCAACTTGTCTGTAACTACATTATCAAGAAAAGTACACAGTTTCTCTGTATGTTTTAATTTTCTTTTAGATTATTTGAGCATTAACTGCACTGGCTGTAATGAGTCCAGAGGACAGCCCCATGCATGCAGCACTGCAGCACCTCGTTAGCATGCAGTGCTGCAAACAGCAGAGGCTGCTGAGTCAAATCTAGCACCCAGCAGCAGCTAAATACCACAGAGCAGTGCTGTTCCTCGTACTCAGAAACCACCTAACCACAGCTCAAGGAAAGGAACCTGTCTCCCTTTAAACTTGATTTCCTGGTAGTGTGTTACAACCCTCCCTGAGCACACTCACCAACACTCTGTCCTCTAGACCAAGATTTTGCAGGCATCCTACAAATGGAAGCTGCTTGAGCACCCATCCTAATCTGGTCTGGCTGCAGACCTGTTCTCCATTTACAGAAGTAAATGTTTCCCCAGGTTTTCTTTGTATCTTAAAGTCCTGTTAATGCACTGAGGAGGGAGGCACTAAAAACCTTGGCCACTGCAGATAAATCCAGCCGTATCAGTTGGCCTCTGAAGAATCACTTACAGCAGCTGGCACCCCAACTTAGCAACAATTTACGTCAGTGCTTTACATCCACGAGAGGATCTCCAAACCTTTAAAACCTCTCTGTCTCCACAGGGTGCTGAAGGTCACCACTGAAGAGAGTTCCTGGCTGCTGTGATAACACCCTTGAACTCCTCCCCAGACAATCATTTGTATTTATGCTACACACCATATGAGAATTTCCATATTTGCACGCATATGCATGCTTGCCATGAAAAGCCATGGCTCTGAATTAATTTTTCAAGAACTGCAAACAATTACAATAATTAATCTACAGGGAAGTAATGGTGACAGCAACAAATGTGTGTCTGGCTCCTCCACGGGCTGCAGTGAAATCCAAACTGCTGGTCTCAGTAAGAAAACACTCAATACACTCAATATACCTACAAAATCCTTGGTCACCTATGGTGATAATTTTGCATTGTAGGGACAAGATATTTGGAAAGGAGAAAGATTTCAATAGATTACCATTTCTTTTTCTCCTTGCCACCAGACATCTCTACCCACCTTCATGGGGCAAGCACATGAATGGCTGAACCAACATGAACCGCCAAAAGGAGATGTCATTAGAGAAAATTCCTTTCCTGCTGACAGCAGATCCTCTTCACCACCACCAGCAGCCAACCACTGCCCCTTTGCCGTTTTTACTTTGGTCACACCAAGCACTAAATCATTTGTGTGCCACACACTGAGGGGAGATAGACACACAGAGCAAGGACAGAAGCAAGTGGCTGGAGCAGAATAGGAACTGCTTAAAATAGTACTGGTGAAGTAAATCAGCTGACATTTGCAAAAATAATAAATGTTATTGTTTGAACAGCCTTGCTAAGTCCTGCTTTGAAGATCACAAATTAATGCAGCTTTTTACTGCCATGGCTTTCTGTCTACACCAAGCACTTTCCAGCCCTCATCTGCTCACAAGTTTCTGATGCATTTGCAGTTAAACAAATGAGTCACAAACCAATATTCTCTCACACTCAATTACACTTAGCACTTAAAATAGCGCTTTTCTTGTTCCAAGCACATTACAAACACATCGTTCTCATCCTTAAACACTCGGGCTTTAACCTCCCTCTGCAGATGGGAAGCAGGCACAGAGGTGAAGCAACTTGTCTAAACAGGGCAGAGGGTGAGTCAGTGACTCTGGTACAGCATCTCCATCACTCTGCAGGCCCTCAGCCCTCTCCCCCTGCTCAGGGATCAAGCTGTGGAGCTCCTGTGATTATGTTCAGTGAATGCCAATAGAATTACTCGGCACACTGGGCTTTACAGTCTGCAAGCTGATACATCATTCAAGCATTATAAACAGAATTTGCTTTGTAATGAATCTGGATGAAGTGGTATAAAAGAGAAGTGACACTTGAGCAGGAAGGGATTCTAGCTCACAAGTGTAAGAGACCTAAGCTTTTACAGATGAAGCCTGAAACTCTCTTCTGAAGAGCACAGCTGAGCAAGACTTCTTAGACTGGTTTCCACAGCGCTGGTCTACTTCAAAAAAGTAACTTTTTGCATACTATATCATAATTTAAATATCTTACATGTCCTGTGTGTCTGTCCAGTTGAAAAGTTCAAACAGCACAGCATGCCTTTACAGATTAAATAATTTGATGACATACACAGAGGCAGAAAACAGAGCCATGGCAGTGCTCAAACCACTTCTGTCCCTCTGCTCCTTCCTGCCTATCTACAGTAACCAAACCCCTTAATGCAGCATTGAGGTTGTTCTGAGCTTGGGAATTTGCCCACTGGAAATTATTCTATCATATTACCCTCGCCTTCTGTTGATGAATAGCCAGCAGTGTTTAGCTGGAGTCTCAGCATTGGCTTTCTCCTCTCTGGTGTGCAGGAGTAGAGTACCCTACATTCACTTCTATCCAGTGTCCAAATGTTTGTGAGATGAATGGGGAAAGTTAGGGTAATACACTCAGTGAAGTGATTCCAACTAAAAAAAGTTGTATTAAAATGTTTCTGTCTCAAAGGAACCACTGACTTTCCATCCTCTAGTATTTCATCTATCTGGATGCTCTCTGCTGCTGCACACAACTGGAAAAAACAGCCCTTCAAAATGACTTTACTACGGATCTGAGTTTCTTGATTTCTGACTGGAAGCTCCACCACGTCACTCGTCTCATGGCTAACTCCATTCCCTGTCAGTGAGGCTCCTGCCCTGCCGTGCTTGAACGTGCTCCAGCTGTTGAGTCACGGCCCTGCTCAGCTCCCAGGCTCATCTCCCCCGGCACGTGCCTGGGGTCCGACCACACACACACAGCACCAGAGAGCTCGCCTGACACGCCTGCTCCAACCAGCCCTGCTCTCAGGTGTGGCCACAGGGGTTTGCAGCATCCCTGGAGCCCTCAGACCAGGCAGACCATGGCTAAAGGAGACCACGGCCATCCAGGAGCCACCTGACTCCCCACCAGCTCCCCGAGCTCCAGCAATTGGTGCCGCTGCTGCCAGTTTGCCAACAGAAAGCTAACTCTGGTGAGGAAAGAACTGCAAGTTTAAAACAACAGGGGCTTACAAGGGAAGGCAGATAAATCAGCTTATGTGCTTGTGGGCAAAGAAACTAAGGCTGCTTAGGAGAAAGCTGGCAAGTCCAAGCCCAACATCCACCTCTGCCATAGTCAAATGGTTACTCTCCACTTGGGTTCAAAGGAAGGCCAGGATAAGTCAAAACACACACAAGCTGGTGAATTCCACCAAGCTAAGCCAGTAGCAAATTCTTTGCTTTAAAGTCAAAGTGAAAGTTCAGCCTTTTACAGAGTTCAGTCACAGCAGATTTTCCATGTGTTGGGTCCCACTCATCAACCTCGTTAAAGCAGCACATGGGAACCTTCAGAAATGGGAAATAATGCCCTGCCTGCCTGTGCACCTCCTGGTCCTGTTTTTGTCACTACTGCTCCATGGCAGGGAGGCTCCAGCAGCTGGGACAGGCTGCTCAACTTGTTTAGTGCTTGGATCATATAAAACTAACTGAAAATAGACTTATTTTTAATTAAAACCCTACAAACCTTAGAATACAATATCTTTTCTTTCTTTCACCTGAAAAACTAAACCCTCCATCTTCTCTCACTCTCTGTGTGTTCAGATACCAAAACCCTGCAGCTTTTGAGGAGACACAACCTTAAAAAAGGGTTATAGTTCATTTTCCAGCTTGTCCTGACTCTTGTGGCTTGTTAGAAAGAATGAAGTGGAGTCTAAAAATCTTATTCCACAAATGGATCCCTTTTCAAAGGCCATTTAGGTCTCCCTGATGGATGCACATATTTAAAAGCTATCAGATTAAAAATAACAACAGACATCTCTCCCCATGTCATAATGAAGCTATTGTGCACATTTTTAATCAACTGCTCCTGCCACTTTTGCCACGAGTCCTTTGAAGGCAGCAGTGACTTATGTAATGAGTTACACAACGATGCCCATTAAAATGGCATTTGTTCCCTTAGGCTCAGCTCCATCATTTGAGAAGACAAAAGGCAAGTTGCAAGGCTTCAGCTAAACCCTAGCTGACAGAGACTTTAAGGGTTCTGAAGCAAAAGACAAAAATAACGAGCTGGAGTTCAAAACGACCTTTCTGCTGAGTATGTCTGTGCTGTGATGCAGCACCCAGTGAGAGGCTCTGGGCTGGGGCTACTCCAGATGCAATTCTGCTGTCAGAAACACAGGAAAACAGGTGATTCAGGATGGGCAGAGAGGCACATGAGAGCTTACCACGATAACCAAGGAACATTCTGCGAAGCAAACAATTTCCCAGATTTTATATGAATATTACCAGAATTCCCAACATCTTCCTTTCACCCTTAGGGCAAGGACTGTATCTGTTACATACCTGTAAGCACAAGAATCTGGGGGGCTGTGCCCTCACTAAAGCTTTTGGGCTCTCTTATAATGTAAATATTAAAATCAGTGATTGACAGAAAATCCAAGCCTTTGAGCTTTGCAGGAAACAGCCGAGTTCCTCTGCAGAAGAGCTGGCATCGGAGACACAGTGCGATACTCACCAGTGAGCTGTGGGCAACAGAAAACTACTGTAGGGGCACTTGTAAAAGCAAATTTTAGTAATTCCGTCGTGTGACAAAATGTTCAAGCCTGCCAAAGTATAGTTATGAAGGTGGAGAGAAAGCACAAGGTTTCTAGAAGGGTTGGAGAAACAGATGAGGAGGAGCCCAGATAAATTCTGCACTCTTTCACACCTGCAGTGTATCGCCAGCTCTCCCATTACACTGCAAACAGCCTTCAGCTACTTTTCACACCCTCTTTCCCCAGAAGTCCTGAGGATGTTTAGAAGCCTAAAAATGCTGATAAGCAGCACTTGTGCAATGCTGCATGTTCCCAAAACGATGAACTGGGATCCTGAGTACAGAAAAGACAGAATGCGACAGAACAGAATTAAAATATCCCATTTAAATGTATCAGCATATCACTGCTGCAACATGGGTGCTCAAAAATCTCAGACCTACTACTCCCAGCGCTGTGAGTTTACTTTCCTCAACTTTGCCATTATCCCCAGAGACTGAAGCAAAGAGAATTAACACAGAAACAAAACAAAACAAAACAAAACCAAAACCAAAACCAAAACCAAAAAAAAAAAAAAAAAAAAAAAAAAAAAACACCAAACCAAAAACTGGTAGGGGACCTGGAAAGGAAAAAAAAAAGGGAGGGTCCAGTGTCAATCAGGAAGTTTGCCCACCCTAACCTTTGTACCTTAGGTGGAGTTGTTTGTAAGCTGCTCCAAGTCCCTCTCCAGGGAATCCAATTGCTAGGAGAGCCGCCAGGTTTTAGAGGAAAACGACGGAGGAAGGGCAGCTGAGAATCAAACAATCGTTCTCGAGTGCTAAAGAAACTTTTCCTCTAACATCACGTCACCTTGGAAGCAGCCAGCTTTTAGGAGCAGAAAGACCGACTGCCCTTTTTCTTTTCTGGCAACATTACAGTGAATGAGCATAAACCAGTGAGCATTAATGATGTGCAATGACAGCACACAAACTTCTCTGGAAAAGGGAGGCTCAGTTCCTTCTCAGCTGGCCAGGCAATGCTCACTGACTCACAGGCTTCATTATTTTTATGCCGCCCTCTGGGGCCTCCAGAGGAAGCAAAACATTTTTATTTGTCAGAGAGCACATTTTTATTTTGATTTTTTTTTTTCTTTCTAAGCAACCATGAATGAGGCATCTCCAGCTGCAGCAACCTCATGTGGAAAAGAGCTTGCAGTGTTTGCAAGGGAACTAGAAGGCAGAGAGGATAACTTATCAATTCAGCCACGTCTCCCTACTGCAGAGAAAAGGACTGGGTTAGTCAACATTAATTTTATGGTGCATTAACACTACAGCTCTTCTTCCTTCCAGTATCATATCTGGAAGCAAATCTTCAGGTTGCAAGGAAGAGAAGATGCACATGATCAAGTAGAAAATTCAGAGTAGCTGACCAGATTCCCTTACTACTCCTCTTTTTGTCTGGTATTTCAGAACAGAGAAATCTCCTTGTATGCAGATAAACCAGGAATCCTCTACTTGCTGAAAACTGCAGCAGTATCGCTCAACTGATGTACAGGAGCAAAAGAAAAAGGCAGAAAGCTAAAATAAATCAAACAAGGAGGGATTTAAGGAAGTAAAACTGCTACCCAAGTTCAGTTTCCTCCAGCACACCAAAGCTGGCTTTGAGATTTCTTTCTGAACAAGATACTGTAATTTATTGATAAGCAGCAGACAGGAGTTTTGCTGTGGTTTATCGAGAGCTGCTGCAGCAGACTGGTGCCATATCAACCCCCAGGCAGAAACACCAGCAATCACCAGCAAGCCTTTGTGCAGCATCTGGCGAGTCTCTGGTAATTTCCCATCTAAGAACTGATTTTGCACAGCCCTGCAAGCCCCAGAGAACTGATGGGATCACAACACTGGTAACATGACTCCTAACTCCCCCAGTGCCAACAGCACTAGAACAACAAGGGACTCAAGTAGACTCCAACACCAACATGAACAATGTGGTCCTGGCTCACCCTGTTCTACCCATGAAAAGCCACCAAGGATGTTAACTAAACACTTCCTTTTAAATGGAAAAAAAATAATCCAGCTACCAGGCATAACATCTGCATTACTTCAGCAAACAGCTCTAACACAGAAATTGCAATGGTTGAGAGGGAACCTGCTGAATTTCCCTCTTCACCAAACATGACTTAATATGGGGTCTGTGGGCATCCCCACTTGTCTAGCAGCTTTTGGAGGATATGGTCATGACAGTGATTCAGACATCTAAAAATAAAGCCCTGCAGGCACAAGTGTGCATGCACAGCACCTGACTCACTCCGGGCTGCAGGAAGCTCAGGAGCCAAAACTCATCTGTTTCACTGACACCACTGCCATGGTCAAGCAAAACGCCTTGTCACTGAGCTCTGCTTCAGCTCCTTCTCTTCTCTTCTCTCATTTTCTCAAGCACATTTAAGTTTTCTTTCTGAAAAGCCTTTGCTGGGCTTGGGTTTCAGTTGTGTGTGGCTGTCAGCTTTGAAACTCAGAGCTGAAAGATTATAACCCAATGTTGCTGAAGCTGTTTATCCATCTCCAAGGTGACAGGATGTCGTCACAGGTACTCGGCAGAACACCAAGCAGAAAGGCATTATTTCAGATGCTTTAGGGAAAAGCCTAACTGCTCACAACCTGGCCACAGGTTCAACAGCCGACAAACAAGGTTGTAAATGGAGCCTTGGCTTCTTGTCTGCCCCACAGCACCAGCTCTGAATGGGAAAAAACTCAGCCTTCTTTCATCCTTGGAGAGTAACCTCCGCTCTCATTCATTAGGCAATGGAAAAAAAAAAAAAAAAAAAAGAGAAGCTGGCTCAGATCTGCCTGACACAATTTCCAGTTGCTTTGGACATTACTAATTATAGTCATCTTTATTTTTGACCTCTGATTACAGACTCTTTGCACATTCAGTTTGAATGGCAAAGATAACCCCTCTTTTCTAAAAGTAGGCTTGGGAGGAACCTTATATCCTGCCCAAAAGCCACCGCCCACACTCATCTGAGCTGAGCACAAGAAACAAGATGAAAACATGGAAAGCATTTGCTTAAACATGCTCAGTTTTACTTCCTTCTTTAGCAAGTGCCATAGATGAAGGGCAGCAGTCCAGGTAAGAGTGTGATGTAAGCTCTTTTCCATGCATGTTCCGAGATGAGCTAACTGCTCCACACGGAAGCCTCGTTTCTCACTGTTCACTGTTCTGACTAGCACTGTATCCTCGGGGCTCAGATGCTGAAAAGCAGATATTCAGTTCAGTAAGATTAAACATGTCTGCACAACTCCAGTGCACCACGCTGGGGGCTTACATCTCTGCGCGAGGGAGAAAAATGAGTTTCAGGAACCAGGCCAGTACTATCTCCTAGAGGCACTGCAATACCAGTGTAAACTTCCCTAATATTGCTTACTCAATAAAACAAGGCATCACAGGAGGGCTATGCAAATCCCTCAACTTTGAAGTACTGCTCTCCTGTTGCCCCTAAGGACCAGCTCTCTATCTCCACACACCCAGACAAGAGTGTGTGTGCAGCGATACAGCGGCACCGCAGGTGTGAAATTTCTGATGTAATCAGGTCAGAAGCTGCTTTGACATTATTGTTGTGCTGCTCAGTAAAGGGTTAAGAAGCTGCAGGCCATATCCTCAATTCCATACTCTGTTCTATACCTGATAGGATCGGCAAGCAAACCACCAGCTTTACTGCCTGCCTACAGGCAGGAGAAAATATTAGTCTTCTATAAGCGTGATTTGAAACATCAGTGCCTCCAGCAAGGGGAAACCGAGATGTTAATTGAACTGAACAGCCCAGGAGGGAGCTCCCTCTTCTCTTCCTTAGCTGTAGGATTTGCACATCCCTACACCACCACGGCAGGAAACATGAAGTACCTTAGGGAGTCTAAGTGGGATGTCTGTCTTTCACTCTGCTGCACATAAACATTAAAGTTACGTTAGCAGTAAACAATTATTTGTGACAAATTTTCTATTTTATCCCATCTTCTCATGCCTGAATTAAAGTCTCCTGGTTATACTGGTCTATGGACAACAGGTTTCAAGGTAAAGGCACACTGACACCAACACCTGCAGTTCTCCCCTCTCTTTTTGGCAAATCCTGACTTTGAAAGATACAGAAAGACTGAACAGCAAACCCCAGCAGATTTGTACAAACATCAACAACATGAAGGGAGTCTGAAGAATCCATTCCATCTCTAACTCATCTGAGCCTATTGAAGACTTGAGGTTTCAATAGCAGGAAACAGGCACTAGAATTTTACTCGTTAATTTAATTTTAAAGAAAAAGTAGCTATTCCCCAGCTGCTTCAGATATTACTCAGCCTAATGCAGTGACAAGTCTGAAAACTCACTCAATAAGGTGACACCTGAGCCTCATTTCTTTGGCACATCATTCTTTGCTGGCATGCAGCAAAGTTAAGTCTTGTACCATCCTATCTGTATTTAACAGTTACTGTCATCTTTAATGGAAATTCCCAAAAGGGGGCCCTACTAAGAATCAGCTTCTATTTTTCTATGAACTTTCAGTTTGCTCACACAGGAAGCTGGCCTGAATTTCAAGAAGAAATACCTCCAACACTCATCTACAACAATCCAACAGCCAAAGGGAACCCAGCTCAGGCTGGATTTCACCAAAAACAAAGCAGAACCTTATCTCAGCATCTCTTTACAATCTTACTGAAACTATTCTCTTATCACAGAATAAATCTCAGTGAATTAATAGCTACTTGAGTGATGTTTTTACCAACAGCCCATTTCCTGATCATATCCCGCGTCCCATTCAGGGCATGGAATTGGGTTTCAAAAGTGAGATCTTGCCCACAAGCCAGCCATACCTGCCAGGAAAATACACAAATACATTCAAAGACCATCACCCACTCCAAGAAAAAACCCATGTTTTAAAAGCCGGTGCCCAGATTGCGTGGTAAAGAGACCTTAGGATTCTATAAATAAGAAATAATTTTGCACAGTATTTCTGTTTAATTTGGTTTTGACAAAACAGCAAACCCACAACTGCCAAGGCTATTTAAGTCTGCGCAACACAACGCGCGACTGTGCGGCGATCCTGCCATCAGCCCTGAAAGGTGAATCGATACTAATTTCAGTTTGTGGTCCGTTGAGCAATACTTTGGAGCTTCAGGAGGTCTGTTTGGAAAACGGCAGCCAGTTTGTAACAGGAAACTCCAGCTCCACGAGGCCTGGAGCTGTGTGGTGCGGGGTCAGGCCAGGCTCTGCTCCATCGCCTCCGGAGAGCACGACCAGCCCTTCGGTCAGGCTGAGCCTGGTGCCTTGTCAAAGCTTCACTGTGATTAACTTTATGCTCCTCCACTGTGAAAAACAGGAGAGAACCCACTGATTTCTGCAGTGCATTCAGTATGTCACACAGCTGAGTTCAGAAAGACATCAGGAGATATTTATAAAAATACCTGTGGCGCTCTGACAAGGGTAAACACCTCCCAGATCTTCTGGGCTCAACATTATCAACTGGTAATGCACAACCCATCCAACAAAAGCTTCATCCCAACTGGATTTTGAGTCTTCACCTGGATCCAGCCAATGAATACAAAAAATTACACTGCAATAAAGCAACAAGAAACACTGTAAACCGTCTTTCAACTAAAAAAACCCCACCTATAATGTTGCAAGCACAGAACTGACTTTGAATACATGATCCATGTTTATTAATATCACTTTGCAGTATAAGAATCTAGTACCAAGCTTTGTGTCAGTGTAGTAAGAAAGCATCACTTTCTTTTTCCTGCTCAGCAGAAATGACTTTGTAATGCAGGGAAGGGGCTTAGCGGAATCAAACACTGCAGTCATTGACTGCAGGACCTCCACAAACATCTGCTCCACACAAGGACCACTCTCCCACCATGCCCTGCACGACTTCACAAGATTTGCAGTCTGAGCTTGGACTTCATTTATTTTAGCACATGTTTTCAGGAAACTTCTCTTTCCTTTCTACCCTGTTTACAAATTTACACAGCAAACTCACTTTGCCTCCCTCCCCAAACAAACACATAAATTTTGCCTTTTTTCTCCTCTGTGTACTCATGAACTCTGAAGCTCAGCAAATAAACTCTCAGCTACATCCACTTCTAAACTGCTGATTTCTGTAGAGGAATGACAGATGGGAGAGAGCTCTCCTGCTTCATTTTTGGCAACTCTGCAGCCAGAAGTTTGAATACACTCAATGTGCCCTCGTTCCTCATTAACCTAAGAGGCACTTAAGTATCTACTGTAAAGACTGCAGAAATGGAAGATGACTCAAACAAATCTTGAAAAAGGGGGTTGGTTTGGGGAAAGCTGCTTCATTAAAATGTATTGAAACTCCTAAGTCCATCTGCAAAAGGCTTTTAAAGCTTTGTATGGCTTTAACTAGTTCCATTTCCATGTCTATCCTCATATGACACACCAGCCATAGGTATAAAACATCCCTCAAGGCTTGATTGCTGCTATTTGATAAAAAACCAACACTATATATATAGCAGTCACAATCATAATTGTGAAACTGAACCCATATGGGAACTTTGAAAGATGGTCCTCACAGAAGAGACTTTCATCAGGTATTCAAATCACTTATAAAAATAGAGAATTAAAAAATATAGAGAAAACACTTCTTCAAGTACAGTCAAGTAAATTTGCCATTTGTTGGCAGAAAACAGAGCAGGTGAAGAGCTGAGCTGGTTTTCTGACAATTGTACAAATCTACTTTTAGGGAAATCGCTTCAAACTACAACACACCAGAATTTATCATGATAAAACACTCAAAACCACAAGAACCCTCTAGCTCAGACTTTATAATGAGAGGGCTTCTCCATCCTGGAAAGGTAGCTTAAATCAAGATGGAAGTTGGAAACTCACACATATTATTCCCAATTATCTCCCTACTTAGTTTTGCTTTGGAATATGACTGTCCACTAGTAGAATGGATTTAGCTAATTATAAGGCAAAAGGGCAATATTTAGAGATTGTTCTCATATATATGGGAAGTTGTTTCTCAAGATAAAGTCTAGCTTTGTTGAACAGAAGTAGATAACAAACCTCAAAGGAAGAGATTTTTCTTGTATGAACTGTCATTTTTTTTTTAAATTTAAAGGACATTCCTGTGTTATTATAAGAAATCAGGACAATATAACCTCAACATTTTCCATCGTAAAGCAGATTTAAAACCCATTTAAAACCCTGTTTTGTGCTCTCCTGTTAAAAACTGGGCCTGCATTTGCAAAACAGGCCAACAAAGAAGTGCCAGCTCTACTGAAATACTTTGTCATTCAGGAACTCTGGGGAGGGAAAGTCAGCTCCAGACCTCACAGCAAAGCTCTAGGTTTACATTTGATCAATAGTCTAAACAAAGCCTGACCTAGCACCAAACAGGCAGCTGGTTTGCACATTGAAACTTGCAGAATGTTACTTTTGTCCCTTTAATGAGAAAACCGCCATCTCTGTGCCTCCAGAATGACCCTGTGATGGTTTTTCATTTCACAAGCCAGAAATTCATGGCACAAATTGATGGGGTGGGGATTCAGAGCAGGTGACAATGTCAGTCACAAGAAAAGCTCGGGCAGAACAGACGCAAAACCACGTCACCATTGGCAGGTGACCCACCTGGGTGGTGGCAGAGCAGCTCCTGAAGTCACCAGGAGAAGCTTTAAAGGACAAATGGAATAACTGTGGTCCTGAAGCTACATAATATTCCTGAAATGAGCTTGAAACACGCTGCCAGTCACAGTAAAGAGTTTGGCAAAGCTGCCCAAGCAGTAAGGAGGTTACTGTGAAAGAAATGACCAATCCTCACAGCCAAGGACCCAGCAGAACCAACCTCAGAACCACCCCTAACGAGCTCTCCAGATGTAACAGCACCAATGCTTACAGTCATTTTCAATATTTCAAACCAAGAAACTGCTCCCTCATATTCTTAATTACCTCCCACAACAGGACAGACAGGGCTTTGGAGCCTCCATAAATTCTCGGTAGTAGAGAAATCAACCCCATTGATTTCCTAACATTAGGGCTACTAGGTTTATTTTATAAAATTACTAGTCAAACCAAAGTCCAATAATGAGATGATCTATATGTAAATAATATTTTGCTTGGAGGAAAAGAAAGAAACACTGTTTTCATCTCTAATACCCATAAATCACTGTATTTACAGACTACAGCTTGGGGACTCAGGGCCAATCTACTGATAGGATTTCTCTTCTATTTGCACTGTGTCAGCATCTGCTCTCTTCATGGGAAAACAAAAAGCTGCCCAAGCAGATTATGGCACTTTCACATCCTGGATCACCCAGGTCCCAAAGAGTCTGCCTAGTTCAGCTCAGTTAGGAGCACACCACACTTTGTATTTCTAATATTTTAGTATTATAAGCGTTTAGTGAATATAGGATATGAACAAGCAGCTCTTGTTCAACTTAAAATATAAGACACTTCTTTATACCAAAGCTGAAGTCACATCCTCCAAGGCTCCTTTCACAAAGTGATCATGGGTATAATAAGGTGAACACCAATAAGTACAATCAAACATACATCCTTCTCTCCCTAGACATGTTCAATTACACTGTGGTAGACATGCCTTATTAAAGGATTTTCACACACCTAAGGAGCAATGTCTGGCAGTGATTTCTTTATTTATTTAAAGAAACACTTTACACCTATATTTACATAGTGCTTTTAAAGAGAACCTCCAAAAAACATCAAAAACCATTCAACTCCGGGGTAAAAGGTGAGAAAAAATCACAAGGAAGAAGAGAAATTAAATTCCAGAAAAAAGAGCAAATGACATGGATTTGAAAGCATGCTAGGGGCTATGCAGGGCTATACAGAGCCCACTTATCACAGATAAGAATTCAGATTGAATTTTGGAGGTCTAATCTGAAATACAGAGAGTTATCATACTCCTGGGGGTAAACAGCTCCAGAGAGCATCAGCATTACAGGAGGCTTCTTCTGCCAAATTACCACCACTCTTACTTGAATTCACACCTCCTGGTTCTGTATTAACACAACAATCTTGTATTATATTAACCCCAGACAATCATTTTACCTCCACAGAGGCACAGGCCAGGAAGGGAAATTTCAGAGTTCAAGCCCATTCTCTTGCTGGATCACATAAAAATCCCAGCATTACTGTATCACACAAAAGGTCTCCCACTGGGACTTGATGCAAAACAAGGAAAACCAAAACAAAGAAAAAAACCTAAACAAGGAAAAAAACCAAAACAAGGAAACAAAGCAAACAAGGAAAAATCCTTAAACAAAGAAAGAAAATCTGTGAAATCATTGCCCCGTCCACTTAAATGCTATTAATTCATAATAATCTTGATTCCTATAGCCAGTTTGAAATTTTTAACGTAGCGTGTGTCATTTTATTTCAAAAACACGACCTACATTTGAAATTCTGAGTTAGAGCCCCGCACACAAGGCTTTGCATGCTAAAGACGCGGCTCTGTGTGGCTCAGATTTCACACGTGCCCATCCTTTGAGTGCCAAATCCCTCCTGACGCTGCCCATTGTCCACGGGATCTAAAAAACCCAGAGACACGGAGAGCACCCGACCTGGGAGTCCTGATAAAAACCAGGCTATTGCTGAGAGACAGAAGGAGAAAAGAGGCCGCTCAGTGTCAGTCAGATGCTTTTTAATCAGGTTGAAAGGCTTGGCTGTGGAGAGGGGGGTTCAGTCTCTCCCATCCACGTTTCCCATCGCTCACGCTGCTTTTCTTAATTAGCGGCAAGTGGACAACAGCTGTCAGTAGCCTGGAGGCCAGAAAGTTATCGGCAAAAAGGGGGATGTGTTAAAAGAGAGAGAGACAGAACGGGGCTGTTCAATGCACGAGTGGTCAATACAGGTGAGAGATCCATCCACAGCAAATGTGGAATGCTTTGTGTTGGAAGGGACCTTAAAGATCATCTCAATCCAAACCCCTGCCATAGGCAGGGACGTGGCTTCATCCACTGGCACTGAGAGGATGCTCTTCCTGCTGGCTTTAGTCTGGTTATTTTAACATATAACTAACTGTAAGTCAGTTGTGTGGGGTGTGGTTTTTTTTTGTTTTGTTTTTTTTTTTTTTTTTTTTTTAAGTACTCCCGTAACAGGAAAATTTAAACTGAGAATAGAAGGAAATGGGAAGGCCATCCTAATGTCTTGATGAAAATACATGGGAGTCAGTTCAAAGGCACAGCAGAATAAAAACTTCAAGATTGTTCCAGAGATTTTAAGCATAAAAATTGAAGCACAGGAGAGGGGGGGAGAAAGGATGTTTTATGTAAACAATAGAGAGAAACTTTAGCAGAAGACAGAAACTTCATCTACAAGCCCTAACCTCAAGTAGCACAAAAGAAAAATACTCCAGTCAGTCATTATTGTCTGTATATTAAATCCTGTGAGCCCAAGACATTGGTCTTGACCTTATTGTACCATGTATTAGAGTAAAGTGGGTCAAAAAGAAAATTCCTTCCCAAAGAGGTGACACCCTCTGGTCAAACCATGTGCTTATCTCATAACACAACTCACTGACTATCTGGATGATCAAGAAATAAAGTAATTGCTTCCCTGTTGGATGGCCTGATTACTGTCATTTGTGGCAATAGGGAACTCAATGCAATTGCAAGCAATAAAATGTATTATTAAAATTTTCCCACTGCCCATTTGTTACTTATAAATTGCCATCACCCCAATTTCTTCAGGAAAGCCAGGCTTCTTTTGAATTTGGCTTTAACCTACCTAGAAAGCAGAGCAATTTTCTGAGGCCTGGCTGGCAGTTCTTCCAGTTCTAAATATACCCTCCCAGTTTTCTGAGCTTGAACCTATGCAAGGGAAGCTGGGAGGAAGATGGAAGTATTTCCCCAAGCTGCCAGTAGACTAGCAAGACATCTAAAAGCCCTCATCAAATTAAGTGCTTAATTACAATTCAGACTTTGAGAGTCTGGAAATTAGGATAATCTTCTGGGAAATTTAACAGTCTCCCACAAAAGAAATTGCAACATCCAAGCCAAAAAAAGCAGAGAGCTTGGAGAATGTTATCCCATCAAATCACACCTTGTACTAGATTCCTCGCCCTAATTCCTGGAGAATACAAAGTGAGATCCACAACTTAATTTCAGGCTCTTGAGCCATTGGGAAAGATGAGGATCAACATTTAGGAGGCTAAATTGGGAAAAGCCATCTCATGTAAAGAGCTGAGCAATATTTGTTGAGTTGATGGAGAGCTGCCTGTGAAGGGACCTTCTCACACTCGACTCCATGACGGACTGTGAGGTGAGGCCACAGAGGGCACAGCTTGGAGAAGGTCTCGACACAGTCACTGGCACAACCACCCAAATTTTGGCAGCAAAGCAATGGCTGCAGGTTTGCCAGCTCCATTCCTCTAGGTGGCATGATCTGTGTACACATCACCTGGATCTTCCCACGCGGAGAGATGTCACCACTACACAGCACCACGTCTGCCACTCTCACTACCTAATGACATCCCTAAAGGCATGAACTAACAACCCGCTCACAGGCTACACAGCTCCAGGGATGACTGAAAAGCCCACAGAAGCTGATGGAGAAGTAGAGATCATCTGACCACAGTACCAAGTGAAACTCTAGCAATAAATGAAAGGAGGGCAGAAGTTGTACTCACTGTCCTTACCTCACTACAGACAGCACCACCCATCAAGAAGTCAGAAGTACAGAAGAAATGTTTGCACAATGCTCTAAAAATGTAAAGCTCTAGGTGTACACTAAGCATTACACATTTCCCTTTTTGATTCATGAAATTGTTGCAAGGGAAATGAAATCTTGATCTCAAAATAAGCCAAAACATCCCACACTTCCCATTGTTATCACTCTCATGAGCCATGATCCCAGAATCACATTTTAGCAGCAAGAGGAGCTCTGCTGCTTGGGCAAGATGTGTAAGGATGCTCTTTTGCTGTGACACATGTACCACTGCTTGCTGGCACATCCCTATATATCTTCAGGACAACGCTGCTGAGTCAAAACCTTGTGACACAGAGGATGCACTACAAGCAACGGGAGTGTTACCATCCAAAAAACCTGCAAACTAAGAGAAACAAAGGGCAGGGACAGCTGACAGAGAAGAAATCACATCCTGGTATTGAAGACAACAAGAGACAACACAAAATGAAAAGCAATTCAAACCCAGAGCTCAAATGGAGAATGAAGGAAGTGACTGAAGTATGTCAGAAGGTATCTGAGCTGTGACACTGGGTTCACTTGGATGTTGCAGAAGCTGTAGGTGAGAGGGTGTTTCCCAACAACAGCTTATCTCTGCAGACTCAGCTTCCAGACAGGTTCACATCTGGAGCACTGTACCCCTTGCTCATTGTTTTTTCCGTGAGCCAAAGGTCAGTGGTCCTAACACCTCATCACCCTGGATGTGCCCACTGGAGCCTGCTGCTCACACCTGGCACTGATCAGAGGGCTCTGGACCAAAATCATGATTTATTTTTCCAGAAAATGTCAACTACAGAAATTCACCAAAATGCTCATTAATTCAAAACAAATCTTTTGGCGGAAAGCTGTGGAAATCTATATATAATCTCATCAGAAGTCAGCTCTGTGATTGAAAACAGAGAATGTAACAAAAAAAGTCCCAACTTGCTCATTAGGAAGCTCAGGAGAGGGTGGTGACTACATTTCTGGTGTGTGCCTGGCCTCACATAGGTCCTGGGTGCTAAAATGCCAAAGAATGCTCAAAGCCCCATAGCCAGCAGAGATGCCTACCTGCAGAAAAAGAAACTGGTGCTCTAACTCAACATAGAATAAATCAATTAAACTTGTACCCTGGAGCAAGAGTCTGGGGAGTGTCCAGACAAGCCTTAACAAATATTAACTAGCCAGAAGTTAAATACCTCTCTGTAAACTATCCTACAGACTTTGATACCCTAAGAATCAGTATTTTTTTTCCCCAATATAAAATTTGAGGCAAGTGAAAATATAAAAGCAGTTCTTCATACAGCTTAATCAGACTAGCACTTAACTAACTAGCAGTTCTCCAATACAGCTTAACTAGACTGATCATTTAAGCTTGAGCTGCTTCCTAGAGATATTAGGGCTTTCACAAGATTTCTCTGTGGCTTACTCATAATGAACAGCTGCTCTGGCAACTGCTGGAGTCAGCAGGTACTTCCTGCCCTGAAAAATAGTCATCAATATATCTCAGTGCAGAAAATCATACTCTCCTTAAAACAATTCATGATAGGGTTCAGATATCAACTGGCTTCATGCCAGGGACACTCCCTTAAACAATGGTTACACCCTCTATACAGCTAAAAATGAAATAGCTGAAAAGGAAGACATTTTATACGAGTTCCCAGGGTAAAACACATCTGAGAAGCACTGGTCTGGGACTGACATTGTTCTACTGAAAGAATATCTGAGTCCAAATCGTATTTCCTTCACCACCTTCCCAGACTTGCACAAGGAGAAAATCCCTCTGGGCTTTCCTTTTATACTTCTGGTGCTCTCCAATAGAATGAAAACCCAGTGTTTTATAAGACTGTAAATAAATTAGAAGTGCCGCAGATTATGATTTGCCCTTTTGTTAACATTGCTGGTAGCACCAGTGAGCCTGTTTGCCAGCTTAGGAGGTCTGAAACTCTTTCAGTGTTGACTTTAAGCTGAATACAAATATTGAGTGAGCTGCCTGTACACGGAGTCCTCAACCACAGCCATCTCCTCGCATAGCAATGCTGCTTACAATGCTGCCAGTGAGCCAGGGTGTCAAAACAAACATCATTGTATTAATTGCATCTGTTGATGAACCAGCCCAAGAACAGCCCTGTTTCAATCACAGGCTTTATAAGACAGCACTGAAATGTTACTGTGAGTGTTGAGATGGATGAGTCAACAGACAAAGTACAAAAGCAGTTGTAGAGTCTCGCTGGAGTAATTTGAAAAGCTGCACAGCTACACAAAATTATGGCCTTTATTGACACAGCTTGCTCATGATAGTCCTTAACCTAATTTTAAGTTTCAGTTTTGTTTTCTGCAGCCTTCCTAGTCAGAGATAGGCAAACACACAAGTACTGTAACCTTTGCAAAGGTGAAAGATCAGCAGATGTGTAACCAACCTGAAAATAGTTCACGAAGTCATGTCAGATACTAGTCCTCACTTGGGGAGTTACAAATGTCTCTTCCCTGTATTTTGGAAGCTTTCCTTGACCTTGTGGAGTGAAAGATCTCTCAAACTGCCAGGTAAATATAACACTGGGGGCTCAGGGTCAGCTTGAGGCATGAAGCACTGGCCACACATCCCCAGCCAGCCTCTCCTCCTGGTCTTAGTCGGCTGAAATCATCTCTGCAGTGCCACGTAAGGTCAGGAGATTCAGGTTACTGAAAGAATGACATTTGATACCTGATCTCTCTCCCCCTCTCATCCAAAACCATCTGCAACTCATCTTTTAAGGCAGGGATTATTCATTCGGGGGGAATTATCCACTAATCAGTTTTTATCTCCAAACTAGGTCCTCATGCTGGCAGCAAGGCCTGTCAGAGGTTTTGGTTCCTTCCACTCTCAGAGCAGTCTCAAACTGGACAGACTTTAAAATGCAGTTGATGGCAGCTCCATGTGCTAAGGAAACAAGCCCAAATTTACCAGCCAACACATCGTGTGTTAAGGTAGGTACAGAGGTACAAAACAAGGCTCCAGTTATGAATCACCTTTACTGGGCTGGGGTTAGTTCTTTATATCTCCATGCCCAGGGAACTGCTGTGTGAGGTTTCACACCACCCTGATTTTCTTAAGTGGGATAAATGTAAGGAAAACCACACTGCACAACAGGAAAAGAAACCAAGGACTTTGGTGTTTCTCCCCAAACCACACGCACAGAGAGAGATCAGCACAGCCCTCTGGCTCCCAGCACACTTGCTCACTAGCCTGGCTGCTATTCCACTTGATATTTGTCACATTTAAGTGTAAAACTCAAGAGAAGCTTGTGGTCAAGTGAGTCAGAACCCTGCATTCTGCAAGTACTTCTCCCCTACTTATTATAGCTCATCCTTTAGCTCTGCCCTGTGACACCAAAGCATTTTCTATCCACTGCTCAATCATGACAGCAGTTCCTCCAGTTCCTTCCAATCACCAGCACGAAATTCATGTCCATCACCTTTCAGAGGTGACATTCCCTGTTCTGTAGGGCCTTCCAATTAAGCTGTGCTCTTCATCTGCAATTATCATGCAAAAATACCCCCACAAAAAACTCAGGCAGATAAACTGCCTCCTGCATTTCACCCACAGGCCAAGGCAATTACTGCAGAACTTGTAGTTTGCATCAGTAAACACAGCAATTTTGATTTGGGTTACCTGATTTTCAGTTTTGAGGACCGTGTTAAAACAAAACCAAAACCAAACCAAACCAAAACCAAACCAAACTCACCTGGACTTCTCCTGACAAGCAAATTGTTAAACTGGCCCAAAATCATATTTTAGCAACTGCAAAAGAGAAATTCTGGACATTCTTCAGCTGGTATGAATCAGGATAAAAGGCATTTCACAGCTGTAGAAGTGAGAATATTTTGGGGAAAAGAGATGTTTTTCATTCCCTCTAGTTCATTTAATAAATTCTAAACATCATAGCTTAAAATAATCCTGACAGACAAAGCAGGCCAGACCTTTCTATACAATAGAGTACAACTATGCACTCACTGCATCAAAACTATTCTCTGCCCTCTCCTTGGGTAAAACAGCAGGGATGGAAGGAAAGAAACTATTTAGACTGAAGAGCAGAAATCTCTACCCAGACCCATTTGTTTTACTCTGCAAGTATTGACAGATGAGTAATGAAAACTTTGCTGCAGACACAGGCTGTTCTTCAAGGCAGCATCAGTTAATAAACCACAACCACAGCTGCAAAAATATTAAGGAATTTAACTAAATGATTCCTTCAAGGGCAAAGGATTGCAGGAGGAGCCAGTTTTTGTGCTTTGTTATCATCCCAAAGGTTAAAATCAGAGCATGCAGCATCAACACAAGCCGGAGTTACTGTTTTGGATGTAAAAAGCTTTGGATAACAATTTCATTAAATGTATACAACTGGGTACTAATATTTCTAGCATGACTCTTTTTCCATTATGATAATATTTGAAACTTAGTGTACTATGTTGCCAAAGCTTTTAGATGTGAAATATCTCATCTGAAAAGAATTAAATGGTAAAAACAAATTAACAGTAATAATAAAACTTACAGCCTGTTAGCTCTCAGAACCATCAAGGCTGAAAGAGACCTTCAAGGTGATCTGGTCCAACTGTCAGCCATAATCACCTCAAAACCATAATCTCAAGAGCCACATCCAGACATCTCTTGAACACCTCCAGAGACAGTGACTCCACCACTTCTCTGGGCAACTTATTCCATGGCCTGACTTCTCCTTCAGTGAAAAATCTGAGCCTTCTCACAGGACAGGCCATAGCACTGGGCTGCAGCATGGCTGAGAAGGGTGTTTTGCATTACAGACTTGGATCAGGATCCTGATCCACAGCCACATTAACAGCCCATGCAGGCTGGGAATAATTTCAGAAGCAGTTATGCTCACAGCTGATGGGGGAATTTTTTGGTGACAATACCAAAATGTCACCAAAAGCTCTGCTGGAGCTCCAGCAGAGTGGATAACCAACCTAAGCTCTAACCTTAGGTACAATTATTTTTACCAGTCCCAACTCCTTACAGAACTTAAGAAGTATCCAAACAATGGCATGGGCACTCAGCAACCTTCCAACATCCTTTTTATTGTTGCTAACACTCTTACGCACCTTGCTGCCAAAAGACCCTCAGGATTTATAGATAAATTCCTCTGCCCAGGGCAAAAGAGGGTTTGGATCCCTTGGAGCTTGGCCCTCACCAGGCTGCCAGGCAAATGGAAGCTCAGGGAAATGCTCCTGGGTATCACTTGTGGCGCACCTGATGTCTCCAGGGAGCCCTCTGAGTGTTACAGTGAAACACACACCTCACATCTGAGGTCTAATGAAGCAGGTTATATTTCAGGATAAAATCTAAGAGTAAGTGCTGCCAATGAATATTTGGGGAATTTGTGTTTTCATCTGACACATACAGGAACAAAACCACCTCTGTTTAAAGCCTACCTGGAAATAGGCACAGAGAGTAACAAGAACCAAATTCTCTCCTGGCATGATTTTTAAGTGTTTCTTTGCCTGCAATTGGTACCAGGCTTTTATTGGCAACCCATCCTTCACTGCCCTCGACTGGTTCCTCTGAACTGTCTCCAAAACACACACATTTGCTTTTTTACCCAAAGATTTTGCTTTTCCTTGGCATTCCCCATGCCAGGCCATTCACAACTCACCTTTGCCAAATGGCTACAAACACGGCACAGCTACATTTTCAATTCTGCCATAATGAAGGCCCTATTTGCAGCCTCTCTGATCTCCTCAGCCTTCTTCAGGAAATGTGCAGAAACTTAAATAAATTTCAATATCCATTCCTCTGCGAAGTTTGACAGAAATTGGCCAGTAAATCCAAGAGTTGTAAAAGAGGATGGATGAGCTATCACAGCTGCCTTATGTAAGGATGTTACAGATTAAGGAAGAGAGGTGAAGACAAGGAGCAAACTTATCTCTGAGAGATGTGCCAAGTTATGCATGAAGACTTGCTGGTTCTTCTTTAAAGGGATTTTGTGCACCTGAATATCACAAAACTGCCCAGAGCTGAGAGTGCCAGCTCATGCCCTTTAAATACCATTCCTTAAATTCACTCCATCATTTTAACAGGGTGGTTCTACAATGTTCCAAAGTGTTTCTCCCATAAATCATCCTAGACAGAGCAGGGACCAAAGTGCCACCGATTTCAACAACAAAGAGCAAACACACACAAAAAGAACAGAAAAAACTAAGTTGAAAACAGAGAAACTCCCCACCCCAATTTGCCAGTTACGTTCCAGGTATTGCTCACAAAGATACAAGATTATGGGGTTTTTTTTAAACTCGTGTAACTTTCAGATCACAGTGTTTTCAGGTGTCACAAATTTTCCCCACACAGCAGCCCTGGAGAAGCAATTCCAAGCAGTAAAAGTTAAACTTAACCCCTGCACTGCTCTCACCATGCTCTATCAAAAATCCAGCATCAGCCTTAACGTCTGATTTCGTGTGACCTTTCAAGGGTATTTATACAGACAAACCAGTGCTCCACATTTTCTGCAAACCCTATAAATTCATAGATGAGTTCCAACTAAACCTTTTGGCAGAATTCCCTAGTTCCTCAAACATATTATTCTTATATTTAATTATACTAAGAAAAGTAGAAAATGTAGGCTTTAAAAAAATTAAGATGGGAAATATATATCCAAAGAGGGATATTTCATTTTCTTGTATATGAAAGCTGCAGCACACATCACTCTCAATTGTGAAATGCAAGGCTGCATTAAGCATTAAAAAGGAAAAAAAAAACAAAAAACAAAAAAAAAAAAAAAAAAAAAAAAAAAAACCACAAACAAACAAACAAACAAAAAAACCCAACTCAAATTGACAAAGTTAATATAGTTAGAGCACAGCTAAAAGGATCATAAAACACCCAAGAAAAACTGTGTTTAGACAGTATTGTCCTGCTAACTGAACCCATTGTCAGATGGATTAACTGAGCTCTGCTCTCCAGAATTGATTGCAATGTACTCAACAACCAGAACTGCAATATTGATCTCCCTGGGTGCCCTTTGTGACGTTTGGCTCCCAAAGGAAACTTTCTAAATATGGAATTAATTCCTGAGGCTACTTTGACACCTCTTGGGCAGCACAGACAGCACAGATTGGTAGACAGGACCCAAACAAACTAAAGGATAAAACACTGTGTGCTGTATGTTTGGAACACACTTGCTTTGGTTCCCATTTTAATTGTTAAAGACTCCCTGCAAACTACAGCTGAATAGATACAGAACTATTTATTCAGTCTCCTGGTAAAATTATATCAAGGTTTAATCAACCAACCAAGCTGCAGTATCTGCTTCCTCCAAACTTACCAGCTGTGAGTATTCTTTGACTTTAACCTCCACTGATTTTTTACTTTCTTTCCAGAAGCCTAGAAAAAGAAAATTCTCATGAATTTTCTTTCAAACCCCAGGATTTTGTACACATCAGGGATGAAATTAAAGATCTTGTTTAGAATATAAATGGGACTGGTTCAGTGAATATGTTAAGTACTCAACAAAGGGCATCCCCCCATGAAGCCTTCAGAGAGAAAGAATGAGAGCATGAGAGTGCAAGCAAGCTTTAACCTCTCTCCCTGGGCAGAATAATGGATTAGGATTTCCTTAGAGGCACTGATGGCCACGCCAGGATGTTAACTTACATCACAAAATGCACAGGATTTTCATGGCACCAGAAAAACTACCCAAAGCAGCAGACATTGTCATCCAGGTAAAGTAAGATAATGCAAAACATGGGTTTTTTTCAATTCAAAAAGCCTCAGATCTGTAATGAAGAAATCTCTTCTTCAGTGCCACCCAAGCTCATTCGACTCTCAGAGTGGTTATAAAATGGGAACCAAAAATTTATTTAGAATGTAGCTCTTATCAATTCACAGATCTTTTAGATACTTTCCTAAATATGATACAATAGAAAGGAGGTGTAGGAGGACCAGTCTTCCCAAATACTGTGAATATTCTACCTCCCACAACACCAAGTGAACACTCTGATACAGGCTATCTTTTTCCTCTACTTGTTTCTATTCAAGGGGAATATCTTGCAAACTGCACCTAAGGTGAGCTGTGCTAGCAGCTCATACAGGAAGGAGATTTGAGAATGAAGAGACTGTTTCAAAGCTCGAGAGCTCTCCCTGAAATATGTAACCCAAATAAAAGCAGATCAATAATGTGATCCATCAGCCTCCTCAGGCTGCTTCACAGAACATGTGAGGACATAATTTCTCTCACACACAGATGAAATTGTTTGCTCTGTCACTGCCAGTGTCAGATACGTGAAGAAGAGATTGGAAATGTATTTTTAAGAGTCGATGCTGTGGGTCAGGGAATGAAGCTGTAATTTGTCAGGCTGCAGGGAAACGTGAACAGCACAACTGCAGAACATTCTTCTGGCAGCACGTCCCAACCTGCAGGATTCCTGCAGCTTTTCTGGATTGCTGAAATTCATCTTCTGTCTCTGTGCCTTAGAACAGACTCCCATGAAAGCTGTCAGGAACGTCCTCCTTGCCTGATTTCCCCCTCTGCCATCCCTCTTGTCTTCTCCCCTCTGCTCTCCTCGCACACAACTCAGCCCCTGCTCCCTCCCCTCCCATCACTGCTGGGTTCTCTGATTGATCCTCTCATTGATTCTCTGATCTCTCAGTCCATTCCATCAACATGTGATGCCTCTTTTTCCTTCTCTGGCCACCTTTTTTATACACCTTGGAGTTCTGGCGCTGCAAATTCAAACTTGCAAAGAAAATAAATCTAGTTTTCCTTCAACCTGTTCTCCCTTTTCCTCTGATTTCAAGCCTTGAGAATGACACACTGTTCTCCCTTAGCATCCTCTCATCCCGTTATGTTCTACAGTATTTCTCAATTGTAGCCTAACTTCAGTTATTTAGAAAAAAAGCACAAATAAATATCCTTGCAATAGCTATGTGATTTCAATACTCTTTCCATGACACTGGCTGAATCCCATAGTCATAGGCTAATAAACAAAAAGGAAAAAAAATAAATCTAACTCCAAAGCAGAATTTTCCAAGTATTCAGGCACTTACAGCATAATACATTTTCAATTCTTTTCAGAGAGAAAAGCCTATTCTGTCACAAATCTGAGAAGCTGAAGGAGCCCTCTCCATGGATAGGATTTTTCTCCAGATAATGTAACATCTCTACAGGCAGCATACAAGCTGAAAGGATTAATTTCATGCTAAGCAACAGTACACAGAGGACAAGAGCTTCCCAAACTAGCAAACAATCCCAGATCTTGAGATCCAGCAGAAAAATGTTTTGATTATATGCCTTGCAAACCGAACAAGTTATATCCACTACATGTATTCAAACTATGCAAAATGATGGGTGTGGTGAGGAGGGGGAGAGAGGAAGGAGGCTATTAAATCACCTTACCTGTAGTTCTGACATGTAATTTGTTATTTTTAATATAAAACATAGTTTCAGGTGTTTTATCTGGCACAAAGACAGGAAATGTTCTTTATCATCTTACCTTTGCTGGGGTACAAGAGATCTTCCCAACAAACAACTTCAGCTCCCACTAGCTCAACTGAGAGCTACCTATAATACACATAAATGATTGAGTGATTGAATTAAACCTGATTAGCCATCAAATGCCTCTGCCAAAGAAGGTACAACATCTCTCTAGCTTCTTTAAAATGAAGTCTACAAAGTTAACTCCTCATGTTCCTCCACTTGCAGTTCAAATGCTGTCAAGATTCTGGATGGAACATTCTCCTTCCAAAGGATTTGTAAGTCAACAGCAAAGCTCATTTTGCCAATTCTACCCTCAGGCTTTCCACATTGGAATAAATAAGATCTTAATGTATACTTCTTTTTTAAAAACTCCCACACCTTTGCATTAGAATCTATCTGCACCTACAATAGGGTTAGTAGAGCATCTACTGCAATTCAAAACTTCCAAAAATATGAACAAAACCCCACGGAAACCTGAAAGAGGACATACAGACTGACTCCCTTCCCTAGAAACAAACACCCAAGTTTCTTCCACTCAGGCAATACATTGCAGCAAGCAAAGCCACACAAGTGAATCAAGAGATCTAAATGAGGGATATTTGTTTTATGATCTTGACTGACAGTGAACTTCCACTCCTCTCTCTGCCTGCCAGGAGGTTAGTAAGAGCCAGTGAGTTACCACCACACAAAAATCACAACCAAGAGATATATTTAGTCACTGTGGTTCAAGGAAAACGATTGCTTACACTGGAAATAAATTTAGCAATTGTTTCCAGTTTCTGATTTTCACAGACTAAGGCACAACCAGCTGCTTCACATTCCAGTAGCCTTCAGCTGTCTTTTTTCTCCACTCCTTGCCCACTTCCTTCTTACAACTGCTAAGACCATCTCAATCCTCCAGCAGTCATCCCACAGGCTGCATTTTGGAACACACCACCTGTCAACCTACAATGGCTTACAAAAGATGCCAAATTCTGCTCCTCGTGCCATTTTGTAGAAATCAGAGATCACCTTGTACTTGTATTTTACCTTAACACAAAACCAGCCTGAGTGGATGATGCTGTTTAAACAAGTTACAGTAAAACAAGTTACAGTAAAACACACGTGGGATGTCACTATGGGAGCAGCACACAGGAGGAAACAGTAGGTGCTAAAAGCCTGACTAAGGAAGAATTGGAACTGAACTGCCTTTGGGGTTGAGAGGTAAGTTTTTTTGAAGGGTCTAATTTTCAGATTTGCAGATAACTCCTACTTTGCTTGAAAGCCACCACCAGAGAAGCACTTAAGCTGGCCAACTGCAAAATTTTCTAACCTGAAAGCCCTCAATTGAGGAACATGGTACAGCTGTGAATGCACAACAGAACTGAGAGAGTCCTGCCTAGTAACCCACCTAAGCATGACAGACAAATAGAAACTGCATAAGACTGTACAGGTATATAAAACAGGCAGCCTCATTTCCATAAAATGATCCAAGACATGTTGACAGTTCAAAATATACCCTCTGCAAAAACAAAATCTCCAGGAAACTTTGCCATAGTACAAAAACATTCGCAGATGAACAATTCCAGATCACATAAACTGGCACTAAGGACTCCAGCTAGAACATTAAATTCCTACAAAGATGGGAATAATGTGACCCCCTGAATTGTTTCTTCAATTTTGTCATTTTCTTAAGAACAGAGTGCTCCTGGGATTAACCCTAGATTTTTATCCCACCAACACTAAAGGGTAAGAATTTGAGGTGAATTTGCTTATGAGCAAAAGGTAAAGCCAACAGCATTTTTGATTACTGAGAATAAACACATCCCCACTGAGTCCTGAGCAGAATAGAGATGACTGCCTGCACTCCAGGTAGCTAACAACTGAAACAGCTCTCTCAAACAACCTTTAGCAGGCAGCTTTTGGAAAAGCAAGTTCACAAGGGAAATGAAAACCCTGAAAGAAATAACAAGCCTAGGAGTGAAAACACCAAGTAGAATAAACCTTCAAAATATGGCACCCATATGTTCTTTTAGTAAAAGGGCATTTTTTAAATGGACTTGCTTCATGACAAGCTTTTGGTTCAGAGGTGATGGTGTCTAATTCCTCCCTTACTCTCCCTGAATGATGCAGAGTAGCTGAATTCCCTGCAGCACATAATCCATCAGGTAAATAAAAACAGGGATTCGTGCATCGCCATGGTAACAGGAAACCCAAGCAGAATCTGTGACCTTCTCCGCTCTTTCTTGGCATCCCTATTTTGGATTTCACATCAAAAAGGGAGAGAGCAAATATTTTTTGAAAGTGAAGACAGAAAGTCACAGTTCTGGAGTAAAGAGAAGCCAACGGCCATTCCTTCTCTTCAAGCCAAGGAGGGTTCTGCTTTGGAAGGGTGTCTGGAAGTCCCCTGGAGAGAGCCTAACAAAGCAGGGCTCTAACACCAGCAAACCCCAAATATACCATTTTCTTCTACATTACCAGATGGCTGCCCTTCACTCCAAAGCAGAGCTCTGAACTGCTCTACAGTGACCCTTCTGTTGATTAAACAGCAGCACTGAGAGGCTCCAGAGGGAGCCTTGTCTGCTCTTCCTCCACGGACAGGATGGAAGCTGTAATCTCTAATCATTTATTATTGTTTTTTATTGAGTGCCAACAAGGTGTTTCAGTTAAGGACCCAGGGAGCAGATGTGTGAGGGTCTCTGGGGGTCTAACCCTGTAAGGGGTAACACATTTTTTCCAGCTGCCTGTCTACATGGCCACACAAGTCAAACCAAAGCCCATTCCAAAGTCTGTCACCATGGTTCATGACCAGGCAATAGTCTATTTTATTTATAGCACATTGCATGAATTTCTGTCCCTGCAAGAAAAATAAATTCAAATGCACATGAATGCACAGACCTTGGACCTCAGAGCATTTGTTTCATGAGCCTGTATCCTTTGTTCTGCTACTGTACACGTTCTGACAAACATTACCCCTGAGTGGCTGTGCCATTACAGGCTGTGTTTATTCGGTGACGCTATTAACCAAACTGTTTGTGTCAATCAGAAGTTCAAACACTCAGAAGCAGTGATGGAGATGGTCCTGCTCTGGAACAGCTGGCTACCAGCCCTCCTTCCCTGTCTCTTCTCCTCCCATTTATATTTGGACCGGATTTATTTTTTTTAATATCCTTCCTAAAGTAATGAAAGTACAAGCAGTTGAGAGAGGACAGATTCCCAGATTTACAGTTTCTCTTGTTCAGCAAATCATCACTTTGATAGACTTCCACTAGAACAAATGTCTCTGCATCAGGGCTTCTCCCACTGCATCTTCCAACTGCATACTCATAGCACCGACCTGGGGCTGGATCTTGCATGATCCTTGAATCCTTCAGTGGCAGCTGGCCTCTAGGCTGTGCAGGGTATGATTTTTATATGGTATTTTATTGCTATTATATGGCATTTTATATGGTATTTATATGCTATTTCTTGGCCTCTCTGTTCTATTGTTTATGGAACCATGATGAGTTTGTGTGTGTCTCTAGAGCCATCTTCCTGTGCTTGAACTCCTCACTCTGCCTCTCTGGTGTGGAGGCCTATTTACTATTCTCCCAGGGTTATTTACTGCACGCGAATAAACAAAACGTGATCACTTATTTATACATCTGTAATTACTGTCTACAGTTACTAAATCCCAAGCCAAATTCACCTCCAGCATAAACAAGTGGCAATTATTCCAGAGCTGGCCCGAGGTCTGTGTACTCTGCTAACACCTTCCTCACTTGCTGGCGTACAGGACAAGCACTGAAATGCTCAGCAGGAGCAAAGCTGGGCTGCAAACACTGTGAAAGGCACAATGCACAGGATTAACCTGCGATATTTCTGGAGTAACATTTGTCCCTGGATGCGGAGCACACTTGTTAGACAGTAACTGAGCGCGAAGAGCTGGAAGCACGCTGAGGTGCCGGCAGGCTGCTCATCCCCCGGGGCCACTTCAGAACCCGCAGCAGCAGCCGGAGCACACCGGGCTGGGACGAGCACCACCAGAACTCGATGCTACCGACTTCACTCCTCGGAATCAGGGATCCTTCCTGCTGTCCTGGGAAGCCTGGATGCTCCACACAGCCCTGCTCAGGTTGCTGCCCTGCGTTTCCCAGAAGGAGACAGCCCAGCTATTCCCCCGCAATGAAATATACGAAACAGCATTGATATTTTTTTCTCTCTGCTAATTAAATGCAACATAATTAAACGACGTAACTTCGCTGCTTGATTTGCACAACACTAATTGAATCTTTAAGCGTGCTACTCCCACTACAGAGAAAAACAGGGTCATTCAACCATCTAAAGTGACAACTGAGAACCAGGCACGACTCCAGAAGCGCAGACAGACAATATGATCCGTGCTGGAGCGTTTCCTTGTGAGTGAAGAGGAACCTCAGCAGCCTCCCCTGCCTCTGGCTCTCATGAGCACCCCAGGCACAGCGGAAGAGGGAGGAAAAAAACTGCAAGTTCCCTCTGACATTTGCCCACGGACTCATCTTTTCTCATCCTGCACAAACACCAGAGAGGAAAGTTGGGAGAAGTTGAAATCAATCATCGCGCGTAGGCCCCAAAGCGCTGCAGCGCCCGGCGGGGCTGATGCTCGGCTGCACGGCAAGCACAGAACGGGTGCAAGAACGTAACAATTCAAATAAAGGAATTAGGGGGGAAACCAGGAAAACAGCGAGGAAAAAGGAAAACGCGGATGAGACACAAAGCCCGAGGCAAACAGCTCTCGGGCAGCGCAGGACCGGCCCCCGGGGGGACGGGCAGAGCATCCCCTGCGGCCCCCGGGCCCAGCCCCGGCCCGGGCCCCGCTCCCCGCCCGCGCTGTCAGGAGCCCCCCGGGGGGACCTCGCCGGGCACGGGGGAACCTCGCCGGGCACGGGGGGACCTGCCCGGCTCCCCCCTCCCCGCCGGGCCACGCCAGGCCCTCGGCACCTCCCGCAGCCCCGGCTCCCCCGGCGGCTCCGCGGGCCGCGACAGCTCTGAGGGGCGGGCGGCGAGCGCGGCCGCTCCGGCGCGTCCCCTCCCGCGCCGCCCTCGGGCCTGCCGGCGCTCACCTGCTTTCTCGATCTTGCCGGACATGTCGGAGCCGGCGCTCGGCGCCCAGGCCCCGGCGGCGCACGGAGCCGGCCCAGGGCCAGCCGGCCTCCCGCTGCTGCCGGGCGTGATGCGAGAGCGGCTCCAGCGTCGGCCGTGGAGCAGCGCCCGCCCCCCGCCCGCTCCGCGGGGCCGCGACGGGAAGGGGCGGCCCGGGTCTCCCGCCGCGCACGCCCAGCGCCCGGCGCCGCCTCCCGGCCACACCGGGAACCGCGGGGCGGGGCCGCCGCCGGGGCGGGCACTGAACCCCCCGCGGAGCCGGGACCGGGAGTGGGAATGGGGATGGCGGGATGGGGAGCGGGATGGCGAGATGGCGGGATGGCGGGATCCCGGTATAGGGATGGCGGGGTGGGCATCGGGATAGCGGGATGGAATCGGGATCCCGGGATGAGGATCAGAATTCTGGGATGGGCATCGGGATCCCGGGATGGGATCGGGATTGTGGGATGGGCATAGGGATGGCGGGATGGGCATCGGGATCTCGGCATAGGCATCGGGATGGCAGAGTGTGCATTGAGGTCCCGGGATGGGATCGGGAACCCGGCATGGGCATCGGGATCCCGGGATGAGGATCAGAATTACGGGATGGGCATTGGGATCGCGGGATGAGATCAGAATTCTGGGATGGGCATCAGGATCCAGGGATGAGGATCAGAATCCAGGGATGGGCATCAGGATCGCAGGATGGAATCAGAATGCCGGGATGGGCATTGGCTTCTCGGGATCGGAATCACGGGATGAGGGCATGGAGATCACAGGATAAGGATCAGGATTCTGGGATGGGCATCAGGATCTCAGAGTGGGGTCAGAATACCGGGATGGGCATCAGGATGCAGGGATGGGCATCGGGATTACAGGATGGGCATTGAGAATCCAGGATGAGTATCAGAATTCCGGGATGAGGATCGGGATCCCAGAATGGGCATCAGGATCCCAGGATGGGAGTCCGGATCGCAGGATGGGATCAGGATTGCGGGATGGGCATCAGGATCCAGGGACGAGGATCAGCATCCTGGGATGGGCATCAGGATCCAGATCTGGCTGGGAGGGACTCAGCTGCTCCAACCTCCTGCTCAGGGAGCACACACACAGGGCTTCGACCAGATGGGTCTGGAATTTCTCTGGTGAGGGACACTCCACACCCGTTCTTGTCTCTGTTCCGGTGTGTGGTCGTTGCACAGGAAAGAAGTTTTTCCTCATGTCCAGGCAGAACTTGGTGTGCATCAGTCTCTGCCCATTTCCTCGTGTCCCAGTGGTTGGCACCACCAGGAAGAGCCTGGCTGGATCTTCTTGGCATCCCCCTTTAAATACTTACACACATTAGTGTGGTCTCTTCTCGAGGCTGAACAGCCCCAGCTCCATCAGTTTTTTTCCTAGGAACTCTGGTGATTTTCCCCTCAGAATGCAATCCTTGGGATGTGGAGTTGGAAGGAGCAGGGACCCCCATCCTGAGCTGGCAAGGGATGTCCTGCTGATGCTCCTGACCCTTCAGAATCTCCTCAGGCCTCACAGATTCTGCCTTTTTCCAAATCACTGCCATGGCAAAAGTTTTCTTTTGGAGTAGTCAGCAGCAAAATTAAAATTAATCAGTTACGATTTAGTCTCTACAACTGTCCAAAAGAAGGTTGTGGCAAGGTGAGGGTCAGTCTCTTCTCCCAGGCAACCAGCAACAGAAGGGAAACAGCTTCGAGTTATGCCAGAAGGTTTAGGTTGGATATTAGGAAAAATTTCTTTGTGGAAAAAGTGGTTGAACATTGGAACAGGCTGCCCAGGGCAGTGGTGGGGTCACTGTCCCTGTAAGTGTTCAAAAAATGAATATAAATTATTTAGTGGGCATAGTGGTACTCACTAGAAGGTCAGACTTGATGACTCTGGAGGTCTTTTCCATCCTCAGTGATTCTGTGATCCCATGAAAAGGGAGCAAAGGTGGGATTAGTGCAAAGCTGACTGCAACAGGACACCAGTGCTGCTGCCTCGGAGCATCCTCACAGCATCTACAGCACCACGCTCAGGGCAGGTGTGGCAAACGTGAGCCCAGGCTGCTCAGCACAGCTTCCTGAAGCTCCACAGCAGCCACAGACAAGTGTTGTGATGCTGCTCCTGCTCCCTGACACCCTCAGCTCCATGTCTGCCACCCCAGCCTGCACACCCACTTTAATCTGAGCCCAGAGAGCAGCAGCAGCTCCCTGGGGACAAGTGGCTTCGCTCCACAGGGAGATGACAGCAGAGCCCAGGGGGAGGCCTCCAGGCAATAATAAAATAATTATGCTCCTATTTGAAAATTAACTCATTTCTACAACTTAATTAGAGACAAACACCACAACAATGACTTGCAGGTAGCTCTGTGCTGTGGGCCCATAAATCTGAAGCCTGGTGAGCTGTCAGAGACTGTTTACCTCCCTTATCAAATAAATCATTCACGAGGCTGCTATTTCTGTAAGCTTTCCACACAACTTTGAAAGTGACTTCATGAGCCTGTTTAAACATCTCACACACCCTGGGCTCAGCAGAAGGTATAGGAGGAAATGTCTAAGAGACAGAATATGCATTTTTCTCTCTCTCTTTTTTTTTTTCTTTTTTTTTTTTTTCATTGAGAGGCATTTGCTCAATAAATCCAATAAAAAAAGAGAAAGATTTAGGTAGAGGCTTTCCCCTGGCTCACACAGATGTAAATGGTGGCTGTTGCAGCCACGCTGAGCTGTGCTGACTCACCCGTATTAGTGAGCAGTAGTAACGAGGAGCTGCGGTGGGTGATGCTAATGAGAGCAGACCCGACTGGGAGTACACACAGGAAGCAGACAGATGAAGTAACATGCTGCTATTCTTACACCCTCCCGTTCTCAGACTTGGGCAAGGGAGAAGGGAGCGTGTGTGCAATAATGTGAGATATGAACAGAACAGCTACTAAATTGGAAGGTCTTTTCATAGTCTCTGATATAAAAAGCCCCGTTGTGTCCATGATGTGTTGCCTTCCGGGGGATTCTGGAGTTTCTCTTGTGGTTTCTGCATTAAGATGTAACTCACAAGGCTGGGGAAAAAACTGATGCTTCTAAATATCCCCTGGAGTCAGCTGGGGAAAAACACCTCGGAGCTGATTGTGTCCGTCTGAGTGTGTTGTTAAGGGCAGAGCTGTGGCCAGGAGAGCAGGAGGAGATCTGTGAAGAGAGATGTCACTTTTCAGCCTGTGTGAGAGGCCACAGGGATGGTTCTTGCAGCACATTTGGATGGAGGGAAAGGGATGGCAGTAGCTGGTTACCTCCAACAGGGACCAATGCTGGAACACCCTACAAGGAGCCAATTTTTCAGGTGCTGACGCTGCATCAGGAAGAAGAAATGAAGAACATGTTGGGTACCTGCTTTGTTATTGGATGAGAGCACTAAAAAGTGCTAAAATTCACCTTGCAGCTAGAGACATGCCAGATGTGGGGGTAACATCTGGAGCTTCCTTTCCCCAAGTATTTCTTCACTGGGAGTGTTACCCCTGCCCTTAGAGGGGCAACACGTTGCCACGTGGGAGCGGACCTTCACAGAGGACAGCAGGCAGCAGCTTGGTGAAACATGGAAGGCTCTTTATTATCTGACTCCAATAGCTTATATACATTTTGTACAGAGGGCCAAGATTGGCCCAAAGAGGTTACAATCTCCTGACTCCATTGGTCACTATGACCATCAGTCAAGTTCTCTCTCAGAGAACAAGAATGCAAAACATACAGATAAATTCTAAGAATACCATATTGTTTACATGAAGCAGCGTGAGAAGCTGCTGCAAAGACTCAAACACTTGAAACCAAGAAATGCAGGGACGACATGGGAGAAACTCCCTGGCAGCCAAAGCTGCCCAAAACACTCAGCAGATGGTGGAACCCCTGGCTGGAGGCTGCCCCAGACGGGCTGACAGCACCCAGGGAAGGCCAGCAGACACAAACTGCAGCCCCACAGGGTCATTTCCTGCCGTGAGTCACTGAACTGCACAACTGACCCACTGAACGCGGGAAATTGTGCAAGAAATGCCAACGAGACTTGAGCCGTGCAGAGAAAGAGCGCTCCTGCCCTCTAGTGAGGGCTCAGCCCAAATCCCGGGCTGCTCCCGTCCCAGCCCTGCTCTCCTGTTCCTCTCTAGTTTGTAGGATCAGGGCTCAGCTCCTGCTGTGTCTGTCCCTGCAGAAATCCCAGGAGGTAGCGGCCACTCACCCCAAACTAAGCTGCCCCAGTGGGTTTTAGTAGCGGGGAATAACTGGAATTATTTAGGGAAATGCAGTTTAGCCATTTGTGCCCTCTTGCACAACGCTTTTTGCACCTGATAACATCACTGCTCAGGATAGCTGCAGTTTGATTAAGGCTCCAAAAGCTCACTGAAAAACCTTATTCGATGTGTTGGAGGACCCCCAAGTGACAAACACACCACAGTGACCCCATGTGCCCCATCCCTGCTCAGCCTGCGGGGTGGAAAGATCTGCCGCTGGGAAGAGGTGAAAAAAAAAAGAATTTATTGGAAGCAACTAAAGCTGAAGGGCAAGATTATAATCTCCTGTTAATGGCTGCAACTCCTCTGAGGTCTTCAGGGGTGGAAAAAATAGGAGAGGGATGCCAGGATGTGGTGGAGGAGAGGAATTGTTTGAGGAAGAAGACACCACAATCACAGAGAGCAGGCTCTGGCTGAGAGACTCAGGAGCAATGCAGAAAGGGACAGAGCTCTGTGTCAGTCCCCTGGAAAACATACGTGATGCAATCTGCACCAGAGTTTATATGAAAAAAAAAAAAAAAAAAAAAAAAAAAAAAAAAAAAAAAAAAAAAAAGAAAAAGAAAAAAAAGTTAAATGGGAGACACTGATTTGGGGCAAATCCCCACTTTCACCTCCTCGAGGAAGGGTCAGTGTTCAGGGTTTTTTGGCACAGCAGCAGATGGTACCTGGCTGCTGATGGTCCCAGCTGTGTCACAGACCCCCGGGCTCTGTGTGCAGGAGTGAGAGACAAGTTTTTATTATCAACAGAGCGGATGGTCTGGGCAGATTGTCAAAGTTCCCCCTGTGCGTCCTCCGTGGCCGTGGGGCTGCTCCCCCTGAGGGGTCTCACCCTGCCCAGGGGGTTCCCACTGGTTCTCCCGTTCTGACACGATTGTCAGGACTTGGTTTCTGGCAGCTTTTTCCTTTAAAAAAGGCGAGATTTGGGTGCAGGCTCTAGAGGGCAGCATATGCCGGCACATGGGGCTGGAGGGCACTGCGGCTCCCCCCACCCTGCCCAGCCTGAGCCCAGAGAAGCCTCCGGGGCGAGGAAAGGAGAAAATCCCTACAGTGTTATCCCGAGGATGCTCCCCAAAGGTGCTCGCTGTTCGCTGTTTGCAGGCGGGACAAGGAGTGAGAGAATCACAGAATGGTTGGGGTTGGAAGGGACCCTTTTTAGTTCCAAACTCCCTGAAACGAGCAAGGGCACCTTCCACTATCTCAGGTTGCTCCAAGCCCTGTCCAACCTGGCCTTGGACACTTCCAGGGATGGGGCAGCCACAGCTGCTCTGGGCAAACTGTGCCAGGGCCTCACCACCCCCATTGTAAAGAATTCCTTCCTTGTATGTAATCTAAATTGACCCTCTTTCAGTTTAAAGCCATTACCCCTTGTCCTATTGCAACATCCCAACCTTGAAACATCTTGGTGCCTTCCCTGCTTGGTCACAGACCTTTGGTTTGTTGTTTTGTTCTGCTCCCTAGACAAGTCTCCAGTCCAAGACCAGGAAACTTGTTGGATGTCTAGGGTGGGTCAGTGTTCCAGGGCTCCCCATCTGTTAAACACCAACAGCCAGGTGGGCAGGAGGGCAGAGACTCAGGTCACTGGGACTAGAGGATTAATCAAAAATAAGAAAATTCCACTTTCACATATATCTGTTGAAGTGGCAGCTTTAGGTAAAGCTTTTTGATGTCTTTTTCTTAGTCTTTTGTGAAAAGAAGTAAATAGGGAGAAAAATTGTTGGCCTCGTGCTGCCACAGGAGGATGAGGTGGACCTGAGGAGGGAGGCTGAGAAGAACCCCAGGCCCTGGGAATATTAAAAAGAAAATCTGAGAGAGAGATTAAACAGTTTATGACAAACCCTTTGTACATTTAAAGTAATTAGGAAGGTGAGGGTGGAAGGAGAAAAGCCTGTGAAGGTTCTTTCTCTGGTTTAATCTTTTCCCTCTACTGGGAACTATATTTCACAGTGGAAACATAAGCATGTGAATCACCAGCACGATATATCCTGGCTAATAAGGTGTCTGGCACTCCAAGGTGTCAGCACCTCCTCAGTGGTCAGATGTCTGGCTGTCCTCTCACCTCCCCACACCTGCAGGTTCACATCCATGGCTCTCCTGGGGTTTATTGGGATTGTGGCAGGTAATTGAATAAAGATCTTTGCTGTGCCTGGCTGGAGCTCGGCTGCTGACTTTGCTGACCACATCATGGTCCATCTGTGCTGTCCCTGAAGAGTAAAAGCAGCTCTGAGCTGGGTCTCTGAAGCCTGCCTTGACCCTTCTGGCTCTGGAGTTGGTTTTGCTGAGGACAGAATTGGTGGGAAGACCCTCCTCCTTTCAGAGGAGGGGAACAGGATACCTTGGGCAGTCCTTTCCACTTGCAGATAATGAGGGTGTCTTCCCAAGCCCATCTCCTTTGGATGGCTTGAACATCACCTAGTGTCACACTGCATCACAAACCTCTGGGCACTGAGCAAGCAGAGGAGAGGAAGGTTTGTTGTTTTGTGGCACAGGCTGCTGGATACACCAGGATTGTGGGAAATGTACTTTAGACTCTGCCTACTGCAACTGAATTCTTTCTTCAATCTGAAGCACCATTACAGGTCACTGCTGAAGATGGAACACAAAGAGATGAACACATTTCTGTGGCAAACTCTCCCTTTCAATCAGAAGATGGTCCTGCCAAAGACTGGAGGAGCTCCACATCCAGACCTGCTTCATTGCAATGCAGTTCCCATCCACCCCTGGATGAGGGAGACAACTCACCATAAAGCCAAGGGGTATTCAGGAAGGACAGGATGGAGGGGCCCAATTTAGAACACCAGAAGCCAGTCCAGCTCATACACAAGCCCTCTTTGAAACCTTGCTTTTCTTGCAGGTCATTTTCCATGGACAAGTGATCCTTCCTGCCTCACGCTACAGAGCAAGCAGATGCTGAAGGTGAACCAAGTCACTCCCCGCAGGAAAGAGCGAAACGAAAACGAATCAAAAAAGGAAATCAAAATCAATATTACAAAGTCAAATAATAAAAATTGCCTTTTGGAAACAAAGGTCACCCAGGGAAAAATGTAATTGGACATGACAGCCTAGATTTCCCCTCCCTGCCCATCCCAGGGGGGGAGACCTTGTGCCCAAGCCAAAGTGTCACCTGGCCCTGTTGCTGAAGCTCCACACGGTCTCTACAGCTGACAGCAGCTGCAGGAAGGATGAGGGAGAGAGAAACCTGGGGGAGCTGCAGGCAGCAGCTCTGAAATAGCAGAGGTCTTGCAGGGCAGGAATGAGCTGTGTTGGCAAATCCACCTGGGGAGCCCAGCATGGAATAAACGAGCCTGTGGCAGGTCAGGAGTGAGATGTGCTGAATCCTGAAGACTGCGGGAGATCTGGGCTCAGGAAAGAGAGGGGCAGCATCACGGGGAATGTGCATGGCAGAGAGGGACGCATTTGCTTTCAGTGCAGAAAGGTAACTTGGGGCAGGCTGGCCCCTCTGTGCTTCAGTTTCCCCTTTTGCAATTAGGAAAGGCACAGACACCTCTGGACCTCATTAATGAGCACAGCAACCACCCTGGCTGTTGGTATGAACATGAACCAGCAATTCTCACCCAGCCCCTCCAGGGTCCCTCCTGCGCAGGGTGACAAACTGCAATGTCTCATGCCAGTCTTCATTTCAGCCCTCCTGGCCTTGAAGGAGGGACTGACCGACCCCCATGTTGCTCCCTTTATGCTGCAGAAGCCCTGATACATTTGAGAGAGTAAATGTGGGGCACATCCCTCTGTTAAGGATGCAAACTTCAAACCATTATTCCTCAGCCCATAGCATTCCTCTTCATCCTCAAGCTGGGTTGTTTGGTGTAGTTTTTCTCTTCCTTCCTTCCTTTATTTTATTTTATTTTTAAACTTGGCCTCCTGATTCCTCCTGGGAATTTATGTTGGATTCCTTTTTATTATTACTTTCTTTCTTTTTTTATTTTTTTGTCTTGTTTTGCACAAAGTCAGCAGCAGGGAGATAAACTTCCCATGAAGTCCATTTGCCAACAAAGCTTTCTTTAGCACAACAGACAATAGGGAAGCTAAACTGATGCTCTGGCTGGACATGACATTTCCAGCACCATGGTGACCACGGTGGCTGCTATCTGTCCCCAAGGGTGATCTTCAGCTCCGTGAAATGCTGATTTCCATGTCAGCTCACAGCCTGCATACCTGGGCTGGGGGGGTCCCACTGCAAGAGCTGGAGCTTCTCCATTCTTTGGCTGCCCCATCTCAGCAATCTCCCCTCCAGTTGCTCTGACCAGCTTTGTCAACCTTGTTTTAGCCTTCAGTGCTTCCCTGCAGGCTGTGGTATTTGGGGGAGGTTTCCTGCATGCTTAGGGGGAAGTTGGATTTAACCAAGGAATAAGAAGAGAGTAAAAAAAGTCATCCAGTACAATTAGCATGGGACCAAATCCCGTGTTCTCCCCAGCTTAAAGGCAGGCAGGGTTTAGCTCAGTTTCTGATAAAATTGACATTGCTGTGGGCGGGATGGCACAAAACCCAGCATGCAGCACATTTCAGATGGACATCAAGACTCATTTCCTTGTGCCTGAAATGGGAGTAAAATAACTCCTCAGCAAGCTGGAAGAGCAGTAAAAGCCAAACTTGAGGGAAACCCAAGGGATAAAATCAGGGAATCAGCCTGGTTGCCTTCCAATAATGAAAAAAATTGAACTGATTTAACTAATAATAATATTTCATAGTAAGTATCCAGGTGAGGTGGATGAGTGGGGAGAACCCTTTGGCAAAGGGGCTTTCTCCCCCCGAGACCCCCAAGAGCAGGACACAAAGAGAAGGCAGTGAGAAGCCCTGCCTGCCACCCCTTGGGCTTACAAGATCTCCTGAGGACACAAATAATTTTGTATAAATTGGACCACCTCCCCAGTTAAACTAGAGCCTGTGCACTGCCTGCATCACCCCCTGGTGGGTTTGGATTTGCAAACACCAAAGGCTGTGGCTGTGCTGGGAGAGAGCTGGAACAAGTCAAGGAAGGGGAACACAATTGCTCCTCGTTACACAAGGATGCTGCAAAGGGATCATGGGGAGCAGCAGCATCACCTCTGTGTCTGGAGGGTTCAGAGAGGCTCTGGACTGTGCTGCAACAAGGCCTGAAGGGATTCAAAACAGCTCTGTGAGTGCCAGCAGTGGCTGAGCAGTCAAGAACTCAAAAAGGAGCAGGGGCTGGGAAACGCGACTGCAGATCTCAACTGCTGCAACAAAACACACGGGGAAAAACAGGGATCCTTCTGCTGAGGGATGGGGGTTCTTCCTGAGAGATAAAACCATACGGAAACAGCCTGGCACTACTGCAGGGAGGTCCAGGCGCAGGGAATGTGATGGGCAGGAGCTGCCCCTTCCCAAAGAGAGTGGGTTTGGACAGAGCAGGGAGAGGCTGAGCTGCTGTGACTTTATAAACTTCACCTTCAGCAGAGTCTGCTCATCAGCCCATCATCTCAGCCAGGACAGAGCAGAAATGGAAAAGATCCAAAGAATTGCAACAAATAGTATCAATAATCCATGAGAAGGGATTAAAAAGATTTAGGACTACTTCGTTTTAGAAGAAGAGGGGATGGGGTAGAGGTGAAGACAAGGAAGGCATGGCCAAGGCATACAAAGCACTGACTGAGGTAGAGGAGGGGGCTGGGAGCACAAATTTGCCCCTGCAGCACCAAAACAGGAGACATTTAATGCAGTTAGAGGAGGGTACCTTTCAAACCAAGAACAGGCAGAGCTGCAGGGTGCCCTGCCATGAAGATTCACAGGAACATGGAGTTCAGCAGGATCTACAATGCCAGTGGGCATAAACTGGAACAACAGCACTGTTTGCCAGGATTAAATTTAATAAGCTACAAACTGTCTTGCCCAGGATTTTGTACCTCTGGGGTCTCTGGCACGAACTCTGCTGAAGACAGGAAAGTGGGGTGGGGATATAAACCCCTGGGGGTAATTCCTGTGCCTTCAATGTTAAATAGCCTGAGGACAGGCCTAGAGCTACTGATGGAGAAACGGGCTGGATTTCAGCATCTGCCTGGAATAGATCCCATAAGCATCCTTGAGGGACTGGGCTATGAGATGAGAGAAATTCTTTTGAGGACCTATAAAAAAAGCAAGAGTGAATAATAACTACTGTCATCTACAAGGTGTCCTTCAACTTGGACCTCAAAGTGAGAGCCTGTGCCTGGAGAAACTGAGGCACGATGACAAGGTGGGAGCCCACAGCTCCTGCCCAACATTGCAACAGCTCTCTCTCCCCAGAGCTGCACATCTCCTTGGCAGCAGGGGATGTCAGGTAGATTGTAAATTCAGGGCGAGGTGGGTGCTCAAGGAGGGTCATGGGGATGGAGGGAAGGATGCTGGGGGGCTCCTGTAGCATCAGCTGTGTTGGCTTGTCCCCCTGCCCTGCAGCTGACAACATCCCCAGGGCTGGGTGGGACAGAGGGGTCCAGGGCAGCCCAGCTGTCCCCTTTGTGTCACCAGAGGGATGGTGGCACCAGCAGGAGTAGGATCAGGTCACCCCTGGCTGGGCGTGATGGGATAACAGGAGCAGCTGAGATCCCCTGCTCTGCACGGTTTATTGGGAGGGTTTTGCTGGTTTGTTCTAAGAAGCCCAAAGCAGAGGAGCTGCCAGGAGGCCGGTGACATTTATTAAGTATTAATCCCTGCAGTGTGTCACTCACCAGGCTGTTTGATAGTGCCTCTGTGCTGGCTACCGTGTTCCTTGCCTCTCTGCTGCTCAGGACAGGGTTTGATTTGCTTCAGCGACTTGCTGGATATTTTTTTCCCCCAGTCACTTTTTCTACCCTCTCCTCCTCCTGTCCCGCACCTGCTCTCTCCTCCTGGATTTACCTCATGGTTTGCTTTGATCATCATCTCCCTCCCTCTTACCCCAAGCCCCCAACTTCTCCCCAGACACAATCCCCAGCGCAGCCTCTGCCAGCTCAGCCCTATTTCACCTTTAAATGAGGCTTAAAAGACTCTTTACAGGGGCAGAAACAAACATTCCTCCTGCACAGGCGCCCCGTGGATTCCCTGCCAGCCCAGCCCAGCCCAGCCCGGGGCTCAGGGAGCATCACCACACAGTGAAACCGCGGTGACAATTTGTGTTCCTCAGCCGCCCTCGGGGAAGAGAAAATGAGCAACTGTAGCTTTAAAACAAAGATTAGATGCAATTCCCCCCCCCCCCCCCCTCCCTTTCTCTCTCCTTTTTAAAGGGAACTTGTCAAGGTTTCCATCAATAATAGATAATGGTGCATCACTCTGGCAGGTTACACCCTCCGGCTGTTTTGATATTTTCCAGAGAATTTGTCAGCAATCTTACAGCAAAGGAGGGCTGGGGGAAGGGTGCAGGGAGGGGGAGAGGCCCCATTAATTTTTTGTCATTTGCATTCCTGCTGCTAAATAATGTATTGATTGTTCTTTCTCTCTCTCCCTCTTTAATTCTCTCTCTTCTGCAGTGTATCACAGCCCGTGGCCCTCACTCGGTGACAGATGAGTTTGTCAGAGGCACCAGACAGCTCCTGCTCCCCAGGACCGGGCTGGGAGAGCTCAATGTGACCCTGGCACCAGCTCCAAGTGACACAAGTCACAGGCCTGATGACACCAGCTCCTGGCAGGGGACACTCAGGTCTCTCCCAAAGCAGGTGCTGAGACATCCCAGTCTGTGATTCACCTGCACACAGCCCCAGCAGCCCGGGAGGTCAAGGACAGCAGCACTTGGGTCCCAGCACTCTTGGATGTCACCAGAGGAGGGATTGCCAAAAATCTGGAGGAATGAGAGCAGTGCCCAGCCAGGGAAAGCATCACCCAGCTCCACGGGCTGCTGTGGGGCTTTGCAGGAAGGAGCCACTGGAAAAGCCAACGTAGGCAGCTCTTACCTTGGGAGAGGAGGAAAATGGAAATGCTGAGGGGATTTTGGTCTTTTAACGTCAGGAATCTGCTGCTCTGTCCCTTGCACAGACCTGAGCCCAAGGGCCTGGAGACAATCGAGGTCCATTGAGTTGGCAGCTGAGCTAAACAAGAACTTGCAGATGATTTGGGGCCTTGCTCAGCTTAATGCGGCTTGGCTTCTGTTGGAGTCCAGGGCATCCCTCTGGGCGCCCTGGGAAGTCACAGACCTCGGTAGAGAGGCCTGGGACCCAAGAAAGAGGGTCTGGGGTCTGTGCAGGGGGGTTTGCCTGGCACAGAGCCCAGGAAGACACAGGCTTTGATCTTGGTCCATGAGAAAAACATCTAACAGAGAGAAGAATTGCAAGTCACAAAGGTGTTACTGAGAGTAGTGTAGTTATCACTGTGCAGAAGATTTTGTAGTTTTGGGTTTTTAGAATGTAGATGCAAAGGGACAAGATGGAGATTTTAGGGTGGAGCCCTGGGTTCTTCTTCTTCTCCCTTGGCATCCATCTTCTGCAGTGACGTGGGCACAAAATAGTTTCAGTGGATTGGATCAAAGTAGAAATGACCGTGTTAGTATAGGTGATAGACATTGGCACAGAATTGTAAACAATGGGTACGTAGTTATCTGTATAAGAGGTAGCGACCTCCCATCACAGAGGGGAGTCGCCTTGTGTCCGAGCTGTTGAGAACATCTTGGCCGGACACAGGGGAAGGGGAGTCGCCTTGTGTCCGAGCTGCAGTGGACATCATGGCAGGACACAGGGGAAGGGGAGTCGCCTTGTGTCCGAGCTGCAGTGGACATCATGGCAGGACACAGGGGAAGGGGAGTCATCTCGTGTCCAGGCTGCTGTGAACACCATGGCCGGACACAGAGAATTGTAAGATAAGAACTAATAAACAACGCGAGAAACCAGAAAAGCAAGACCTTGAGGCTCCTCATCATTCTCGCGCCGAACACCAAGCACCGAGCTCAGCACAGAACACAGAGACACAGAGTCAGACAGCAGACCCTAAATCTTTCAGGGGTCAAGAGGGAAAATCACTCCCTTCGTGCCCACACGAACCACCAGCCAGCTTTGGAATCTCGGGTGGAAACAACCGGATTAAAACCCCGAGAGGCTTCTCTTTTAATTAATAAATACTTAATTACATAGTTAATATTTTAATATTTCCTTTTAAAAACATCTGATTTAATGGAATTACTGCCAGCTATTTGTTCTGTATGACTTTTATGTTTATTTTCTTCTTTCATTTCTCATTTCCCCCTCCAACCCACTGCTCTAATCTCTGAAGCTCCCAGTTGATCTTTGCTACTGGAAATTAGGAGGAAATGTGCTAGAAATTGCTACTGGAAATTTCCAGGCTTTCAGCTGAAATGCAGTCTGGCCCTTGGTGCTGACATCCACCAGCCCGAGGTGTTAATGTGGGTTATTAGCACTCGGATACCTCTCTGCAAATGTCCCCAGCCCTGGGAAGGGAAGGCAGTGGGGAGGTGCTCAGGGAGGGGAGGTGGGACAGTGCACCGATCCCCAAGGTCACCCCCAAAGATGAGGAGAACCTCAAGTCTGTGTTTGCCTTTCAAACCTTACCTGGCTGCACAGCCTTGTCAGGAGCAGCTCACCTGCACCCAGGTGAGGATGGAGAAGGGGATGACAAGAGGACGTGACCTGCAGCAGTGACAGCTCCTCTCTTCCTCTCCTCAGCCCTTGGCTCCTTGCTGCAGCTCCTCGCTGCAGCTCCTCTTGCTCCAGGGTACTGCCCACGCCCAGCCCTGCACACGGTGGGTGGATGCACCGAGAGAGTCACTGAATTAAAGCAGCTTTTCCTTCCTTCCTCCCTCCCTGCCCAGGCAGCCCCTCCCTCACACCCAGCACACCTGATCCCCCAAGTCCAGCTCCAAAGCAACATTCCCCCAGCATAGGTGAGCTGTGCCTTACCTGGGTTGGGATATCTCCTCCAGCCTCTCTGGGGGAGCCCATGGTGGGGAAAGTGGATGTTTCCACAGTGATCTCCACGAGCAGCCTGTTGAGATAAAAAACCAACCAAACAGAAGAGTTATAGCCAAGGCACTGGGGGCACCATGAAATAGGCTAAAAGCAAATACAGCATTGTTAATCCATCATAAAGTAACAGCCTCTTATGGTCCTGAATGCATCAAAAATGAACAAGAGACCGGCAGGATCACTATTTACCCGGGGCTGGAAGCAGTGGGTTGGAAACAAAGCCCAGCCTGCAGGGTAGGGGCTGAATCAGGACTCCAGGAACTCTGACATTCCTGCCCAGGTGTGTTTAAAACCACTAACACCAGTCTAGGCCAGGAAGAGAGGTGTGCTGATGAGAGATGTGCACATGCTCCTGCTGGTGGTGAAGCTGGAGGTGGCAGGGCGTCGTTGTCAGGAAAGGAGATGAAATAAATCTGGATGGAAACTTTACGGGACTCTTTAGTGCTCCATCTTCTCACTAATGAGGGTTCTGCATGTGAGGGCAAGAGAAAAAAAACCCCACCACACGCTAATAAAGCCCCGTGACTTTGCTGACTGGAGGCACCGGCGCTAATGAAGTCACCAGAGAGATGGGATTCCTTTGGCAGCTCTGACATTGCTCTGTAGAACTGTTATTTTAATTCAGTCTGTGGAAACAACAATAAAAAGAGAGGAAAAAAAAGCCACAGAGTGGTGTGGCATGCCCAGGCAGCAGCTGATGCCTCTGGTTTGCCTGGCAGCTGTGGAGCCTGGCTGGGAGAAGGGTTTGGGATGGGGGTGTCATGGACTCAGCCAGGGGCGGGATGCTCAGGTGGCCCATGGGGCTCAGCTCTACTCAGAGCTGGGCTGTGAGCATCTCCTGCATGATCCAGGTCTGTGCCAGGAGCCCTGGGGGCTCACTGGCAGCCCAGTGAGATCAGATCTTGGAGAGGAGGGCAGGGACAGAGATATGGACACTTACCACGCTGAATTTCAAAGCATTCCATAAATGCCCCATGCACACTCCAGAGCCATCCTTGGAGCAAACATCCAGCAAGGGCCAGTCCATAGCCCTGGAGGTAGAAGATTGTTTCCTGGAAGCAATGGCTTTATACATCAGACACATTTAAATAGATATATCAGATATATTTAAATAGATTTTTACATATTAATACATTAACACATTTATATCTAACATATCAATATATTAAATAATATCCCTAGATGTTCCCCCCCATATACACATATAAAAGCTCAGGGCTATAGTCTGGCACTCACAGGCTTTAGCAGAGGCTGGTTTTAATTGTCCCCTGAGCCCCCTGTTTCAGCAGCTTTTATTTGAGCTTTACTGAAGTTAAGGAAGAGTTTCTTCACCGTCCGGGAGCCGACAGTGCCCGCTGTCCTCATTGTCACCTCGTCGAGCAGGGAGGAGCAGACAGATACCCCCCGGGGTTCTTCAATACCTCTTTTTAATTAGAAACCTCATCTCTGAGTCTTACATGCCCTTCCACAGGGTTAGTTGCTCTCACCTGCTTAATCCTAGGAGATTATTTTCTGGTCTCTTTTAAAAAATAACCCAACCACCCCAAACTCTTTGGTCTCTTTCAATTCTTTTCATTTCACCTCATTTAATTCCTTGCCAGCTTAATGACTTGGTAGTAATGAATAAGATGAAAATTAGGGCTTAATAAGTGTTAGGAAAAGACAGTTTTCTTGCTGATGAAGGGAGCCTGGTGGTGGAAAAGTGGAGCCTGGGGAGAGCACAGAGATAACCCCAAAGCTCCTCCCGACCTTGAGAGGGGTGATGCCGACTCTGGCTGCAACTGGTGACAATGACAAGCTGCAGTAACGTCAGGGACATGCCAGTCTCAGGAGAAGGATGCTGGAGGGAAGCAAGAGGGGATGGACATGAGGAGGGGCTGGCACAGGGAGTGCTGGAGGGAAAACATCCCATTGCTTTCTGGCCAGGGCAGTGGCTGCAGTGACCCCCATGTGTGGGGAACCCACTGCCCCACCTGGGGGCGGCTTTGGCATGAAAAGCCCTGCAGCTTCTGCTGGGGTGGCACCCACTCAGTCTGTGGTCAGGGAACTCAGAGCCCAGCACGGTAATCCAGTCCTGGGGTGATTGTGGGACCAAAACTGCCGTAATCTCACCTGTAACATCACCTGTAACCTCACCTGTCACCGAGTGCCTGCAGGGCCAAATCCTTGTCTGGTCCTCTCCGTGCTGGGATCACTGTCTGGCCACAGATGACACCAGACTGATAGAAACATCTCACTGCTCCCACTGCTTCGTGTGCCAGAGCTGTTCCCCCTCGTTTGCAGCTTTCCCAGGGCGGCACCGACGGCGTTTTTGCTGACTCGGCAGCAGTGAGGATACTGCTGACTCAGCAGCGCTGGCACACGGGCAGGACCGGGAGCAGCCTGTGGGTACCTCAGACATTCCATGGCACTGGGATGTGCCACCAGCCCAGCCCAGGATGGCACAGCTCACAGTTCACACACCATTAGCTGACTCTGGGCATGTGTTCTAATTACTGATAATATTGGAACTGACAGGTTGGTCGGGGGGAAAAAAGGTGCAGAATTAATTGACCTGCCAGAAGATGTGTCCAACAAGATTCACCTCTCCATAACACGGGCACCTCCCTGCCCACCTCCCCCCAGACAGGGCAAATGCTGCTGGTGAGCCCCACACTAGCACCATGGGCAATCCTGTGACTTCCCAGTGCACCCTGAGAGCTGCCTCCATCCCTGTCACCTACCATATTATCCAAGTGAGCAGCTCCTCCATCATCTTTGCAGGGCCTCTAGCCATCCCCTGCTCCCAAACTGTGTTTGGTGGTGCCAGCTCTTTTCCCTCCTAGGGACTGGTTTGCTCCTTCTGCTCCCATGTGTTGCCACTTCAGAGGCACTGATCAGTTTTGAAGTGCATTTCTTGCTGTTTGGCTCTTTATTTTATCTCCATGGGTATGGCAGAGGGAGAGCACAGGATCTGAGCCCTGGTGAAGGTGTCTGTGTGGACCCATGGAGGGCTCTGGGTGCCACCCACCTTAATTCAGGGCAGGGCTGCTTTGGAGAGAGGCTTTTGCCCCAAGCAAGAGCACAAATCCCAACACCTCTAATTAACCCAGCGAGGCTGCTGGGTGGCAGTGCTGCAGCTCCGGCTCGGGCTGGGGAACAGGTCCAGCCCTGGTGCCATCCTGGCTGAGCAGGGCTGTGCCAGGAGCTGAGCATCACCACAAGCCCAGGGAGGAGCTCTCTGGGTTCAGTCTGAGAGTGTTTCCCATTAAATCCATGTGCTGGAGGCCTGAGGTGGATGCACATCTCTGCTCCCATGCTGGGACTGTGTGACATTACACACATGCAGCTTTGATTCCAACCTTCCCAGCTGCATTGAGACACTGAAACCCAAGGAGTGGGAAGCCTGTGCAGGCTCTGCAGAGTCTCCTTCCCCAACACCTCCTCCTTTCCCAGGTGCAGCATTCAGGTGACACAGGGGATTTTAATTCCCCTTTCCTAGTTGCAAGAACCAGAGGTGGTTAAATGAGTTTCCCCATATCATTTGAGCCACTGAAATTCTTATCCAAGGGTGGAAAAAACCTGAAGGGGAGAGTGAATGAGGAGCTCAATGAGATGGGGCAAACAACACCAGGCTCAGGAAATTCCCTGAGCTAAAAATAGTTGACACTAAAATCTATTAGAGGGCTCAATCATATTAGGGGAGATCAAAAATCCTGTTCCTGCTCACTTCTGTGCATCTGCTTGTGGCTACTACAGCAGACAGGAGACCAAAGCCCCACTAAAACACTTTTTTTTTTTTTTTTTTTTTTTTTGTAGCAGACACCTCCAGCAAAACAGCTCTTGAATTCAAAAGGAGGCACTGATCCCAGAACCTTCTTCTTAATTTTTTTGAATTATTTTTTTTTAATTATAAGCCTTGTAAATCTCCTCCAAGTCTGTTTCTGCTGTGACAAACAGCTTAAAAGAGCCCCTCAATAATAAAATCAGATGCTGCTCCTGCACATCCCAAGATCAGATGCACCTGCAGTGGGGATCGATTGCCTGATTAGGGGGAATTGATTACCCCAGCCTCATTAGCATATCGTTAGCACCGACCCCATGGCTGGCCCCACTCAAGCAAGCCATGACCTGGATGGATTAAAAAACGCTGTGCACTTGGGAGGGAAGGGAAATCAGTGAACAGGAGAGGGGGAGGCAGAGATAGATCCTGGTCGATAACATCCACATCATTTACCCTGCTGAGGCCTCAAGTGCCCAACACCCACAACCCCTGCAGCATCCCAGGGGGGTGCAGCTCCAGGGAACTGTGCCCTGCCCACAGCAATCCCAGTGGAGCATCCCCCTGGGGACCATGGAGGGTTTCTTCAGGAGCTCCAGCCCTTTTGAACATTGACTAACAGGTTTATTTTAGTGCCATGAGTCAGTAGCCCCAGATAGGATTTCCATCTGTGCCTGTGGGGCCTCGCCAGACTGTGCTTTGGGCCTCCATCCAAGTAAAGCTGAAGAACTGGTTGGGTTTGATTTGGTTTTATGGCTGGGGTTTGTTTCTTATTTTCTTTATCAGTTTTGCACACAAAAGAAGGGGTGAGGACCCTGGGCTGTTCCAGAGGCTATGTCCAGCCTGAACTTCCCAGGCACCCCCCTTGTGAGTGACTTTACCTGGGCTCAGGGGACAGCCTGCAGCAGGGAGCCTGGCCCAAGCTGGAATCCCATCTGGAGAGCTCCAGCACCAGCTCTGCAGAGTGACCTGGGTTTGTCCTGAACACCTGGGCTGTAGCACATCACAGGTCTGCTCTCAGCCTGTGGGGACACACTTTTCACTGTTTCATCAAACTGATCAAAGGAGCAAGGACGAGCCTCTGGGAGTGGGTGGAAGGAGCAGCTTCTCCCAGAGAGTTGGGATAGTTCCTGCCCAATGCCCCAAGGTGACACTTATCCCAAAGCAAGCTCCAGTCCCATCTCTGTGAGCACCCAGGTCCCTTTCTCTGGACTGATTCACACAGGAGCCCCTGACCATCCTCTGCTTTTGGGTGGAGAAGCAACTGCCAGGCCCAGGGAGGGCAGCAACACTGCAAATGCAATCAAACATGCAGGACCAGCCCATGGTTGGAGTGTGAGCTGATGAGATCCTGGCTCCAGGCAGGAGCAGACTGGGCACTTGTCCAAGGCCCTGAGCTGATCAGGAGGAGTCAGAGCCAGCAGCCAGCCCCAGGTCCCAGCCAGGAGAAGAGCCCCAGAGAGGTCATGGCCAGGCATGCGAGGACAGGTTGTCTGCTCCCAGACATCCTCTGAGAATCCTGGATCAGTTCTTTCCTGGTTTTGTTTTTTTAATTTGTTTTAAATATCTGACGTGACAGCTGTGACGAGCCGGGATGCTTGAGGACCACGGGTGCAGCACAGGTGACCTTAGTGACATTCAGGCATGGACACCCTATGCCCATCTCAGAAACCAGCACGGCCTGGACAACATCAAGAAGACACAGGGTCCCCCTTGTCATGGTTTGAAAGCAAAAGGAGTGAGAGGCTCCAAGTCAGAAATACAATTTAATAAGAAGAAAGGAAAAAAGGTAAAATAAAACAAATGCAATAATACAAAAGATGACTGACAGAGTCAGAACAGAACCTGAGCAGGGTGGTGGAAGCAGTCCAGATGAGGTGGTCTTCCTGAAGCAGTGATCCCATAGAAAGGTCTGGTAGCTCTGGTCCTCTGGGAATCCAGTGGGTAAATGCCCCTTGTACTGTCCCAAATCCCAGATTATATCCAGGTGGAAATGCTTGGCTCCTCCCCCTGGGCAGAACATCTCCCAGTGGGATGATGAGTCGTGCAGTGGGTCCTTGATGGCCCATTAAACAGAGATTACTCCTGGAGGGAGTTCCCTGTGAGTCCTGGGCAAGGCATTGATGGGCCATGAGCAGAAGAGCCCAAAGGAAGGGGGCCTGGGAAAACACCGCCCCACCTGGTTCCAACAGCTCATGGAGATGGTGAAAGAATAAATACTTTGTGCACATCCTACACTAAAACCCAGGACACCCCCCCTGCCCATGTTGTGTGGTGGGATGGGGGATCCCACCTCCACCATTCCTTCCCCTCCCATCTGCAGGCTAGAGGTGTCCCAGTCTGACTGACAGCTGTGCTGGGGGGGTGTTGTGCAGCTTTATGAGGCATTTTTAAAGTAAAAAGGTGCTAAGAGCAAATCAGTTCTAGTTTCTCAAATAATCAGCACAGATTTGGCTTTAAAAAAAAAAAAAAAAAAAAAAAAAAAAAAAGAGAGAAAAAAGGGGTTTCCTTCCTTCCCCACTGGTGGCTGGGACAGTGGAAAGCTCCAGGAGTGCAGTGGTGTTCCCACATGAGATGAAGTGCTGCCTGTTGAAGCTGTCCATCAGCTCTCATTATGGTTCATTTTCTCTGCTGGGTGAATTATTGCAGGAGACTCGGCGCCGGCAGCCCTTTGCCAGATCCTGTAACACAGCGAATTAATTAGCAGCGATGTGCTAACTACCCGTGAATCTCGTCAGCGTAATTGCACCGCGCGCTCCGGCCGGGAGCATTTGATCTCCTGTTGATGAACGGGACTGAACCGACTTCCCCCTTCCCACACTTGGGACTCCTTTCCCAACTTTTGTGCCACCATTTCTGATAGGGAACAACTTGTCCGAGGAGGAGCCGGAGCAGGGGAATCGCAGCGGGATGGATGGAGCAGTGGGGGAGAGGAGCACATCCAGGGATCTTGCAGCACTTCTCAGCTACAGGGGTAGCTGGAGTCCTACAGGGACCCTGGAAATGTGGGGCAGAGCCTGCTCCCTCCTGCTTTTTGGCTGTTGAGCCTCTCTGAGGCATCCTGATCGCAGCCAGCATGGAAGTCTCCAGGTGATGCTGCACTTCCCTCAAGGACACAGCTCCTCACTTCACCCCTCTGCACTGGGGCACAGCAGGCAGCTGCTCTGCTCTTCAACAGCATCCACGTTCCAAGCAGTTTTTTTCCAAGGAAAACCCCTCCTGAGCTTTCCCTGTGTTAGTCCAACTGCAAGAAATTTGAGTGTCCCACTCAGCGCTGGGCTCCACCAGCCCGACAGGGAAAAGTGTGAGCAGGACCCACCTGAACCACAGTGACCCTTTGCAGGATGATTATACATTATGCCACGAATAAACAATGTCTCACTGCAGATTTCCACCTGTTCCCATCTTCTCCCTGTGATCTCTGTGGCTTTCAGGAAGGGAGTTGGAAACAGAGACCTCTTTTGCAGGCAGCAGAGGTGTTTGAAGCCTCCTTCATGCCACGTTTCAAGTGTTTATCTCCTCTGCTTGGCACAGCTGTGCCTCCTCCCTGCAGCCAGGTGGGAATGGGCAGATCAAGCTCTTGATGTTAAGTTCCCACTGCTGTGGGTCCATTGCCTGGTCCAAAGGAAAGTGTTGTGAGCATCATTAAGCCACCAAAAAGAAACAAAATGCAGGAAACTGCATTGGCAGTTGGATCCCAGAGACGGATTAATTAATTGGCTGATTAACCATCTCTGTGTCCAACCCAAGGGGCTCCTCTCTCACTTTTCTCAGCAGTGAAGGGAACCTGGGTCTGCAGGAAGGTGCTGGGGTGGTAGATGTGCTCACTGAGCTGCAGAGAGGGAGGAGAGAGAACAGACCCTGTGTGCCTGGCATGTTGGAGATGACTTACTGTTGCTGAAGTATCTTCCTCCTTCTCTCTGTAATAGGCCAAGAATGAAATAACAAATATTGCTTTATTGTTCCTGAGCACCTCCACCCATCCAGCAAAAGGCAGGGATATAAAAACTGCTGTGGCCTTCAGGGAAAAAAAACCCTCAAACCAAATCCCCCCAAGCTTCCTCTTTCCTTCCCTTGTCAAAACAAGCAAATGAAAAAAAAAATATGGGGAATGTTTTGCCACCAAATCTAATGCTTCACACTATGTAGGTGTTCTCCTTCTTTATGAAATTAGTGTTGGCCAAATTCAGTTATTTTCACATTATTTCAAAACAAAGAGTCAAGATACTCCATCTTTTAAGGATTATGAAGAAACATTTTGACACAAAACCCAACCCCTCCATTCATCAAGTCCTCATCTAATTCAGCACAAGTTCATGAATAATTTTCATCAGCCTGGAAACTGCTCGTGGTTGATGGGATTCAGCCCAAAGTGCCCATCAGGGTGGCATCATCTCCCCTCTCAGGAGAGATGTCCATCAGCTTCTGGGAGCCCAGGATTTGCAGGACCTGCAGGGAATGGTGACCCCAAACAAATGAAACCCTGCAAGAGCCAAGGTGATGTGGTGAGAACCCCCCCGACACACCTTCCTCCCCTCCCATCCCCACAAACGTTTTACACCAGTTTTGCTGCTCTGGCCAGCAAGAGCTGTTTGGAGGGGAAAAGCAAAGCCCAAGCTGGAGTGAAAGCCACAAATCTGTGCCTGTGGAGGCACTGAGGGCCCAGCCCTTTTCCAGGGCAGGCTGAGGGTCTGTCCCTGCACCCCTGGAGAAGATCTCAGCCATGAGGGACACGTGTCCAATCTCAGCTCCTCTCTCTCCAAGGGCCCCCCCAGTAGCTCAGCTGTAAACCCTGCAGCCCAGGAAGGGCTTTCTGGGCTCAGACAGCAGCTCTTGGGGTGGTTTGGGGGGCAGGAAGGCAAAGAGCTCCCTCTTCACCTCCCTTTTCCCCTCCTTGGCAGGCTGATGGCAGCAGCAGTGCCTGCTGCTCTCAGGGGCTCCCAGGCATCTTCACAGACCTCTCAGCACTGGAGGGGCTGCCTCTTTGTTCTTGTTTTCCAAAATAAACTTCCCTACAGCAAAGATTTTTCTGCACTGACTTGCACTGGTATTAGCAGATACCCCCAGATGTGGCTGCAGCTGCCTCCCTCTGCTGGGAACCCAGTTATAAAACTTCTGGGTGACTTGTAAGGGAATATTTTTATCATTAAGCTTGCCTTATGAAATCTTTTGAACCCCATTTTCGCTTCCTGGGATCTCTTGGAGTCAGCCTGTAGGTGTTCAGTGAAATCAGGAGGTTAAGCTGGAAATTCTCCTTCCAACGTTCACATCTTTGCACAGCTGACTTTGAACTGATGGTAAAGATTTAGGAGGATTCTCAGCCAACAAATGCTACCATATAACCCGGGAAACATTAAATACCATTTAGCCACCTGTCTATTGTCACAGAGGTGAAACCTGGAGGCATTTTTGGCAGCCCAGGCTGGGCAGATGCTGTTTTGTCAAGCAGCTTTTCCAGCCCTGTCCCTGAACATCCCCAGAGAAAGTTCCTCAGCCCCTCTCCCCTCCACACTCTGCTCCCACTCTCGTTTTCCCAGGGGATCCCTGATGGTGAGACAGGAACCAAGTCATTATCCAGCCCTCCTGAACTCCAGGGCTGGGAGCAGCACAGACCCTAGAGGTGGGTCTGAGGTGCAGCTGTGAGCAGGGAACACCCTCGGGCAGCCTCTCCCTGCAGGCAGAGGGGCGATAGATCTACCCGGAGCCTTCGGATGCTGCCTCTGCCACCTGCTGAGAGCCTCAGGAACAAACCAGCCTTGTGTTTGTGCGAGAAGAAAACAACGAACAAAAGAAAAAAAAAAAAAAAAAAAAAAAAAAAAAAAAAAAAAAAAAAAAGAGAAAAAGAGAAAGGAGATTAAAAATTATAAACGGCAACAGACAACAACAACAACAAAAATATACAGCTTTCTCCTCAAACTGTTCTTTTAGTCCCAACAGCATCTGCTGTGCACAGCTCACGTCTCAGAATTCACAGCTGCTCAAAAAAACCCCCAAAAAAGTGCATGAATTATTTATCCCTGCACAGATCAATCCTTCAGTGGGCTGTCAGGGAGGAATCAAAGCCCCAACAAGACAGGCAGGTGAGGAAGCAGCTTCCAAAATTCCCTGAGTGACCAGCGGGTCCCTCAGCTCATGAGCTGCCCCTCACCTGCCTCATCCCTGTCCCCCTGTGGGGCTGGTGCCCATCACACACAAACCCCCAGTCCTGAGCTCCTTCCACCATCCTGCAGTAATTGATGGCAAAGGTTTATTGCAAGGCACAAAAGTCACCTTGTTCTTAGGGAGGCTTTTCCCCCGGCCCCCAAATCCAGCCATTTCTCACAGCATGAGTCAAGGCTGCTTTATCCCCAGCTCTGCCTTCCCCAGGGGACTCCACCTCCTGCTCCCACCCTCTGAAACTCTTAAAATCCTGCACCTCTTCCCCCAGAGTCTCTTTGCTCCTGTAAAGTGGCAGGGAAGTTAAAATAGGGCAATTGCAGCAACTGAGGGAAGGAACCACCCGTGTCCCTATCCCCATTCCCATCTCCCTGTTCCCATTCCCATCTCTGTCCCCATTCCCATCCCTGCCCCCACTGCCCCATCCCTGTCCCCACTGTCGCATCTCTGTCCCCACTGTTCCATCTCTCCAGGCTCTGTCATGGGGAGCAGAGCAAAGGATAGGGACACACGGGGCTGGAAAAACTCTTGTTTGGTGTGGAACAGCAGAGAGGGTGGGTTGGAAACAGAGGAAACGTTTCAGCTTCTTTTCCTCTTTGCTTTCCGGGTGAAAGATCCAGCCCTGGATTTTTCCTGGATTTCTCCTTCCTGGGGAAGGCAGAAATGTCCCTGCACCCAGGGATGCTCCAGGCTTTGAGCTGTGATCAGGAGTGCTCGAGGTTCTTCCCAGGCACAGCCCTGAGAGCAGCTCCGGCAGGAGGGGTGGCCCAGGGTGAGGATCTCTCAGCTCTGGGTTCGGTCTCTCTTTTTCCCACACCCCCAATTTTGTGCTGGCAATATCTCAGTGATGCTCGTTCCTGTATCACCGCTCCTCCCGGAGCATCTCCGCTTCCCTGGGCGAACACAGCGCTGCTTAATGAGTGTCTGCACAGCTCTGGCTCCGCAATTAACCCTCGGGCTGCTGCCAGCCCGGAGCGGGTCCTGCTGCAGCTCCTGCACAGCCCAGCCCGGCCCAGGGCAGAGGGAGAGGCAGGAGCACACCCGGGACACCCCAATCCCCATCCCCACCGTGCCTTTGCGCAGGTAAAAGTGGGCAAATCCCTGCTGAAAAGCCAAGCCGCGTTCCTCGCTGCTTGTACCCCCCAGGGCAGGGGGAGGTGGGCACAGGGGGCTCAGCTCGGCTCAGCTCGGCTCGGCTCAGCTCAGCTGCTCCCCTCTGTCCCCATCCAACCCCCCCGTGATGCTCCGGGAGAGGCTCCAGCTCAGCCCCGAATTCCCGCAGCACCTTCCCCTGGTGCAAAGCCATTCATCAAGGCACACAAACAGCTCGGCTGCTAAAGGCCACGCCATGACAAAATGCCAATAGCTGTATTTACATTCAATATGTCCCGCTAATCTCGCCTTCAGGAAGCGTCTGCTGAACCTGCCCGTTCCTTGCCGGGCATCACCTCTTTAATCAGTCTCTTGTTACTGATCACAGATTGATTTCAGTTCCAGTAGCCAATAGGTTTTCCTTTTAATTTTCAGCATCATGTTTAATTAAAGCAGGGTGGGTCTGACCCCATCAAATCATATCAAAGTCTGTCTAAGCCCCAGGTGAGTGAAAACACCAGCATAAATTATTGATCAATCTTTGTTCAGATTAATCTATCACTGCCTCTCCTCGGGCGGTGCGAGCACGGAGCTGGGGAGGTGTTTGTCTCTTGGCAGCTGTTCTGGGCCAGCTCAGGACAAAGTGTTGGCCCAGCCAGAGAGATCAGAACTTGCTCCTCAAAAGCATCACATCTCCTCACCCTTTCCTCCCAGAAAATCCCAGCCCAGGGACGCAGCAGGTGCTGGGAGATGCTGCTAAACTTCCAGAGCTCGTTACCCACTGGGAGGAGGATGCAAACCACAGCGAGAAGCGAAGATTAAAGAAATCTCCATTTCTGCACAAATGGCAGTCTAAAAGCCCTGGAAGAACAAGTGTTTCTCCCCCAGTCTTGGAGGCCCTGGAGCTGCAGGGTCGGTGGGAGAGATGCTCAGGGCAGGAAAACCTTTCTCCCCTGCCCCGCTGCAGAATTCCAAGTGATCAATGGAAACACAGCTCGTACCTGGAGTCAGCTTTGTGTCAGCGTGCACAGGAGATGAGAAGCAACAGGAGGTGGGTGTGATGGGCAGAGAAAACCAAGCAGAGACCCAGCATTTCCCCCTGTGAGCTCCCCCAGCCCTGAGCCCGGAGGAGTTTCTGCTCCTCTCGGGCTGGGCCAGAGCCTGAGCTCAGAAATGATCCAGAAACGCTAAAAACCAACAGAGCCTTGGAGCACCTGAGAGGTCCTGAGGGCTTCAGGCGGAGCCGGCTGCTCCAGCACTGCAGCAACCCCAGCCCGGAGAGCAAACACGCCTTTGGATAATGAATAAAGATGGAACCGAGGCATTGCTGCCGCTCCCAAGGCTCTCCTGCCTGAATACTAATTGCTGGTCTGAGCTGAGGCTGCTTAAAAGCGTGTTCGGAGCCAGGGTCTGGAAGAGACTGCAGTGCATTTGCATCATTCGGGGGGAAAACAGGTGGTTTTGCTGGATTCAGGAAACTTCTGCTCTTGGAGTAAAACTTTGGATGCTGCCAAACCCCGAGAGGGGTGAAGGGCTGCATAGAAATAGCTGGAGAGTGGGGAAGGAGTGCCAAGAGCATCGGCTCAGCTTGTGAGTCAGCAGCATTAGCTCTCACCTCAACAAGCAATCTGCAAATCGTGCAAATCTGCTTTTTACAGTTCACCTAACCTGCAAAATGGCCTCAGATTTACAGCCCCGGTGTTCACGCTTAAAAACAACTGAGTTAATGAAGAATCGGGAGGGATGGGGGGGAGGGAATTACACAAAGACAGAGTTTGGGTTTCACCTGGAGCCGAGGCTGGTGGGTCCTGCCCGAGGATGCTCGGCCGGGCTGGGTCTGCAGTCCTATTCCCCCAAACACCCGGGGCTGGGTCCTGAGCCGTCCATCCCCTTTTGTTCCCCTATTTTTCCACCTGCTCTCTGCAGCTGCAGCCCCCATCTGAGGCCCTGGCCGGACAGGGGGATTCTTTGATAAGGCAAAGATTTCCTATCCTTTCAGATTAAAACCCTCCCGTCATCAGAGGCAAAGCGCACGCGGAGATCAGGCTGTGCAAGGAGAGGATGAAAGGGGCCGTGTTTCCCCTCCCTTTGTAAAGTGGTGAGATCAAATCACCTTTCCACTGGGATAAAAGGGCCCAGCTCGGCTGTGGGGAAATTGCCGGGGAAGGAAGAGGCAGGAGCACAATGAATCGGTGGAAGGAGCTACCCCGGGGTTTACCTTTAAAGTATTTTTAGCACTGAGCTCGGAAGAAAAAGCTGCAACTGAATAGTTCAGAGCAGGACGAGTAGAGGACGTGGAGGAGTTACCTTTGTGCACAGGTCGTGGAGCAGAGCTGGGAATGGAGAGGGAGCAGAGGAGAGGGGGGAAAGTTGTGACAATTCCATCTGCTCCTTGCCCCGAGCTTCTGGAACGTGTGTGAAAGGAGGGTGATGGCTTTGAAGCCTCTCTTGGGGCCTCACCCCTTGGATTTTAGATCTTTGAAAGAAAACACATCAGTTCTTCCTGCAGGGCTGTGTGTGAGAAGGTACCTGTTAGTCCCATGTGTGTGAAATCCTGGTGTTCAGAAACCCTTGGCTGATAATCTGGATAATCTCCAGCATTTCATGGAACTGTGCCCCTGTTTGGCTCCTTCAACCCCATCCCAGCCCTGAGACTGAGCCACCCTGCCCAAACTTCGCCCACACTTTGCTGCCAAGCTGTGCACTGGGGGCTTTTTGATGGGAACAAGCAATCACTCACCTTTTCCCACAGCAATTTGGGACTGCCAATCCCACTCCAATCCTAATTTCAGATGGTGTTTGCTCTCTTTCCAGATAATGTCATCTTAATGTTCTCCATCGGGCTGCCATTAATCTTGTGCTGCAGGCAGAAGGATCATTATGGATGAGGGGAGTGTGGGATCTACAGCAGATTGATCAAACCCCTTACAAAAAAGTGATGTGATTTATGTCCATATTACACCACACCTATGGATGTTTCTACAGGCAAACCCAAGCACCCCACACAGCTGTGTGACACAGTGTGGAGGCATTTCAGGGGCTGGAACCAGGTCCTGGTGGGAGAAAGAGCTTCCTACAAACAGTGGCTGGAGAAGAGGACAGGCCAGAGCTCCTCCAGCCTGCACTGGGGGCCTGGCACCTCCTTGTCCATGGGATGGTGCAAAGACTGGGAGGTCTCCCCATAAATCACCCTCTTCCTGAGGTCTTGATGCCTGGAGAGGCTCCCTAGAACAGAGGCTACCCAGAGTTAAAGGTTGGTATTTATTGAAAATCCTCCAAAGGGGACACCTTGGGCAATGCAGCAGTCTCAAGTCCCAAGGAGTACAACCATCACGGGTTCTTTGGACAGATATAAATTTGGTCTGTTTGCATATCAGATGTTAACTGTTCAGTTACAGCTTCAGGTAATGGATCCCATTCCCTCAGTTTGCCCCACCCCAGTTCTCTGTTATTTACATTTTTCAGGGCCTGAGAAAGTGTCCTTGGGTGTCCTTGGGTTTCAGGCCTAGAGAGAAATGGTTTTGTCTGAATGAAATGGGAGAACAGCAGCTGACAGGCTATGAAGTTCTAGAGTTATACACTAAAGCAGTAATGATCTGAAAAATATAAAAGCTAAGACTTAAGGCATCAGTCTGGATCCCTTCTCTCTCTTCCCTCAGAAACATCAGGCTTCATTTCCCCTTCCCATCCTGAGATGAGCATCAAACAGCACCTCCCTTGTCCCCCAGCACCTCTAATCCCAGTCCCCATGGACACCTTTAGAGCCCACCCGTGTCCCTGTGTCACCCTCCAGGTCCCCTCTGTCCTCAGAATGTCCCGAGCTTGGTCAGAAGCTGCAGGGACAGCCTTGGAGGGGTCATTAAATCAACATTGGAATCCAGGCTCTTTGCCCAGACCCATCTCCGACCTCCTGCTGCTCCAGGGGTCAGATCCAGCCCACGAGCTTCCTGTGTTTTATTCAGGCTGACAAAGCATCTCCACTTGTTCTCCAGCATCACCCCATGAGGTTTAACAGCTGCTGCAGCCCCTGTTGCATTGCTGCACTCTGGGACCTGTCCAAGATCTGTGGAAGTCGGTGGAAAACTCCCTTTGGCATCAATCAATCCATGATTAAACAGAGGCTCCAAAGCCTGTGTGATACCTGAGGGATGAAAGATGTAAATATAACTCTTCTTCAAAATTTACATTTTAAAGAAATGCGGTTTCCCATGATCAGTAAAAAACCCAGCACTGCTCGTTGTGGTGAAGATCAGGAGATTGTTCTCCTGATTTCAGGAGTCACTGAGCACAGGGGGAAAGCTGCTGGAATCTGAGTACAAACCTGGAGGACAGAGAGGAGCACGTGTGCCAAAAGCACCTCAGAGCTCAGGTTGAAGGATGCTTCAAGCAAGGAGACCCTTCAGCCCCAATGGCCTTTGAGTGCAATGAAGAAAAGCCAAGAAACTCTTATTTTTTTGCGGCTTCCTTGAAATAACAAGGGAAGAGGACAAAATGCCAGGACAAAATCCCAAAGTTATTTCTTTGAAACGGGAGCCTTAAAAGGACCAGTTTTATCTAAAGGTGATAAAACAACAGAACTCAGATGGCATCCAAGCAGACCAAAAGCACATTACTCTGTGCTAGGGGCCTTTCAGGAGAAAAGTTCTGGTTGGCAGCACCAATTTAAAAACCAGGGACTTCAAGGTGGGTTTTTTGCTTCTGTTGTGTTTCATTTTTTAAAAATTTAATTACTTTGCCTTCTGAGTGCCCTTCAAAAGCTTTTCTTTCTCTACCCAGCAATTCTCACACTGTGCTTGTGCAGAGCCCTGGTGGCACCAGACTTGGGAAAAAGAAAGTAAATCCACTTTTAATCTCAAGGGCTGAAGGTGTTAGGTTTTGTTTATATCACCACTATTAAATGTTGAATATTTTCAGTGCTTCTGATAACCAGGGTGAGGGTGTATTGATTTCTCCACCTCGTGCTATAAGGTGGCTTGTATTAAAAAAGAGATAACTCAGCTCTTTTCTAGTTCAGAGCCTGCCCATGTCTGACTGGTTTTTGAGCAGTGGTGAACCACTCTGTATCCCATAAGAAAATCCTTAAAAATGTTCACATGTGAAAACTAAACACCAACTTTCTGCTGAGTGTTGTAACAGTCCACCAGCAGTAAAACCACAGAAAGGATTTTTAAGAGAGGGAAATAAACCAGTTTAACTGATTTAACAAGAAACTGAGGTGTCAAATGTGGGATTAGACCCAAAAACTAGAGCTAAATTTGTGAGGAAAATGCACAATTTTAAAGCTTCTTGAGCAAGTTTGGGAATTTCTGCCTTGCAGAGGGCAGCAGCCCCTGCACACCTGCAAACTCCCCAGGGACCAGCTGTGCTGACACTGGAGAGCTCACCTGGATTCTCCCAGCACAATTAACACGGCTGTCAGGTGAGTTTGGCAGGACTTCCTTCCTGATCCCCCACTGCTCCTTTAAGGGTGGAAGAATGTCCTGTCACAGCAATTTAAATTTTTCCAGCCCAGCCTTTCCACTCTCCTACCTCAGAAATTTGCAGTTTTAATTTCACGGATGTTTGTAATTACAGCGAGGGGCTCAGTGAAAACAAAAGGCAAACCGAGAGAGCTTGGCAGCTCTGCTTCTTGGCATGTTTTGTTGGATACTCTGGGATTAATTTCCTCGTGTTTTTCTGGAGGAGAAAAGTACTTAATACAATGAATTTAATTTGGCTATAACCTTCCACGGCCTCAGACCCAGGCGGCACCAGAGCCGAGGCCAGGAGCAAATCCTGCAGATCCACAGATCCAGGGGAGAAAAAAACACCCCAAAGCTCAGGGATCCAGAGCAGAGAAGACCTTGATGTGAAGGACCAGCACGGTTTCTCTCCCTCCCCTAAGCTGGGAGCAGATTTCTGTCAGAAAAGCAAGGTTTGGGAAGCTCAGGAAGAAAAGGCTTTGGAAGCATTTCATCAGAGTCACCTCCTGGCTCAGGAGGAATTCATCATGAGAGCAGGATTTATAGGAGAGCTGGGTAAAACCTCAGAGAAAGAAAACAAAATCTAATTAAGCCTCCTGTTAAGGTCGTGGTTTAGCAATTTTTGCTCCAATTCAGCATCTCGGGGACATCGTCCGGCTTTGGCTCTCCCTGCCCTGGGGCGGGATGCTCTGTCCCTCTCCGGGACCGCTTTTATTCCCTCCCAGCTGGTGCCTCTCCCGAGCTCCCGTTCTCATCTGACATTTCTCTTCCCCTCAGGTCCCCTAGCAGGTTCCAGCTCCAGGAACCGAGGGCTGGCGGAGTTTTTCATGCAGCAGAAAATCAGCAGCGGCCGCAGGTCACCTCTGGCTGTGGCTGCTCTCGGGATTGTTCCCAACCCACCGCCCACTGTCGTCCCCCCGGCCCCGCCTGGCCACACTTTTAAAAAGCGCTCCCGCTCTTTTCAACATTTTACAGAGGGATTGTCAACAGCAGTGATGCTGTTAAGGAAAGAAAAAGGGCTAAAAATACCTTAATAAACCCAAAATGCAGGGAGGAAGCGCAGATGGTGAGAGACAAGGGCACGGCAGCGCTGCACAGGCACAGGCTGCTGCTCCCCTCCATCAGCTTTATTTTTATACCAAGGCTACACCGAAATTTCCTGCTCATAATTCTTCACCTGCAGATGCCGAATGAGCAGCTCCTTGTGAAACTCAGTAGCTGAGACGTTGGTAGCACGGGTTAATTGTGATTGGGAATGTAAATCCCAGCCTGCGTTACTGTCCCGAGCGCCACTCTCAGAATCACGTTCTCCACGCAAATATTTGTTTTCATGAATTCCAAATGATCTCACCATTAACATTTTTCACATATTTGTTGTTTTCTGGCAATACTCCTGAGCTGATTTGCAGGAAGTGTTGGAGATGCTGAAGACCAGAGTGTGGGGCACCTTTAAACCCAAAATGCTCAGTCTCAGCTCTTGAATAACAAAACTCCTCTGTCCTTGATCCTGGCCCCCTGGTCTTCAGAGCAACTTTTTAATCAGCACAACCCTGTCTATTACCAACTTCAAGGACTCCTCATTTTAAATTAGCCTCCTTATTAACATAAAAAAGTAAATAAACTGAGAAATGCTCAGCTGTCCTGGGTTCTCCTAACTCAAAGGACAATAAAACCCCATTTACATTCCTGTGCTGTACTTCATATTTTTTAATCCCCCTTTCATTTTTATGACACAAATCCAGTAATCAGGTATTAGTGCTGCTGTTGAACTTTACAGAAGATAAAATGCCAGCTGATAAAAAATCCTGGTTGCTGCAGGGACACACCCCTGTCCTTCCAGAGGGTCACTGCTCTCCTTGTGTTAACAAGGAGCAAGTCTGGAGATGCCTCTTCTTTTGATCATTTGCTTTTAAAAGGGAAGAAGAAAGACAACCCCACAAATTCTAACAAGTTCATGACACACACATGTCTTTATAGGAACTAATTACCTGATATTGCAATCACTGTCCCTCAAAGCAAGAGAGGAGAGACAAACCTCAGTGACTCAGAGCCAGCTTTGTTTTGGGGCTGCTGCTCACAAAACAACCAATTCCCTCCTCACCCCGCTGCCTCCAACCAGGGAATAACCATGGGAGAAACAGCTGGTGTCTGATGTGAAGAAACACAGTTCACTTGCAGCAAATCTCCTCTTCTGAAGGACACCAGGTGAGTTTAGAACAGAAGTTCCCTGACTTGCAGTGGAGCGTTTGTGATGAACCAGGGCACGGCAGACCTCGGCTGGGGCTGTGGGATTCAGCCCCCATGAGACAGTTCCTGCTCAGGGCTGGAGGAGGAAGACCAGGACATGGCCTGAAGGGCCAAATTCACTGATGGAACCTGTGTTAGGAGTCAGCTTGAGGCTGATCTGCCTGCCTCTTGCATGGATGTGAACTGAATCCATGCATGGATCTGTGCTGGGGTGACACCAGCAGGGTGAGGGTGGCAGGAGGAACATTTGAGGTTTCCCTGCAATTTTGGGTGACAGATGGAATGGGACCCTGAGCTTCCTGCCTCACCCCCTCCCTGCCAGCATCTCCCACCTCCAGGGGCTCAGCTCTGGGCGTCCTGGCACAGAGCAAGGAGTGCTGGATTCCCAGATAAAAGCTGGTGGAGATCCAGGCACAGGGGTGTGCAGGCCCTGCCCTCGTGTAACTCTCCATGGACAGGGGACTTTGGGAAGGTTTTGCCACATCTTCGGAATTCACAGCTCTGGAGACACCAGAAGAAGCTGTGGAGACAAGGCTCAGGATGGGGATCCTGCCACACACCAGAACCCCCATCCTGCTCCCCCGAGGCAGGACTGCAGCACCACAGCACAACACAGAGCCCAGAGGCTGCCAGTGAGAGACAAATATCCTCACATTTAAGATGCATTTCTACCTTGAAAAGCAATTTGCAAACCCACGGAGCGATTCTGACAACCCTCACTGAAACCACCTTCTGAGTTTGCAAGAAAGATGCTTTTACCCACCTGCCAGCCCTGGGATTCATCATCATCAGGGCTTTAAAGTGCTCTACAAGGCAACCCAGCTCTCACATTTGCAGAATTCCAGCAGCTTTCGGAGCCTGCAGCAGCAGTGGGGTGGGTGAAACCTGTGAGCTTCAGGGGGGTTTAGCTAAGGATGTTAATTTGGAGTTTTGAAGAACCTGCAGGAGCCCTGTCAGGTACTGAGAGGCCAAGATGGTGTAGCCAGGGGTGCTGCACTGCCGGGATGGGATTCCATAAAATTTAAAGCTGTTGGGAGAGGCCAAAGAGAAAAGGGAAACCTTTCCCATGTGTTCTTCAAGCCCTTCTCCAAAAGGTTTAGCTTTGAAATGGGACCACACCAACAGCACTCACTCTCTTACTGCATTCCTGGGTAAATACTTCCCTGTGGATTCCTCTGGCTGCTGCACAGCACCAATTAACCCAGGGCCTAATTCAAAAATATATATTTGTTTCTGAGCAGCCGTTAAAATCTTGGGGGAAAGGCAACAAATATACAAGAAAGGAAGGAGAACTAAAAGGCTTTGGTTAGAAAATTAAAGTTGTTTGCCATGGCTTGATGGCTTAATCAGTCGATCAATATTGTTCACAGGGCAGGCAGGGAGGGAGCCATGAGCTATGATGAAAAATGCATGAGGGGACAAGGGAGACCTGGGAGCAGAAAATTAAAAAGTTAGCCTGTTACATTTGTCCAATATTGGCAGAGAAATTAAAGCTCTTTGGGGAGGGGAGCGGGGAGGGAAACGGGAGCGGCCGTGAATCTGCTGCAGGTTCCCTTCACCAGAGAAACTTTGACATTAATTAAGTTGCTTTCTTAGCAAAAAGATGGATTTTGTAACCTTTAGCACTTGCCAGCACCAGGAGCACAGCAGGAGGGGTTTGCACAGGGAAAATGGAGCAGGATTTCTTCCCAGAGGAGCACCCTGGGCTCAGGGTGGGTGACACCAAGTGACAGTGCCCGGGGCGAGGGGCTGCACCCATCCTGCAGCAGGAGGGGACCTGGATGGATCCTGCACAGAAACAACCACACTGGGATGATTCAGCTCTGTCACAGCCAGAGCCACTACAGCACTCTTGTTTCTGCATGTGCATCACTTTCATTTTCTTTCTCTGTATTTGGCCACTCTTGCTCCTGCAGCATTGCTGGCCTTGCAGAAATGAGGATAAGAAGTGCAGGCCTGGAAGATGCTCTGGAAGAGGTGGGAGGCAACCACTCCTTATGGATCATAGTCCTTGGTGTTTGCCTCAGAGACTGGAACTGCTTTCATAACTGCAACAAACTCCAGTGGTAAAGAGCAAAGTCATTAATTATTCAGTTAAATTGCTTTTGGTCACCCAGCCTTTCTAAGGGTGACAAAAATAATTATAAATCCCAGCCTTTTCTCATTTTTCTTCTCAGCATCCAAAGCTGAGAAAAAACCCAGAAATTCTGTAAGTGGGAGAATGGCTCTGTACTTAGGAGTGACCTCCCAACTTCCAGCCCTCACACCCAGAGCAGCCTCTGCTTTCCTTGGAAATTCACATCCCAGGGATAACCAGGCACAGGGACTGCCAGGACAACCAGCAGGGACAGGCACAGACTGAATCCAAACTGCTGGAACTCCTGAGCTGAGTTTCGCTCCCCCTAATGAAAATATTCCAACCTGTTGCCCTTCAAGGCTTTCAGGGACAGAACTGCCTCCTCCTCCCAGGACCCCGGCGAGGGGAGAAGATCCTGATGCCTCTGCTGCAGTTCAGGGGGAAGGAACATGACAAAGGGGTTTGTGTTGCACATCAGTAAGATAAATTATTTCTGTACTGGGGTACCTACAGGGAATTGTGTAACTCTAAATCAGATTCCCCAGTTACAGGTTTAAAATTTCAGGCTCAATTAACAGACTTGGACAAGGCTGTTTTCTGCAACTAATTATCTCCAAATGCCAAGACACGATTCCACACTTGGTACTTCTGTGAACCTCAGGATTTGCTTTCTACACCATTATCTAAGCATAAACAGAAGGGAGCAGCCAGCAATGCCTAAAGCAGGTTGGATATTATCTTATGACCTTTATAGTAACAACAAAAAATGCTTATGCTATCAGAAAGCCAGGACTTCTAATTAGCACAGGAACAGGATGGAGAGTGGGGCTGATTATTTCCAAGGCTCGGGCTCATCCAAGATGCAAACATTGTTCTGTCTTGGCTGATCTTTGGTCTGAGAAGGCTGCTTGGGTCAAAAAACAGCACAAAAAGTTTTCATTAGGTAATTCAACTGCGGCTGGGTTTGAAATGGTCATTATCCCACTGCTATGGTAATTCTGTTTGGTGACTGGCAATATTATTATTAGTATGAAAAAAAGAATAGATCTCATTATTAACATCCTCAAACACACACTCATCCTTCACACACAATGTTGTGCCTCCAGTCATAAACATGCATTTTCTTTCAATTCCTCTTTTTCATACAAGCCAGTCCTGCAACAAAGCTTGTTCAAAGGTAGAAGGAATCTCAAAATTAACTCTGCAGCACTGTCTATTTGACAATTAATGGAGTGATGAGGGTCCTCCAGAGCTCCCCTTCCCAGCTCCCAAGTCAGCTTATTACTGAAGCCTTCATGGTTTGTAGAAGCAGAAGGTGGGAATGAAAGTAGAATTCATCAAATTGGCTGTCAGGGGGTGACACAGGAGATGGGGAGTCAGGAAAATACCAGAGGAGAAACTTCACCCACTACACCCTAGGCTGGGACAGGACCAGGGACCTTTCCCTGTGTCTGGGGGAAGGACAAACAGCCAAGGCTCACAGCATGGAACCTTCCCATCCCTTCCAAGCTCAGGGATTGCTGGAAGGATCCTGCCCTTCTCCAGTGTGTTCCATGTACATTTTAAATCATTTAGGAAACGCACTGGATACCTGAGCTGCAGAAACTCTGCTTTAGGGCTGAATTATTTCAGTGGTAGAACACGACTGTCACTGCTCATCACACCTTTCCTAACCACTTAATACATGCAGATTTTGTTAACATTTCTCATTACAATTTTAGTAAAGGAAAACATCTGTTTCCCCTCCTGCCTTAGAAAGTTACACTGCACTTTCCAAGCTGCCACATGCCTTTGAAATTCCCTGTTTAATCAATGAAATAATCTCCTCTTCCACAAAAAATACCCAGCACTCAGATAAGCAGCCTTGCAACAATCCCCCTCCCAACATTTCAGCACATTTAAATGTTTCCAATTTTCCTAAAGAAAAGAGCAGCACTGAAAAATCCTCACCAAACCCAAAGGTTTTGCTGACCAAATAATGAAACCAAGAGCACAAATCTTGAGAATATAAAATTTATTTCAAGCTTATAAAAGTCCTCTTAATTGCAAATTCTGTCACAAAATGCCAACTGTACAATGGATATTTTCATTAAAGTTTAGAGTAATGATAATTACTGCCAGCTCTTCCCAGGCAGATCATTTCAGATCACACACAGCTTCTTCTCTGAGATGGATCAGTCTCACATGTGCCTGGCAGATGGCTGCTCCAGAGTCAAATGTTTCACTGCAACCTCACTGCTTAGGACAGGCAGCCTCAGGAGTGGAGCCCTCAGTGCTGTCCCTGACTCCTGGGGGTGGCAGCTCTGGGCTCCTACTGCCTGCAGGTGTCGTGGAAAGCCTCGAGGGTTCGGAAGTCCCTCCATGTGGGTGGGAGGCCATCCTGCAGGAACTTCCCACAGCGCTGGCATGGAGCCTGGAACAGCTTTATGTAACTCCTTAACCAGGTCTAAAAGGAAAAGAGGGAGAAATTAAAGAAAACTGGATATGGATGTTCCCCTTTGTCATTATTCTTGTCAAGCGGGAGCAGCAAGGACGGAGGATGTGCTTTGGCCAGGCCCCAGTGAAGTGCAGGGTGATTTTTATAAACACAAACACACTGAAGATTACAAGGTCACTGTAGAGCTGAATTCCCACTATATTAATCATCTCTTGCTTTTTTAGTCACTTAAGCAAATTGGTTAATAGAAATTCCTGCCCTGTGAGCAGGAGGCATTTGCAACTCCAGAATGGTAAGGGGAGGCGAGTGCTGCAACGCCTCATATTTTTACTGGGATATAATTGTTCCTGATGGTGCCTTCTCCAGCTGAGTATTGGTTTGTCTCTTGCCATGACCATCTATCACCCCCTGCTGCACTCCCACTGCAGGCTGGGCTCTCCAGAGCTGAAGACAGAAGGACTCTCACGTCCAGCTAATGAACTTCCTCTCTAATGTGATTTTAGGATCAATACTCACTGGTCATAAAAATACTGAGCCATTTTAAACCTGATTACACTGATGACTACACAGATATATATAAATAAAAGGCCAGCAGTGCTGAACAACACAGGTTAAGTTCAGATGTTCCTTCACAAAGTTCCTGCCTCTGAAATGGGTTGTTCCCATTGTCACACACAGCAATGAGCATTGCATAACCCAATTCCCCACTCAAGGAGACACACCAGTAAAAAAGCCCTAGACCAGCAGATTTATACTGTGAAGGATGCACATGAATCTTGTCATTTAAAGTCCTATTGAATTACATCGATAAGAGAAAATTGCTCTCTGAAGAAGAGGTCAGCTGAGTTTATTGAAACAAATCCTTCCATCTTCATCAGAGTCTTCTCTATAGCAACCAAACCTTGGGCCGTCAATAACTCTCCTCCAGAAGAAGTAGATCTTGTCTGGGCTGAGTAGTAAATATGGGGACAAGGACAATACAACTCTACAAGTAAATTGCTGTTATTTACTTCAGCCTGGATGGGCTTTGCTGGCACTATCGAGAAATCGAATTTTCTGAGCCATAATACAAAAATAGGTAAATGAAGTTAAATTGTGCACTTGAAATGTGTGTTGACAGACGAGAAAGGAATGGGTTCTTCATTCCCATCAGAAAATGAGGGCTTCAGAGGATCCTGTCATGTGGATTGCACAAGTGACAGGGGAAGGTCCAACATATTGACACTTGTGTTGGTTTTGCTTTGTTGGAAGTTTTGGTGTTTTCTCTGGTAAATACAGCAGGGCCTTGGCTCACATAAACCATTTGTTCTATTAAACACTTGTTTTCAGGACCATATTAAACATGGATCTGACCAGTAATGGTTGCTTTCACCTTTCAAAACCTATTATTTTAAGATGCACTTTGCAAATCTCTCATCTTAGTGGCCTTTTTATTACATAACCAATCCAGCACTGCAGGGAGGAGAGCCTGACTCATCTGACATTACACACTGGAAATTAGGGATGTAAAAGTATTGGTGCTATACACTCCCCAAGATAGTCAATGGCAAAATGAGATCTTTGTTTCCCAAAGTCTCGCCGACATCGCTCCAGGTGAAGGGAAGGAAATGGAGGAAAAAGCCTGAATTGTGAAGAAAATCTTTCCCCAAATCCTCCACTGGGATACACTAGCAGAGAGAACAGCAAGAGCCTCCACTGCCAAAATTCATCTTAGTAGAAGGAATTCTGAATCTTAATTCCTTGTTCTCACCCTCTGATTAACAGAGCTGCTTCTTATGCAAGTTTATTTCACAAATACAATTCTAAATACAAACAGAATTAAAGGGGATAAACCTAAATCTGTATATCAAGGCAGAATAGTACTGGATTAATTTTATTCAGTAAGGAGAGATCTGAACACTCCAGTATTTTCTTGCTTCTCCAAACACCTGCTGCTGAGCTGGGTGAGTACAAACAATTCCACAGGAACAAAGTTTGGATAGAGCAAAATGGAACCTTCTGTAAATGATGCCCATCATTTCCAATAGTGGGCAAACTGCTTCAGCTGGAATACACTGACTGGGAATTTCCATTTCCTCTTCCCAGGGAACTTCCAGAGGAGCAGATTTTGTACATCCAGGACTTGCACAGTAGGAACAGTCAAAGGGCTGGGCCATAGGACAGGGCTTGGCTGAGGGAGTTTTTCCTCCTTTTGTGACAGAAGACCCAGAGCTTCGCAGGAACCATCAGGCCAATATTGACACCTGGGACAGAAGAGCCATTCCCAGCTCAGTTTCCCAACACCAATTACCCCAGGGAAATGGGAATGAGCTCTTCATCCCTGTCCAGGGAGGAGACACAAAGAATCACAGCCTCCAGCTTGTTTGAACTGGGGAAATTCCAACTGTACCTGAACTGCCTGATGTCAAATCCCTGCAAACACATTCAAATCTGGCTGGAAAAATGTGTTTTCCACCACACTTACCATGAAAGACCTGACCACCACATCTGGCATCTGGGGCAGCTGGTAGTGCAGCAGGGCAGTGGTTGCATGGTCTGTCACCTGCATCAGAGCAAAACAGAGAGAAAATACCTTTATTTACTCCTCATTTCAGGCAAAGCAGTGTTAACCTGCAGGAAAACTGTGAATTCCATGGGGAGGTAGCAAACCAGAGGAGTACAAGGATTACTCAGTTTCATTTCCTCTGACATCAAGAATCAATTAATACGATTATGGTTTATAAATACTTGCCTTACTAAAAGATTTCTGATAAAAAGCTTTTTAATTTCCCAGACAGAGACATAACAAGCTCATACATCTGGGAATTGCACATGGACACAATACATATAAAATGTGTATTTATAATAACAAGAATAATTAAAGAAAAATCAGGAAAACTAACCAATGCTGACATTTTTTAAAAATAACTACCATCTTTAAAAATTATTCTGGAATGGACCATTTCTGACAGTTATGATACAATTTTCTAGCAGTATTCAGCCTGTCAACTGTTACCAGCACAGTCAACAGCTTACTGCTTCTTAGAAATTCCAGGCTGAATGCAAGAAATTATTGGAAAAACTCTTTAGGTTGGACAATAAAAGACTCAAAACAACAACACAACCACAAGAGCTCTTCCACAGATTTCAACTCATGAATCTCAATGGTTCTCATCAGTAACGTCAAAGCTTCTAACAAAATACATGACTTTATGGAGAGTGATTAAATTGTATTTTCTAGTTCTGACATGGAGGAGTGGAGCTCTTCTCAGGGCCAGTCTACAGACTTTAGAAAACTTGGAGTAAGAGAAAGTGAGAACTGCAATTCCCATTGCTATTCCCAGCTAACTCCAGTTGTTCCCCATTTGCAGTTCAGTCCAATTCAGCAATGGGAGTTGGAGCACTCCAAGTTTCACTGGAGAGAAGAGAGGCTCGTGCTTGAAGCTATTCAGGGAGGTGGTTTTGCCGAAGACATATTCCTGAATAAATCCATGTATAGCCAGGCTCTCATTCACACCACACCAACTTCCTCCACAGAGCACTCCATCACATCAGCCTGTCTGAATCCAGCTCTGAGTTTTCCTGCTATTTTAGACACAGGATCTGCTCCCCATCATTCTCACACACCCAGGACTCACATGTGATTCTGACATTTGGAAGGGAAAACTTTCAGAGCTTTGCACATTCTGGCGAGTTTGCAAAAATATTCACGGAATGGACCTCGGCCCGTTTTAGCCATTTCTATGTTACCATGTAAAAATAAATATGAGAAATAATGTGATGAACTGTGCATTAATAGCACAGCATAACTCAAAGCAGCCGTTGCTTTTAAACATATCTCATGTAGTGCTCAGAAGCCAACCCGAGCCCCAGCAGCTATCTGGATTTCTTTTTGAGATGGTGCTTTTACAGGATGGTAGCAGACATGTCAAAGAATAGGAAGTTCTGAAGATATTTATGAGCAGCCGTTCTCCTTCTGCTGCATTTCTACTTCTAACAAAGTGGGGTTTGTTGTTTTTTTTTCCTCCTGAACAACAAAGTTGTTTTCTCTTGGCACCGAAGAAAGTTGCTTAAAAAATACTGCTATTAACAAATTTAAATTGACTGGCCACTTTGGCGAAGTTGCCCATATGCTGCTGCTATTGTAATGTAAAGATAATGAGATTCCTTGGGGAGATAAAAGCCATCCCAGCATTGCTGGAACACTAATAATGCCTTCTGTACGAAAAGAAGGCGATTTCTACCCTAAGCAAGAGCTGATAGCTAAAAAAG